>NC_080178.1:5209462-5509462 GCF_950295315.1 Erinaceus europaeus
GAGAGAAAGACAGACACCTGCAGACCTGCTTCACCGCTTGTGAAGTGACTCCCCTGCAAGTGGGGAGCCGGGGGCTTGAACCGGGATCCTTACACTGGTCCTCGCGCTTTGAGTCACATGCGGTTAACCCGCTGCGCTATCGCCCGACTCCCTGATGTAATTTCTGAATGAGCACAACCCAAATACCTATGGAATTCCAAGAACTGTGCTAGGTCTAACGTGGATAAAACTTTCAAGCCTTGGGAGTCGGGAGTAGTGCAGTGGGTTAAGTGCACGTGGCGCCAAACGCAAGGACCGGCATAAGGATCCGGGTTCGAGCTCCTGGCTCCCCACCTGTAGGGGAGTCGCTTCACAGGCGGTGAAGCAGGTCTGCAGGTGTCTGTCCTTCTCTCCCCCTCTCTGTCTTCCCTTCCTCTCTCCATTTCTCTCTGTCCTATCCAACAACAACGACATCAATAACTACAACAATAAAACAACAAAAGGGAATAAACAGAAAAACATTCAAGCCAGTTCAACACGCAATCATACACCCACCCACGCACGCCCCACCCCCTTGAAGCTGAAAAACGAGAATGTCCTGCATCTGCATTCTCGGATCTTCAGCTACCCGGTGGGAGCACATTTCAGCGCAGGCTACAACTGGCTGGACAGTCCAACAACCTGCACCGATATGGTCTCTGGAAGAACATTTCACAGTTGCTTCTAAACTTGAGAGCAACTGCCCGCAGTACTCATGGGTGTTCTCTCTGGCTGGCTGACTCAGTTTCCTGAGGAGCTCAGCTCAGCAATCTGCATTACCAGTCGCCCGGGGAACGAGCCGGGTTTGACAACCAGTTTAATGAGGTGCTATCGGTTTTAGCAGTCGCACTGCAGGATTCCAGTCCTACAAAACTCCCCGAGGACAGCAACTCACTTTGCCGGAACATTCAAGCAGGAGCACAACTCACAGCAAGGGACAGAGGTGGCTGGCTCTCTTGTTCAAATGCTTCCAAACGCTAAGCTCAGAAGCTTCATGACTTGCGAGTTTGACTGCGATAGGGCAACAGCTCTTCTGATTTGTTGTGGAGCCTGAAGCACTCCCTCTCTCCTGTGCCAGAGTCGGTCTTTGATCTCAGAGAACAAGGCGAGGGGTTGAGACTGAGCTCGCCCGCCCGGTGAAGCAGTGCCGGGCTACTGTGCTTGGAGTACTCCGGCTCCCAGGAGTGCCGTGGATGGCGCCAGAAGCTCCAGGGACAGTGGAGTGGCTTTGTGGGCCCACTGTCTGTCTGTCTCCACCCCACCAAGACTCCTGGCCCAAGAGGTCACTCAGAGGCATGGCACATCCACACGGCTCTGGGGTCATTCTCTGGAATGTCACTGAAGGGAAAAAATTCAGAGTGACTAGCTGGGTAGAGTACAGATCTTGCGTGTCTCAAGGTCAATGGCATTTCTCTGCTCTTTCACTAAACATCTGAAAAGTGGGAAGCCAGGTGGGGGTACAGCATAATGGTTATGCAAAGACTTTCATGCCTGAGGCGCTCAAGTCCCAGGTTCAACCCCTCACACCGCCATAAGCCAGGGTTAAACATGATGTGGGGAGATAGGAAATCCTATCTGTGACAAATTTTATAAAACATTTTCTTTTCATTTTTCCCCCTCCTACCAGAGCCCTGCTCAGCTCCGGCTTACTGACCCTGGGACTTTGAAGCCTCACGCATGAGAATCTCTTTGCATAACCATTATGCTATCTACTCCTGTCCTAAAACATTTTCTTTATTATTTCTATTTATTTATTTATTTATTTTCCCTTTTGTTGCCCTTGCTGTTGAACATTGTTGTGGTTATTGATGTCGTTGTTGTTGGATAGGACAGAGAGAAATGGAGAGAGGAGGGGAGGACAGAGAGGGGGAGAGAAAGACAGACACCTGCAGACCCGCTTCACTGCTTGTGAAGCGACTTCCCTGAAGGTGGGAAGCCGGGGGCTTGAACCAGGATCCTTATGTCGGTCCTTATCCACTTACCCCATTTTCTTAATAAAAATGAATTTTATTCAAAATATGACATGATAAAAAACAACTTTCAAGTGAACACTTGATATGCATCAACTAAATATATTCAAGCTGGGGGGGGGGGGGGGGCTTTGTAGGTGTTTACTCTAACCGGTACATTATCTTCTTTGCTTCCCCCCAAGTGGTCTTTTAGGAAAAGCCATAACCTCATTGTCCCGGCGCTAATGACTACTGAAAACACATGTTCTAGGAACTAGTGAGCAGTAATAAATCCTATTCGCTGTATCACCTTTCCCGAAGAGGACACCTCAATGAGGAGAGTCATCAAAGTCAGCAGGAAAAAGTGCCACCGGCCCACAGCAGCCACTCGGCCACGTTGACGACAACAACAACAACAATACACACACACACACACACACACACACACACACACACACACACACACACACGGCATATTCCCACAAAAGGCTGGGAATATTCAGGTGTAGCTTTTGCTCCACTTGAATGCTCTCATGCCCCACAGAAACAAGGAGGAAACACAAATGACCGTGCAATACAGCCGCAGCGACCGTCAGCCTCAGCATCAAAATAGGAAGTTAGCCAGCAGACACTCTGCAGCCAAGCTAGAGCCGAAACAAAAAGTCTCTTTCTGTACAAAGAAAAATGTTTTGCTTTTCTTTAGGAAAGGAAGAAAAAAAGGCTGTAACTGGCAATTTTCCCCCCTCAATGCTTGTCCCAAAGTTCAGCGTTTGACTTCCTATTCCAGATGCGTACCGCATTACTCAAACTGAACGCAACTTTTCACTGCTGCAAATGGACTTCCAATTCCTACCGCATTACTCAAACTGAATGCAACTTTTCACTGCTGCAAATGGACTTCCAATTCCTACCGCATTACTCAAACTGAATGCAACTTTTCACTGCTGCAAATGGACTTCCAATTCCTACCGCATTACTCAAATTAAATGCAACTTTTTACTGCTGCAAATGGACTTCCAATTCTGCATGGTGGGTGGAATCTTCTCTTTTCAAACTTTTTTTTTAACCTACTGCACCTCACCTAAATGTTTTCCAAAGAAAAGTAACAGATGGGAGTCAGGCTGTAGCGCAGTGGGTTAAACGCAGGTGGCGCTAAGCACAAGGACCCGCATAAGGATCCTGGTTCAAGCCCTGGCTCCCCACCTGCAGGGGTGTCGCTTCACAAGCAGTGAAACAGGTCTGCAGGTGTCTATCTTTCTCTCCCTCTCTCTGTCTTCCCCCTCCCCTCTCCATTTCTCTCTGTCCTATGCAACAACAATGACAACAATAATAACTACAACAATAAAACAACAAGGGCAACAAAAGGGAATAAATGAAAAAATATAAGTATTTTTAAAAAGTAACAGAATTTTTTAGCCTCTACTTTTATGAATGGTTAAAAAGTGAAAATCCTATTTTAATTTGAGTCTGAGCCTAACAGAGGGAACACATCCTTCAGACGACACCAAGTTACACTGTCATACGTTAACAGTGGCCATATGGCTAAAATGGTCATTTCTGCCTCTTCTGTTCTCATGATTTGTTGAACTTCTAAGTACATGTATCTAAAAGTATCTCTAAACCACAACTAATAAACATACTCTATCATCTTGATTGTAGGTAGGGCTGTAAGAATAGCATCTGGAGTCCTCAGTCTGTGACTCAGTATGTGACACTGAGCAAATTATTTCATTCATTTTATTTTATTTTTTAAAATTTTTATTTTATTTTTTATATTTATTTATTTGCCCTTTTGTTGCCCTTGTTGTTTTAGTGTTGTCATAGTTATTATTGTTGTTGTCATTGATGTCATCATTGTTGGATAGGACAGAGAAATGGAGAGAGGAGAGGGAGACGAGAGGGGGGAGAAAGACACCTGCAGACCCCCCCCCCCGCAGGTGGGGAGCTGGGGGCTCGAACCAGGATCCTTATGCCAGTCCTTGCGCTTCGTGCCACTATTTCATTCTTTTAAACCCTAGTGTCCTCCGATGGGAGAAGAACTCCATGGAGAAAAATCTGATTAAATAATAAGATACAACAAGCACTGAGCTCAATAAAAATCAACCACATATATTTACACTTTTGCCAACCTTTACTTTTCTGGGGAGTCGGCGGTAGCACAGTGAGTTAAGCACAGGTGGCTCGAAGCGCAAGGACCGGCATAAGAATCCCGGTTCAAGCCCCTGGCTCCCCACCTGCAGGGGAGTCACTTCACAAGCAGTGAAACAGGTCTGCAGGTGTCTGTCTTTCTCTCTGTCCGATCCAACAACAACAAATTTTACTTTTCTGTTTGTTTTGCTCTGACTGCTAGCTCTGGCTATTGGTGGCACTGGCACTAGGAATGAACCTGGGACCTTAGTAGCCAAGTCTTTATGTTATTTCTCTTCTGGTTACCCTCTTATTTTGCAATGCATAGGGAGTAGGCTGAACTTAAACTGCTTGATAAGAAGAAGAGTGAATCAAGAAGCATAGGAATTTGAGGACTCACTCAGGAGTACAACCTGAATGTTTGAGAAGCTGACTATCTGACATTCTCATCTAATATCAGCTTTCTTTTGAAAATTATCTCTATTTATTTGATAAAGACAGCCAGAAACTGAGAGGGTAGGAGGGAGACAGAGAGACACCTGCAGCCCTGCTTCACCACTTGCAAAGCTTTCCCCCTGCAGGTGGGGACCGGGAGCTTGAACCTGGGTCCTTGCGCACTGTAATGTGTGCGCTTACCAGGTGCACCACCACTTGGCCCCCCCCAGTTAAACTCTTTAGGACAGCAAAAGACTCCTTTCTGTATGAAAAGGGACTTGAAGTTACAGCTATGAGCAAAGTGATCTGGGGACCAGAGCGATGTCTCACTGGGTAGAGCCCTTGCTTTGCTAACGTGTGGGGCCCAGTTAGAACCGCCCCCATACACACGTGAAATCCACAGTAGCACCAGGGCAAACTCCGGTGCCACGCTGCCCCCAATGAAACAAGTGCCCTAAGAGCAGAAACCAAACAAGCACAAGGCCCCACCACCACCAAAACAAACGGTGTGCTTTGAGATTTTTACAGAGAAATAGAGAAAACAATTATTCTTTTATATTGTGAGGTATTTACTACCTTTTTTCTAGAGTAGAATGTGATCTCCATTTGACTACATTAGCAATTTTCTCATGAGGAAAAATACCTTAAGAATAGAAGGCGTCCTGGCGGGAACTGTGTGGAGTTGTCCCCCCCCCCCCCAATCCTATGATTTTTTTAATGTCTCCTTTCTTAAATAAATTAATTAAAAAAAAAAAGAATAGAAGGCATCCAACAATAATAATGATAACAGGGCGGAGGGTAGATTAGCATAATGGTTATGCAAAGAGACTCTCATGCCTGAGGCTCCAAAGTCCCAGGTTCAATCCCCCCACACCACCATAAGCCAGGCTGAGCAGTGCTCTGGTTAAAAAATAAATAAAATAATTTTATTTATTTATTTTTTATTTATTTATTTATTTTATAAAATAATTTTATTTATTCTCTCCCTCTCATAACCGTCCTTCCCTTAAAGTAGCGATCATTCTCTGATCTGGAGGCTAAACTGAGGCGAAAATGTCTCTTTTTACCCCACTGTGCTTTTATTCTTATCAGGTCAAACTCTTCCTAACAAACCAACATTCAGACTTTGCATTTAGAAGACTCCAGAAGGGGCTTCCTAGACCTATCTAGCGAGTTAATTGCTTTTTGTTCGCTCCTTAAAAATCCCAAGTTTTCGGGAGTCAGGTGGTAGCGCAGTGGGTTAAGCGCAGATGGCGCAAAGCGCAAGGACCAGCATCAAGATCCCGGTTCGAACCCCGGCTCCCCACCTGCAGGGGAGTGAAGCAGGTCTGCAGGTGTCTTTCTCTCCCCCTCTGTCTTCCCCTCCTCCTCTCCATTTCTCTCTGGCCTATCCAACAACGATGACATCAATAACAACAATAACTACAAAAACTATAAAACAACAAGGGCAACAAAAGGAAAAATCAATAATAATAATCATAATACTTAAAAAAAAAATATCCGAGTTTTCCACGACCTCTCTGAGTAGCAGCCAGTCCGCGGCCCCTGCGCCCCTGCGCCCCTGCGGTGCGCCGAGCTGGAGTCTTGGCAGTGCTACGTCAACAGACACAGCTGCCAACTCCAGACTCCCTTCCTCACTGGGTGCAAGGTGCCGTGGAGCCGCAGCCTGGCCACCACCAGAACAAGGCTGCCTCGGCAGAAGTCAGCCCGCCTGCTCCGCGTTCCTAAGCCATCTGGAACTAGCCAAACACAGGTAATCCACTCTCACTCACTCTGGCGAGGGCTGGCACCCCAATAGTTCAGAGGAAGCGCGCTTCTTTAATGGCTCCCCCCGCCACCCTCCCAAGTATCACTTACTTATTCACTTATTTGCTTTTCCAAAGCAGTTACATGACTGGAAATAAGCCAAACTGCACTTTGGGGTGGGTTGTTTTCTGAGCCACAATCCTACCATCTCCGAATTCTGTGAGTGAGTCTTGAATTTCTAGAAAATATTCAAAGCTATATAGCTTATATAATCTGTTAGAGGTACACTCGGTATCCCATCTGCTGGGAGGTATACACTTGGTACCTTTCCATTTTACCAACCCTTCAGGAAACTGACATGTAATTAGTTTCGACTCTGAAGGAGTGGGGGCAGTCGACAGCTTATGCCTCACACCCCCCGTTACAGCCTCTTTCTCAACATTTTTCTTTGATGAACACACATGAAAAAAATGACAGACTTGCCTTGTGAGGTCGAAAACAGAGATACAGGCTGAGAGGAAGAGGAGGAAGAAGCAAAGGGATCTGAAAGAAAATATACAGCGTAAGAATATGGCAACGCCAGGCAGGAAGCGTCCCTTTAACTTCACCACCAGGGTCTCACCGGGCTTAAGCAAGCAGAGAAACCCAAATTGTCGCCGCAACACTGCCTTCACTCACCTGGCAGCAAGACCTGACTTCGTTCCATTCCCGAGATGCATTTCTAAAAGTGAAGTCATTTTATTTTTGGTCAAGTAGTATCATTTACAAAGAAAAACGGCCCCCTAGAATTCTCTCTTTTTTAATTTTTTTATTATCTTTATTTATTGGATAGAGACAGCCAGAAATTTAGAGAGACGGGGGTGATAGAGAGGGAGAGACAGAGAGACACCTGCAACACTGCTTCACCACTTGCAAAGCTTTCCTCCTGCCCATGGGGACTGGGGGCTCGAACCTGGCTCCCTGTGCACTGTAACATGTGCGCTCAACCAGGTGCGCCACCACCCGGCCCCACCCGGCCCCACCCCTAGAATTCTTAAACAAGCTTTTTGCTTCCCCGAAACTCTCTCTAGGAAAAGAGAAAGAAGAATCTGAACACTAACCGGTGACTTAACTCTGGAACATTTCGACTTCATTTTGAGCAACTGCTACTTACATGAGCATTTAAAGACAGAGACTTGGCAAATACGCGATACTAACCCTGAACACTCCTTTTGACTATTCCACTGGGAAACAGGATCACATGAGAAATCTTCCATCTTCTAAAACTATGTCTCTCTAAATTTGGCAATATTTACCAAAATTAAAAATGCACACATCCTCCCCAAGTCCTGCTCCATGCACACAAGGTTCAAGGCGGCGGCTGTACATTATCCTCCAGGTTATTTGCAAGTATGGTCAGAGCCGTGTGAAGTACTCACGCAAACACTGACCACCAATGCTACGTATCTACAAGAGTGTCAACGAAGAGTCATAAAGCAGATTCAAACAGCGGAATACCTGCAGCGATGAAAAATGAATGAGGGCAGAGGGTTGATAGCATAACGGTTATGCCCAAGACTTCAAAGTCCCAGGTTCAATCCCCTGCACCACCATAAACCAGAACTGAACAGTGCTCTGGTTAAAAAAGGGGAGAGAGAGAGAGAGAGAGATACTGAAATTTTATTTTATTGTTATTCCTTTTTTTTTTTTTTTTTAACGAGAGCACCACTCAGCTCTGGATTATGGTGGTGCTGGGGATTGAACCTGGGACCTGGGACCTGATCCCTCAGGGAAGAAAGCCTATTTGCATAACCATTTTGCTGTCTTTCTTGCCTATTATACTAAAAACAATGTTTAAAAGAACTATTACTCACACAACGAGAGAGAGGACACCAGAGAATTACCCTGTCACAAGCAATGCCAGGGACTGAACTCAGCACCTCGCTCTGGAGAGAACAATCCTTTGTGCGCGCAGTTACCTTCTGGGCAGACGCAAGTCAACGCAAAAATCAACGCAGAGTCGCACACAGCGTGGCTGGTTGTTGATTGGCAACAAAAGGAACCCGCAATGAAATGGAGATTTTGCTTTTTCCTACTACACGGTCTCCACACACACACACACACACACACACACACACACACACACACACACAATTACCTTTCAAGAAAAAGGCATTCAAGTGAAAACAGAATTTTCACAAATATTAGACACAGACCGTTCCAGAGGGCTGGCTGTACACAGATGCACTAACTTTAAGAGAAGCCTAATTAGCAGCAGGTGTGCAGTCTGTGGACCCCCAGCAGAGCTCGGAGTGGTGGGCGGCAGAGCACCCTGTCGAAACCCACTGCTTTTCAGCTCTTAAACGAGAGCCACAACGGCTCTCTCCAGGTCCAAGTCTTAGAAACTTCTTCTTCCTCTGCTGTGCACCTCTGGCACACGCGGCGCCTGCAAGCTCTGCCCTCGCCCTCTGTGCCGCTCCGGGCCTCTTCTTCCTTCTGACCCTTCAGCCAGTCACCGGGGAGCCCTCCTTCCAGTGGATCCCTGAGTACAAGTAGCCTCTCAGCTCTCCGAAGTGATGGCGACTTCATCTACAGTTTTCCTCTCCCTCTCAATTTTATCGTTTTTGTGTAGTGTCAGGAAATGGACTGAGGGTCTTATAGATAGGCGGTTATACCGACTGGTTTAAATTCTATATCCTGGGGCCAGGTGGTGGCGCATCCGGTTAAGTGCGCACACTACAGCAGCACGAGGACCCAGGTTCAAGCCCCAGGTCCCCACCTGTGGAGGGAAAGCTTCGCAAGTGGTGACACAGGGCTGCAGGTGTCTCTGTCTCTATCCAATAATAAATAGATAGATAAATAAATAAATAAATAAATAAATCAGGGGCCGGGCGGTGACACACCTGTTTGAGCACACACACCACAGTGTGCAAGGACCCAGGTTCAAGCCCCTGGCCCCCACTTGCAGGGGGAAAGCTTCACAAGTGGTGAGGCAGGGCTGCGCGTATCTGTCTTTTCCCCTCTGTCTCTCTTCCCCTCCTCTCTCAATTTCTGTCTCTATCCAATAATAAATAAAAAATTAAGAAAAACACCTTTAAAAATAAATATATAAAATAGATTCTATATCCTTAGAGAGAAGTGGCAAGAGAAGAGAGGGGGAGAGCCAGACACACCAATGCACCACAATAAGCGTAAGCATGGAGTTCGCCACGATGCTCCCAGGTTGCACTGGGGTCAAACCCAGACAGCCCCACGCCTGCAAGGTGGGCAGTCTACCACTGAAATTTTTTTATTCACTTACTTCTTTTTTTTTTTTTTTTTTGCCTCCAGGGTTATTTATTGCTGGGGTCAGTGCCTGCACTATGAACCCGCTGCTCCTGGAGGCCATTTTTCCCCATTTTGTTGCCCTTGTTGTTGTATCGTTGTTGTGGTTATTATTATTCTTGTCACTGACATCATTGTTGGATAGGACAGAGAGAAATGGAGAGGAGGGGAAGACAGAGAGGGGAAAAGAAAGACAGACACCTATAGACCTGCTTCACCGCTTGTGGAGCGACTCCCCTGCAGGTGGGGAGCCTGGGGCTCGAACCTGGATCCTTACGCTGGTCCTTGTTTTTGCGCCACCCGCGTTTAACCCGCTGTGCTACCGCCCGACTCCCTATTCACTTACTTCTTAACCAGAGCATGCTCAGCTCTGGCTTGCACTGGTGCTGGGTGTTGACCTGGCCCTTGCCACCTAAGCATAAAAGTCTCTTCATAACTAGGATGTCTCCTTTTTTTTTAATGATAGATTTTTTTTTTAATTTAAGAAAGGAGACATTAACAAAACCATAGAATGAGAGGGGTACAGTTCCGCACAATTCCCATAACCCGATCTCCACTTCCCACCCCCTCCCCTGATAGCCTTCCCAATCTCTATCTCTCTGGGAGTATGGATCCAGGGTCGTTGTGGGTTCTATCCTTCTTTTAAAAAAAAAAGCTTTTGAATTTAGAAAATATTAGAATTAAAAAAAAAAAATGGTGCCAAGACTGTGGTATGTAGTTCATACCCGGCCCTGTTTTTCTGGTTGTTAATATGTCACATAACTAGTACACTAGCCACAGATAACGAGTGATCATTGACAGGATAACCCTGACAACAATTTAAAAAAAAGAGGAGGGGCAGAATAGAAGCACAGTGGCCAGATGTTTTATAAAATGTCCCTGTGTGTGGTGCTTTCTCGCAGTTAGACCTGGGCTACAGGGCTTGGGGGACACCAGCCAGGTGAAGGGCCGCCACGTGCCGCACCAAGGCCACAGGCCACCCGCCAGCAGCTCGAGCTCACCGGACCGGAACAGCCTCTGGCTGGCCCAGTTTCTCCACGATGTCTGTGCTAACTTGACAGAAAGACATGGGGAAGAGACAGAGACAGAGAGAGAGAGAAAAAAAAAAAGTGAAAAGAAACCATTGGCACACCTAGCTGAGTGCACTGGTTATAATGCTTCCGGATCCTGGTTCAGGCCCCAGGACCCCACCTACAGAGGCGAAGCTTCTCGAGTGAAGTGGTACTGCGGCTCTTCTCTTTCCCCTTAATTTCTGTCTCTATTGAATAAATAAAGACAATATTTTAAAAACATGATTTAAAAGGAAAGGGAGGGGAGGAGGGAGAGGGAGGGAACAGAAAGAAAGAAGCAAGTCACAGCACTGCAGCTCCCACAAGGCCAGGCAGGAGCGGGCTGTGCACGGCAATGCTGCTCAGCGGCTCCCAGGTGACTTACCCTGCAAGCCCCGAGGGGTGCTGCTTCTCCAGATAACCTTCAAGGCACTTGGAGTCAAATCCCAGGCTCTGTCCTAAGCTGAAGTCAGTGGTCTGGGGAGGACACATCCTGATGGCCCAGGGGGGCTATGACAGCAGCCTGGACCAGAGTAGTGGCCGAAGTTAAGAAAACTGGGTAGTGGTGAAGCAGGGCTGCGGGTCTCTCTCTGTCTCTCTCCTTCTCTATTACCCCCTTCCCTCTCAATTTCTGGCTGGCTCTATCCAATACTGAAAGATAATAAATTTTTCTTAAAAATTACTATAAAATTGATATACTTTTCACAAGTCTGTAAGTGTAGAAGGCAATGAAAAATTCACCAGCAGTCAACTTAAGCATAAACTACAGGCTTAATACACACAACAAGCATGCACAGTTAATTATCTACTTGTAGGGGCTGGGTGGTGGTGCACATGGTTGAGCACACACATTACAGTGCATAAAGACCCAGGTTTGAGCCCCTGGTCCCCACCTGCAAGGGGAAAGCTTCACACGTGCTGAAGCAGGGCTGCAGGTGTCTCTCTGGCTCCTTCTCCTCTACCACCCCCTTCTCTCTCGATTTCCGGCTGTCTCTAGCCAATAAAGATAATAACATAAATAGATTTTTTAAAATTACCCATTTATAGTCTATAATGCTCAGAATTACAAAAAAAAAAAAAAAAAAAGGTCAATTCTAGTATTACGGCTAAAGAGATGTTCAGTACAACCTCTGGGCTAAAAAACCAGAGCCATGAGCTCACCAGTGACGTGGCGATTCTGCCACTAACAAGGTTCCTCAGTGCGAAACAGGTGACTCCAAGACTCACATGTAAATTCTCCACCAGATAAAACATCAGTTTTGTCTTCAGACCAGTGTAAAATAAGAAAGACACAGATGCTCTAACTAGAAGTTTCACAATCCCCTAGAGATTCTGTTTAGGATGAAGGTGTGGCTGTTTGATAAACTGGCAGCCCAGGAGGTAGTGTTGGAAGTGGTGGGCTCTCAAGCATGAGGTCCTGAGTTTGATTCCCAGCATCACTTGTGCCAGACTGATGCCCTGGTTCCCACCTCTTTTTTTTTTTTTTTGCCAGACAATTTCAACTTTTTTTTTTTTTTAAACCACTCAGAAGGCATTCTCTCCCTCTAGCCCTCCATATAAGGAGAGCAGAACGATCACAATTTCAACTTTTTAAATATATTTATTTACTTATTCCCCTTTGTTGCCCTTGTTGTATTGTAGTTATTACTGTTGTTGTTATTGATATCATTGTTATTGGATAGAACAGAGAGAAATGGAGAGAGGAAGGGAAGACAGAGAGAGGGAAAGAAAAACACCTGCAGACCTGCTTCACTGCCTGTGAAGTGACTCCCCTGCAAGTGGGGAGCCGGGGGGCTTGAACCTGGACCCTTATGGTGATCCTTACGCTTTGCGCTACCTGTGCTTAACCCACTGCACTACCGCCTGACTCCTTTTTTTTTTTAAACCACAGCACTGCTCAACTCTGGCTGGTGCAGGGGACTGAACTTGGGACTTTGGAACCTCAGGCATGAGAGTGAGTCACTTTGCATAGCCACTATGCTATCTATCCCCCACCCCTGGCTCGTTCTCTCCTATTCTATCTCATTAATGAATAAATCTTTAAAAATAAACAAAGGAGGAAATATGTGTAGACCAGCTTGTTGAGCAGAATGGCTGTATCACTTGTGAATTTGATGCTAAAAGAAATCAGGTTGGGCTGTGGACCAACAGCAGAGTTCACGCTTCACAGGTACAAAGCCCTGGGTGTGATCCCTGACCCCATAAAATGCCGCTTTGTAAGAACACATTAAAGAGGGCGGGGAGACAGCACAATGGTTATGCAAAGCGGTCTTCATGCCCGAGGTGCTCAGTCCCCAGCACCACCTAAGCCAAAGCTGAGCAGTGCTTTGGGGGCAGGGAGTGGATACTTGAAGACATAGCTTTTATGCCTGAGGAATCAAAAACCATCCAAGTCACGAGACACCTGAAGACAACAGTGACATGACCACCTCTTGGTGCCTGCCGCTGGAGTAATTCTCGCTCCCACCGCCAGGAGTCTCGGAATGCATGGCCACTGCCTCTAGCTGTGGCAGGACTCAGACAAACTGACGTCACACCAAGCCGGAACATCTCGGCCCTCCTCCCTCTCCCAACCCCTTTAACCCACCAGAAGAGGTGGCAGCTTTAATCAAGACATGAATTTGAAGGATCAAAAGTTGAAACAGATGACTCACTTTAAGAAAAGAAAAAGCTACAGGCCAGGCCAGGTGGTGGTGCACCTGGTTGAGCACAGTTATAGTGCGCAAGGAAGAATCCAGGTTCAAGCCCCCGGTGCCCACCTGCAGGGGGAAAGCATCATGTCGTGCGTGGTGAAGCAGGGCTGCAGGTGTCTCTCTGGTTCTCTCCCTCTCTATCTCCCCCTAAAAAGCTCCATGACTACTGTGTAGGTCGTAGGAAGATTTGTGGCTTCTCGCTTGTAGTCAACTGCTATTTCGTAGCTATGTGCAAACAGTTGGTGACCTACGAACAGACACGTCAGATGGTAAGGGATCCAATGAAGGCACACCGCCATTTACAAGGCACCCAACTAACTATTCAGCGACAGTCAGGGCTGACCGGCAACCAGGTGCGGCACCGCCCAACCCCTGGAAAGAAAAGCTTCAACTGTCCAAGATGTTTTGTTCTGTGCTAATTTGCACCACGAGGTTTTGGCATCCCGATTTTCCCAGAAGTAGTCGTGATCAGACACTAGCAGGTTACAGAAAACCAATCTATTCCAGTTCAGACAACAGGCAGGTATCTCTACGAGATGTCTCAGAAAAGCAACCCTCTTTTGGAAAGTACGTTGTCGTCTTTAAGTCTCTTTTATCATCTTCTGAAATCTTTCTGGTTTTCTTCAAAGGCAGAAGTCTGGGAAGCCCACTCTGGTCCCGGACCTCCTGCAAGCAAACTGACTACCCTCTATCTCTATCTCTCTCTATACAGGAACTAATATTCCTTTCTTCTTTTTTTTTTTTCCCCTTTCCCCTCCCACTAGGATTATTGTTGAAACTCAATGCCTATCCCTGGCAACGTTTTTGTTTTGTCTTGTTTTTCCTTTAGAGGGGAGAGTGAGAGGGGGACCAGTGCCCGGGGGCTGAGGGGGGAGAAATGGCGGTGGGACACTTGCAGCACTGCTCCGCCCTGGTGAAGCTTCTGCCCTGCAGGGAGTGAGTGACCCGTCTTCTACCCAGAGCCTTGCACAGAGCCTGTGCTCTCTATCACCTGAGCCTACCATCTGGTCCTGAGAACTAGCATTCCCTACATCTGCTGCTGGGCAGTCAGTCAAGACAAAATTAGCTTCCTGCATGACAACAAGCAATCACTCTTTTTACCTGTTTCTTTTATTTCTGTTTTATTGGATAGGACAGAGAGAGGAGGGGAAGACACAGAGGGAGGAAGACGAGACACCTGCAGACCTGCTTCACTGCTTGAGAAGTGTCCCCACTGCAGATGGGGCGCAGGGGCTGGAACCCCAATCCTTGCAGTGTGGTCAACAGAGGGCCTTATCACAGCTCCACCCTCTTGTTCTCTCACTTTTCTTTTTTTCTTTTATTTATTTATTTATTTATGAGAAAGATAGACAGAGAGAGAAAGAACCAGACATCACTCTGGTACATGTGCTGCCGGGGATTGAACTCAGGACCTCATGGCTGAGAATCCAATGCTTTATCCACTGTGCCACCTCCCAGACCACTCTTATCCTTTTTTGCAAAGTTCTGGAGACTAAGAATTTCTCAGAGAAAGAACATGAAGCTGAAAGCTGACACCAACACCTGACAATTTTTTTTTTCTTTTAAGATTAATTAAGAAAGGAAAGCAGAGCATCATTCCGGTATAAACTGAACTCAGGACCCCATACTTAAGGGTGCACTGGCTCATCCACCAGACACCTCCCGGGCTGCAACACCTATAGTTTTTTGTTTGTTTGTTTGTTTTTTAAACAGTTAAAATAGGTTTTTTAAAATATTCATTTTAGTGGTCTGGGAGGTGGCATAGTGGATAAAGCATTGGACTCTCAAGCATGAGGTCCTAAGTCTAATTCCCACAGCACATGTACCAGAGTGATGTTCGGCTCTTCCTCTCTCTCCTATCTTTCTCATGAATATTTTTTAAAATCTAAAATAAAATAAAAATATTCATTTTAAATGAGTTAAATTTCTGGATAACAAATTTCATCTTATTTTCAAATGTCTGGAGGGCTCAGCGCTAATACACAACCACAATGTAGACTGACATCTATCAGCGATGAGGACCCTCGACAGAGGGCCGGGCCAGGGTGGTGGCGCAGCTGGTTCAGCACACCCGCTACCACGCGGGGAGCCCGTGGCCCCCACCCGCGGGGGGGGGGGAGCTCCGCCAGTGGTGCAGCAGGGCTGCAGGTGTCTCTGTCTCCCTCTCTACCTCCCCCCTACTCTCTCCAATTCTGCCTGTCTCTATCCAATAAAGATTAAGGAAAAAAAAAAAAAGAAATTCAAGAGAGGGTACTTTCCAGAGGAACTGAGCAAGATATCTTAAAGCAAGAAAACCGACTGTACACAAGGGCCCACACAACTGTAAGTAAGCGGCGACAGGTGATCAGAGCCAAAACACTAGCAAGCATTCTCGTCTCTGCCCAGGTCACAGAAATTTGGAGGCGAGGGAGATGCTGCGGCGGCTGCTGCTGGTGGTGCGGGTGGTTTCAGGGCATGGAGGGCTCTAAATCTGCTGCCTCATTCCTTTTATCGGGGCAGCTCATCTGACCTTGGGAAGGCTTCCTCTGGGCTCCTGAAACGACCATCCGCCACCCCAGGGGCGAATCGCCCCACTGGCTGTCAGCAGGTTGGAGGTTCTGGAACCCTTGTCACCCTGCCCCAGGTGGGCAGACAAGAGAGGGAATGATGGCCTCGTGCTTCTGGACCAGCCACCTGCTCGGCTCTGCTCTCCCCCCCACAATCTGCAGTGCAGATCCCCCCCCACCCCACCCCAGACAGACAGACGAGCAACAATGGAGGCTCCCAGCCGATCCAAAGCTCCCCTCCAGGCCGCAGGGGGCTGGCGGAGCCCCGGCTTTGTCTGCACGACCTCCCCTCCCTCCTCTCTGCCATAAACCACCAGCCCCCCCCACACACCTTTCTTCCCCTTTCTCTTTTCTGCAATCAACAGCAACCTACGGGGGGGGGGAAAGGAAAAAGGGGAGGGTAAAAAAAAAAAAAAAAAAAGCACCGACCGATCGAAATCTCTCCACGGCTCGGCGGGACTCGAGAGTCACCATCTCCCGGGATTTCTAAGGCGGCGACGGCTGGCGGGTCCCCTACCACTCCCACCCCACCCTTGGGTGGCGAGCAGGCCGGATTCATCTTGGCCCATCTGCAACCCCAACACACACATACACACACCCGTCTCCCCCGGGCTGTTGTCATCACGCCACCTTTTCCCTCCGGACAATAACAGGATGATTAATATTAATAATAATAATATTGCTACGCCGGGCGTTGAGGGCCTGGCCCCTCCCCCTCCCATAAATCAACAACAAGATTAAAAAGGGGAAAAATCTAAATAATAGTAATTTTTAAAAAAGGCAAACGGGAACGAGCAGGGCGACGAGGCTTCCATTCAACTTCCTCCTCCCCGCGGGTGCACCCCCCACCCCCTTTTTGTTTATTTGTTTATTTTTTTTTTGGGGGGGGTTGCAGCCTGCGAGCTGAGCTGGTGATGTCGACACCTGTCTGCAAGGCGGCGGCCCCCGCCCCAGCCCCGCGGGGCCCCCGGCTGGTTTCGGGGTGTGTGGGGGGTGGGGTCCCCCCGCCCGCCCGCCCGCGCCCCGCACTCACCCGCACACGAGCCGCCGCAGCTCTTCGCCCCCGGGGCGGGGCAGGCGCCGGGGCTCCCACCGCCGAGCGCCGAGGACTCGGCCCCGGACGACGACGACGACGACGACGACACGGACGGGGACTGGGTGGCCGCCGACGGCTCCGCCATGGCTGCGCGAGCGGGGCGACGAGAGAGAGAGAAGCGGGGCGGGAGAGAAGGGAAGGGAAAGAGGACGACCCGAGCGGAGGGCTGCGCGATGCGGCTGCGAGGACGGACTGCGACCGACTGACTCAGCCGGGAGCGCGCGGGAGGGCGGGAGCGCGAGCGCGCAGGCGCAGCAGGACCCCGGCGGGCGGCGGGGGCGGGCGGCGGTCGCGCGAGGTGCCCAGCCACGCAGGGCGCAGGCGCAGAAACCGTCCCTTGGCGCTGCCGCAGGAAAGCGGGGGCTACAGCAGCCTCGCGAGGCGCCCTCGCGAGCGGACGCGGTGGGCCACGCCCCTCAAGGAGGGGGGCGGTGCTGGGCATAGGGGGCGTGGTCATGTTACAAGCTCCGCCCACCAGGCCGCCGCGGGAGGAGACCCAGAGCCTCAATGCTTGCATGCTTTTTTTTTCTTTTTCTTTTTTTTTTTTTTAAAATATATATTTATTTATTCCCTTTTTATTGCTCTTGTTGTTTTTATTGTTGTTGTAGCGATGTCGTTGCTGGATCGGACAGAGAAATGGAGAGAGGAGGGGAGAGAAAGACAGACACCTGCCGACCTGCCTCGAACTTGCTCCACTCCGCAGCAAGTGGGGAGCCGGGGCTCGAACCGGGATCCTTATGCCGGTCCTTGCGGCTTGCGCCACGTGCGCTTAACCCGCTGCGCTACCGTCCGACTCCCGTCTGCTGACTCTTATCGGGGATGATTCAGGGGGCGCACCCGAACGAGTCGCACACGCAGACGTCTCCTTTTTCTGCTCCCCCGAGCCGGGGAACGAACGTCTTTCCCCTGCCTCCTCCGCCGCTGTCTTTTGTCTGATGCGTTCCCGCCAGTGACGCCCATGCAGTGTGCAATGAATGCACCGGGTGGAGGAGGCCGATCCGGCGAGGTTTGTGAATTGGTGAAAAGCTCCTGCATGTGGTGTACTTGCTCACCGCCGGGAGGCAGAGGAGGGCACAGCCTCCCACTTGGTAAGTGGGGAAAGAGGCTGCACAGAACGGAAAAAAAAAAAAAAGCAATCCATTACTCATTCTGGTCACATTGCAATGCAGCCCAGCCCAGAGACTGTTTTTTTTTATAGATTATTTATTTGTATTAGTGATTTAATATTGATTTACAAAATTACAAGATAACCGGTACAATTCCACACCTTTCCCACCACACTAATTCTGTGTCCCCATTCCCTCCATTGGAAACTGCAGTGGTTCTCCCAAGGTCACAGCTATGGGCTGACTGTTATTTCTAAATCTATCTTTTACCCATTTTTTTTTTCTATAGTTCTGCCTTCTCTTCCTTTCTTTTTTTTTTAATTTTTTATTATTTATTTTCCCTTTTGTTGCCGTTGTCGGATAGGACAGAGAGAAATGGAGAGAGGAAAGGAAGACAGAGAGGGGGAGAGAAGGAATGACACCTGCAGACACCTTCACCCTGCAGGTGGGGAGTCGGGGGTTCGAACCCAGATCTTTATGTCTGTCCTTGCGCTTCGTGCCACTTGCGCTTAACCCGCTGTGCTACCGCCCAACGCCCCCTTCTCTTCGTAAGTCATACTTAACATCTATTACTACTTCCAAATGTCTTTCCTTTCCCCCTCTTCTCTGTGTCCTGGTGGAATTGGGTAGAGACTGCTTCTTTATCTCAAGAGGACCCACCTTCTTCAGCTTCTCTTGTTCAATGAATTGGCTGTCAGGTACGTAGTCAAAATTATGATCTATAGGGAGTCGGGCGGCGGGTTAAGCGCCACGTGGCGCAAAGTGCAAGGGCCAGCTTAAGGATCCCAATTCGAGCCCCGGCAAGGCAATCCCAATTCAAGCAGTGGATTCGTGGTGCAGGCACCGAGCCCCAGCAATAACCCTGGAGGCAAAAAAAAAAAAAAAAGGAGTTACTAAGCATTGAGAATATGACCCAGAATAGAGGAAATTGAATTTACTTCATTGTCTAGAAGGGGTCCCTGGCAAATGCACTTGAAGTGAGATATCTAGCTCACGTGGATTTTGCTCATTTTGGGGGGGGTGGGGGTTTCTATCAGGTGGGCTTGTGAAATGGAGTGTTCGTCCTACAGCTATTTGACAAGTATGTGATTCTTCATAAAAGAGGGACTTAGACTGGAAATTAAAAAAGAAAACAAAAGCTATAAGTCTTGTTATTGCTAAAGCAGCAACTGAGCAACCCGAAGGGAGGGCAATTGCAGGATCAGCAAATCCTGTAAAATTTGCAGCCTCATAAATGGGGGTGGAGGGTTAAGGGGGGGGGGCAGTCAGGAGGCCACCTGACTCTTGGAACTCTTCTAGAACAAGCTGTGAATTACATTTGCCCTTGACAGTCTTTAAGGTCAGGTAAAAACTCATACCGGAAGAAGGAAAAAAAAAAAAAAGAAAGAGAAAAGAAACCCCCAATACCCTTGGCCATTGCAACACTGAGAAAAGGCCCAGCAGACTATTTCCTAAAATAACTCCCTGGCCCAGCTCTCACTCTGGCATGTAGAGTATCGGATGATAATGCAGCAAAGTGCTCTGCAGATGACAAAGAGAAATACAAGCCAACCTGACAGCCCGGCCAGTTATCTACCCATTCTGATAAAAAGACATAAGTTGGGTGTCTGGCGGTGGCGCAGTGGGTTGAGCGACAACAACGACATCAGTAACAATAATAACTACAACAACAATAAAAAACCCAAGGGCAACAATAAAAGGGAAAATAAATAAATATTTAAAAAAAGAAGTTAAAGCTATACTCAACTCTTGTAGTGGGAATTGTGTGGAATTGTACCCCTCTTATTCTATGGTCTTGTGGATATTTTTTATTTTATAAATAAAGAAAGAAAGAAGCTAGAGCTAGTGGTCCGGAAGGTGGTGCAGTGGGAAAAGCATTGGACTCTCAAGCATGAGGTCCCAAGTTCAGTCCCTGGGAGCACATGTACCGAGCGATATCTGGTTCTTTCTCTCTCTCCTCCTATCTTCCTCATGAACAAATAAATAAAATCTTTAGAAAAGAATTAAAGCTAATATACTGATGGATGGGGGCTTGGCCAACTCCTTTATATTTTACATAAAAATGTGTGTGTGTTTTTTTTTTTAACTGGAGCACTGCTCAGTTCTGCCTTCTGTTGATGTGGAGAATTGAACCTGGGATTCTATAGCCTCAGGTATGACAGTCTCTTTGCATAACCATTATGCTATCAACCCCTTGCCCTCAATTCAGTTCTTTTATTTCTTTATCTATTTAAGATTTTATTTGGGCAGGGGTAGATAGCATAATAGTTATGCAAACAGACTCCCATGCCTGATGCTCCAAAGATCCAGGTTCAATCCCCAGCACCACTATAAACCAGAGCTGAGCAGTGCTCTGATAAAAAAGAGAGAGAGAGATTTTATTTATTTATTAATGAGAAATATAGGAGAGAGAGAGAGAGAGAGAGAGAAATAACCAGACATAACTGGTCCATGTGCTGCAGGGGACTGAACTCAGAGACCTCATGCTTCAGAGGTCAATGACTTATCCATTGTGCCACCTCCCAGACCACCTCCATTCAGTTCTTAAAGCTGTCATTCTCTCCTCCTCTCTCTTGCTGTTCTAACTAACATCCCTGAGACTGACTGTAGCTCAGTAACAGACTGGGCTGTTATTTGTATAGCTGATTTGCCCCACAAATGTCTACTGATCACCTGTTGTGAGCATAACACTCTCTTGGGAAATTGGAGGGATTCAGAAAAAATATGTCTGTTCTGTTTCAATGAGCTTGCAAAACAAGTGACAACCCCAGAAAGCACAAACTCTAACGCTGTGGTTAGGAGCAATGAATGATATGAATTTAAAAGGGGAGGGAGGTGGTTGGGCAGTAGTGCACCTGGTTGAGTGCCCATATTACCATGTAAAAGGCCCCAGGATCAACCCCCCCACACACACCTGCCAGGGTGAAGCTTAACAAGTGTGGAGGAGCAGTGCTGCAGGTAGCTTTCCTTCTCTCTCCCTTTTTTTAAAAAAACTTTTTGGGTGGTCCGGGAGGTGGCGCAGTGGACAAAGCATTGAATTCTCAACCATGAGGTCCTGAGTTCGATTCCTGGCAGCACATGTACCAGAGTGATGTCTGGTTCTTTCTCTCCTCCTATCTTTCTCATGAATAAATAAATAAATAAATAAATGATTTGTTTGTATTTATTTACTTATTTTCCCTCTTGTTGCCCTTGTTATATATATATATATATATATTATTTATATTTATTTTCCCTTTTGTTGCCCTTGTTTTTTATTGTTGTTATAGTTATTGTTGTTGTTGATGTCGTCGTTGTTGGATAGGACAGAGAGAAATGGAAAGAGGAGGGGAAGACAGAAAGGGGGAAGAGAAAGATAGACACCTGCAGACCTGCTTCACCGCCTGCGAAGCGACTCCCCTGGTATAGCCGGGGGCTCGAACCAGGATCCTTACTGCCCAAACTCCCCCCTCCCTTTTTTTATTGTTGTTGTAGTTATTGATGTCATTGTTGTTATATAGAACAGAGAGAAATGGAGAGAGGAGGGGAAGACGGGGAGAGAAAGACAGACACCTACAGACCTGCGTCACCGCTTCCCCTACAGGTGGGGAGCCAGGAGCTCGAACCCGGGATCTTTACGCTGGGCCTTGTGGGGGTTCGAACCGGATCCTTATGTGCTTCGCGCCAGGTGTGCTTTAACCGCTGCGCTATGCCCAACTCCCCTCTCTGTCTTTTTATCTACGCCTTCTCAGTTTCTGCTGTGACCCCAACAGGAGTTTGGGACAATTAGCATATGAGTGACCAGCCTGAGGCGGAGCTCACGGACTCTCCATTGCTGAGGCTCCGGATTGCCCGTCTCTTCACCTTGGTGGTCTTGGGTAACTTAGCTTGGGGATTTTGGACTTCTGCCTATTTACCCAGCTAGACTTCTCCCCTCACATTCTCAGTGATTTTATTGAATAAACCTCTCTTTTGCTTAACCTTAAATGGAGCCTCTTGTTTCGCACCTAAATATTTGCCTTTTACCTGTTTCCCCCAAATAAAGCCTCTTTTTTTTTTTTTTTTTTTTTTAAGATTTTATTAAAGAGAAAGTAGGAGGAAAGAGAGAAAGAACCAGACATCACTCTGGTACATGTGCTGGCGGGGATTGAACTCAGGACCTCACACTTGAGAGGCCAAAACTTTATCCGCTGCGCCACCTCCCAGACCATAAGCCTTTCATTGTTTAACCTGTTCTCAGCAACCCGCAGTACGTCCTTTATGGCGCCACAGCCTAAAGCCCCTTTTAAAGCTTAGTTTCGACAATTTCTGTCTGTCTCCACCCGTTAAATACATTAATTAATTAAAATAAAAGATTAAGGACTGATGCAGTGGCTGGGAAATAATACAACTAGCAGAACATCGGAGTTTCATGCCTGATCCCATCCCTGGCACTGCACATACCAGAATGGTGATCTGGTCTGTCTGTCTGTCTCTTCCTCATGTGAAACTCTCGTGTAATAAATAAAATAAACCTTAAACATAGAGAGAGAAAGAGGGAGAGGGAATCACTGTGAAGTTCTAGTGATGATTTGGTTTATTTATTTTTATTTTGTTGCCCTTGTTGTTTATCGTCATTGTTGTTAGTATTGTTATTGTTATTATGCTGTCATTGTTGTTGGATAGGATAGAGAGAAATCAAGAGAAGAGGGGAAGACAGAGAGGGGGAGAGAAAGACAGACACCTGCAGACCTGCTTCACCGCCTGTGAAGCGACTCCCCTGCAGGTGGGGAGCCGGGGCTCGAACCGGGAAGCCATTGCGCTCTGTGTGCTTAACCTGCTGCGCCACTGCCCGGCTCCCCATTATTTGTTTTTGATTTTTTTAAAAAAAAAATTATTTATTTTCTTTTGTTGCCCTTGTTGTTTTATTGTAATTATTATTGATGTCATTGTTGGATAGGACAGAGAGAAATGGAGAGAGGAGGGGAAGACAGAGAGGGGGAGAGAAAGACAGACACCTGCAGACTTGCTTCACTGCCTATGAAGCGACTCCCCTGCAGGTGGGGTGTTTTTGATTTTGACCTTTTCATTTACTTTTATTTTTTTATTTTATAATTTATTTATTTATTTGTTGCCTTCAGGGTTATTGCTGGGACCCAGTGCCAACACCACAAATCCATCGCTGGACATTTTTTCCATTTTATTGGATAGGACAGAGAGAAATTGAGGGGGGAGAGAGAGAGAGAGAGAGAGAAAGACACCTGAGACCTGCTTCACCACTTGTGAAACGACACCCCCCTTCAAGTGGGGAGTGGGGGCTCAAATTGGAATTCTTGTGTGGCAACTTTTTCCTTTCCTTTCCTTTTTTTTTTTTCTTTTAAAAAAAATTTCTTTATTGGGGAATTAATGTTTTACATTCAACAGTGAATACAATAGTTTGTACATGCACAACATTCCCCAGTTTTCCATATAACAATACAACCCCCACTAGGTCCTCTGTCATCCTTCTTGGACCTGTATTCTCCCCACCCACTCACCCCAGAGTCTTTTACTTTGGTGAGATACGCCAATTCCATTTCAGTTTCTACTTGTTTTTTTTTTTTTTTTCTGTTCTTGTTTTTCAACTTCTGCCTGAGAGTGAGATCATCCCATATTCATCCTTCTGTTTCTGACTTATTTCACTTAGCATGAATTTTTCAAGGTTCATCAAAGATCGGCTGAAAATGAGGAAGTCACCGTTTTTTACAGCTGAGTAGTATTCCATTGTGTATCTAGACCACAACTTGCTCAGCCACTCATCTGTTGTTGGACACCTGGGTTGCTTCCAGGTTTTGGCTATTACAAACTGTGCTGCCAAGAACATATGAGTACACAGATCTTTTTGGATGGGTATGTTGGGTTCCTTAGGATTCTTTTTTTTTTCCTACCAGGGCACTGGCTCATCTCTGCCTTATGGTGGTGTAGGGGATTGAAGCTGGGCCTTTGGAGCCTCAGGCATGAGAGTCTGTTTGCATAACCATTATGGTATCTACCCCCCACCCTGTGCTTTGTACTAATGGAGCTTAACTAGGTGCACAACTGCCCAGCTTCCTTCATTTACTATAAAAATATTTATTTAATTAGATAGAGAAAGACAGGAGAGCACATGAATCTGGGACTTCAGGCATGAAAGTCTGATGTGCTATTACAATGGGAAAAGAATTGTTATTGTTGTTTGTTTTTAGATAGAGACAAAGAGGGAGTGCAGTGGGTTAAATTCACATGGTGCAAAGCGCAGTGGGCCGGCAGGAGGATCCTGGTTCGAGCCCCCGGCTCCCCACCTGCAGGGGAGTCGCTTCACAGGTGGTGAAGCAGGTCTGCAGGTGTCTCTCTTTCTCTCCCCCTCTGGGGAGAGAAAAGTGCTCTGGGGGGAAAATGCTTCATGTAATATCTGAGGCTCCTCAACTTAATACTCAGATGTTGGGGTTCCCACTAGCAATCTTAAAAGAAAAAAAGAAGTTATGGATACATACTCTATGGAATACTATTCTGCGATTAAAAAAGAGAATAGTGCATCCTTTGGGGCAAAATGAAAGGCGCTGGAGGTGATGATCCTTAGCAAGATAAGAAAAGAGCTGAAAGCCAGCTACTAGGTGGTTTCACATACATGGGGGCTGTAGAGGGACGATACATATGAACTTGCAAAAAACAAACCAAAATCCAGAAGCAAACTAACTGCTTCTAAGACTTGTGAGAACTCAGGTGGTTATCTGCTGGAGGCGGGAGGGGGGGACAGAACTTTGGTGGTGGTGTGGTATGGAACGCTACAGTGTAATCTTGTGATTTTGTAACCCACTATTAATCACACATCAAGAAATAGGAAAAAGAATAAAAAGATGGGGGGGCGGTAGTGGTGCACCTGGTTGAGCGCATGTGTTACAATGCCCAAGGACCCGGGTTCAAACCCCAGGTCCCCACCTGCAGGGGGAAAGCTTCACGAGTGGTGAAGCAGTACTGCAGGTGTCTCTCAGTCCCTTTCTCTCTCTCTACTTCCCCCTGACCCTCAGTTTCTGGTTGTCTCTATCCAATAAATAAATAAAGGTAACAAAAAAAATTATAGGGAGCCAGGCGGTAGTGCAGCGGGTTAAGCGCAGGTGGTGCAAAGTGCAGGGACCGGCATAAAAGGATCCCGGTTTGAGCCCCCGGCTCCCCACCTGCAGGGCAGTCGCTTCACAGGCGGTGAAGCAGGTCTGCAGGTGTCTGTCTTTCTCTCCCTCTCTCTGTCTTCCCTATCTCTCTCTATTTCTCTCTGTCCTATCCAACAACAATAATAACTACAGCAATAAAACAACCAGGGCAGCAAAATGGAATAAATAAATAAAATAAGTATTTAAAAAATTATTAAAAAGATGGGAGAAAAAGTAGAGAGGGAGAAAGAGAGCCACCAGCAGCTCTTCACTGTTCATGAAGCTTGCTCCCTGCAGGTGGGGTCTGGGGGCTTGAACCTGGGTCCTATGTGGACATATGCACTCTGCTGGGTGAGCCACCACCTGACCTTAGTATAACCCTTATTCTTATTCTTTTCTTCTTCTATTTATTTTTTTATTTACATATTTTTTAAAAATTTTAATTAATATTTATTTATTTATCTATTTATTCCCTTTTGTTGCCCTTGTTTTATTGTTGTAGTTATTATTGTGATTGTTACTGATTATGTCGTTCTTGGACAGGACAGAGAGAAATGGAGAGAGGAGGGGAAGACAGAGAGAGGGAGAGAAAGACAGACACCTGCAGACCTGCTTTACCACCTGTGAAGCTACTCCCCTGCAGGTGGGGAGCCAGGGCTCGAACCGTCCTTGTGCTTTGTGCCACGTGGGCTTAACCCGCTGCACTACTGCCCAGCTTCCTATTTACTTACTTATTTTTACTGCCACTACCAGGGCGATCACTGGGGCTTGGTGCCTGCATGGGGAATCCACCACTCCTGCAGCCATGTTTTCCCTTTTTTCTTTTCTTAAGATTTTATTTATTTCTTTATGTTTTTTAAAGTTTGTTTTTTAAATTAACTTTATTTATTTATTGGATAGAGACAGCCAGAAATTGAGAGGAGGAGGGGAGATAGAGAGGGATAGAGACAGAGAGATGCCTGTAGCCCTGCTTCACCACTCGCAAAGCTTTCCCCCAGCAGGTGGGGACTGGGGGCTCGAACCTGGGTCCTTGTGTACTGTAGTATGCGTGCTCAACCAGGTGCACCACCACCCAGCCCCAAGATTTTATTTATTTATTAATGAGAAATATAGGAAGAGAGAGTAAAAGAACCAGACATCATTCTGGTATGTGTGCTGCCAGGGATTGAACTCAAGACCTCATGCTTGAGAGTCCAGTGCTTTATTGGACTCTCTGTGCCACTTCCCAGACCACTTTTATTTATTCATTTTTCCTGTATTTGATAGGGCAGAGAGGAATTGAGAGGTGAGGGAGAGAGAGAGAGGAAGAGAGACAGAGACACCTGCAGCACATGCTTTACCACGTGTGAAACTTCCCCCCTGCAGTGGGGAGGAGGGGCTCCAACGTGGGTCCTTGCTCATGGCAGTGTGTGCGCTTAATCAGGTGTGCCACCATCCCAGCCTCTCTGTAATCATTATTCAATTTCCTCAGCCCAAGAATCAGAATTCTAAGTCAGGTCAGCCTGCCCCGAAGTCAGCAGTCTTAAGCATTTGTCCACATCTAGAATGTACATGTCTACAAGTCCAAGATTTCCAGGAGGTTACAAGAGAAGTCCAGCTTCTTCTTCTTTTTTAAAATATTTATTTATTTATTTTTCCTTTTCTTGCCCTTGTTTTTTTTTTTTTTTTTTTTTTTGTAGCTATTATTGTTGTTGTTATAGATGTCGTTGTAGGATAGGACAGAGAGAAATGGAGAGAGGAGGGAAGACAGAGAGGGGGAGAGAAAGACACCTGCAGACCTGCTTCACCGTCTGGTGGGGAGCCCGGGGGCTCAAACCGGGATCTTTATGCCGGTCCTTGTGCTTTGCGCCACTTGCACTTAACCCGTTGCGCTACCACCGCCCGACTCCCAAAGTCCAGCTACTGATCATACCACATGACTCCACTCAGAGTCAGCTGGCTGAAAGGAAGCGGCAGTCAGTAATTATCAGTGTTTAGCTATTTGAGTGTCCAGTGTTTTGATGACCTTAAATATCTGGGAATAGAACTACAACAAAAAATATGTTTCTTGTTTACCAGGATTGTTTGCGAAGCTGTGATCAAAGCCCACCTATAATTAGCACTGTGTCTTACAGATGCTGAAACTCTGCAAGGTATTGGGAAGACTGATGAACTAATGCTGACCTCGATGTTGTATTTGAGGCAGATGTGATGTCAGTATTTGCTGGTCACTTCCTGGCAGGATGGAATGCATTGGCTCTCTACTGGGAGGTCTTAAAATAGAATGGGTGTTAGGGAGGAGGGTAAATAGCATAATGGTTATGCAAACAGACTCTCATGCCTGAGACTCAATCCCCCAGGTTCAATCCCCCTGCACCACCATAAACCAGAACTGAGCAGTGCTCTGGTTAAAATAATAATAATAATAATAATAATAATAATAATAATAATAATGTGGTCCAGGAGGTGGCACAGTGATAAACCTTTGGACTCTCAAGCATGAGGTCCTGAGTTCGATCACCGGCAGCACATGTACCAGAGTGATGTCTGGTTCTTTTTTTTAAAATTTTTTTAAATATTTTATTTTATTTATTTATTCCCTTTTGTTGCCCTTGTTGTTTTATTGTTGTAGTTATTATTGTTGTTGGATAGGACAGAGAGAAATGGAGAGAGGAGGGGAAGACAGAGAGGGGGAGAGAAAGACAGACACCTGCAGACCTGCTTCACCGCCTGTGAAGCGACTCCCCTGCAGGTGGGGAGCCGGGTGGGGAGCCGGGTGGGGAGCCGGGTGGGGAGCCGGGGTTCGGACCAGGATCCTTATGCCGGTCCCTGTGCTTTGCGCCACCTGCGCTTAACCCGCTGCGCTACAGCCCGACTCCCGTCTGATTCTTTCTTTCTCCTATCTTTCTCATTAATAAATAAATAAAATATTAAAAAAAAAGAATGGGTGTTTTGTTCAAAGGCAAACATTAGGTACTTAAATATGAAAGGAAGAAGTGAGTGAGAAGTGTTAACTGTAACATACTTAAAAATTTTTTTTTATTGGGGGTCGGGCGGTGGCGCCGTGGGTTAAGCGCACGTGGCGCAAAGCGCAGGGACCATCACAAAGCACAAGGACCGGCGTAAGGATCCCGGTTCGAGCCCCCGGCTCCCCACCTGCAGGGGGGTCGCTTTACAGGCGGTGAAGCAGGTCTGCGGGTGTCTGTCTTTCTCTCCCCCTCTCTGTCTTCCCCTCCTCTCTCCATTTCTCTCTGTCCTATCCAACAATGACAACAACAATAATAACTACAACAATGGCAACAAAGGGAATAAATAAATAAATAAAAAGATACTTTCAAAAAAGGGAAAATAAATAAATATAAAAAAATTTTAAAAAGAGAGGGAGAGACACCTGCAACATTGCTTCACTATTTGCAAAGTTTTCCCCCTGTAGGTGGAGGCCAGGGGCTCAAACCCCGGTCTTTGCACACAGTAACATATAACAGGTGCACCACCATCCAGCCCCTATAAATTCTTTATGGGGCGCAGAAGGAGGGAGTTCTGGCTACTGTAATTGCTTCTCTGATGGATATGGGTGTACCTCCATACCCCTAGCCTGTTTTTATCTTTCTGAAGTGGGTTATTGCTGGAGCTCAGTGATGCCACTACAAATCCATCATTCCCAGTGGCCATTCCCCCCTCCCTTTTTTCTTTCTTTTTTTTTTTTTTTTTTTAAACCAGAGCACAGCTCAGCTCTGGTGTATGGTGCAGGGGATTGAACCTTGGACTCTGCAGCCTCAGGCATGAGAGTCTCTTTGCATAACCATTATGCTATCCTGCGCCCCCTTTTTTCCTTCTATTTTATTTAATGGGACAGAAAGAAATTGAGGGGGGGAGGTAGAGGGGGAGAGATAAAGAGAGATACCTGCAGACCTGCACTGCTGCTTGTGAAGCTTCACCCCTGCAGGTGGGGACTGGAGGCTTGAACACAGGTCCTTGTGTATGATAAAGTGTGTGCTCAACTGGGTGTGCCACCGCCCGGCCCCTCATTTGAAATTCATATTCCAGTGGGATGAGACAAAAAATGAAATAGAAGTCAGATGGTAAGAAATCTTATGGGAGTGAGTGGGAGAGCAAGCCTGATGGTTATGCAGAGACTCTTACGCCTTAGGCTACAAAGTCCCAGGTTCAGTCTCCCAAACCACCATAAATCAGAATTGAACAGTGCTCTGGGGAAAGAAAAAAAAAAAAAAAAAAAAAAGGGAAGAAAGAAAAGAAAAAAGGAAGAGAAAAATAAAGATGGGGGTTGGGTGGTAGTGCAGGGGGTTAAGCGCCCATGGCACAAAGTTCAAGAACCAGTGTAAGGATCCTGATATGAGCCCCCGGCTCCCCACCTGCAGGGGAGTTGCTTCACAGGCGGTGAAGCAGGTCTGCAGGTGTCTATCTTTCTCTCCCCTTCTCTGTCTTCCCCTCCTCTCTCCATTTCTCTCTGTCCTATCCAGCAACAACGACATCAACAACAATAATAACCACAACAATGATAAAACAACGAGGGCAACAAAAGGGGGGGGGAAATGGCCTCCAGGAACAGTAGATTCATGGTGCAGGCATTGAGCCCCAACAATAACCCTGGAGGCAAAAAAAATTAAAAAAAAAAGAAAGAAAGAAGATATTGGAGTAAATGAATATGGGGAAGTGTAGGGAAATTGTGAGGATATGGTTGAGCTTGGCAGGGCTTGACTTGAGGGGCCGTCCATCCTGTCAGTCTCTCTCTCTCTCTCTCTACTGAGAGGTTGAGCAAGGAGGGACACAACCCCTCAAGATTTGCTTTGTCTTATCGGACTCCCTGCCTCACAAGGCACCCTGCATTCCTGATGCTATGGCCTGCTCCCTTATTATCTGCATAATCATTGTTTTGCCTGAAAGATCCCCACCCATTCCATGCCTTTGATCTATCTTCTTTCTACCCTCAAGACCCTCCCTGCCTGCAGGGTATTATTGATCCTACCAGTTAAAACCCTCCCAACAGTTGCTAAGGAAGTTCCTACCTTTCCCAGCTCCTTTTGCCTTTTTCCACCCCTTTCCTAACCATGTTGGTTTCCGACTTGGCACTTTCGGGTCCGACTTTTAAAGGACTTGGCTCTCTGATCAATAAAGAGAATTGAATCGCCTCACCGCCTCACCACCACGAGCTCTGTTCCTGAGTCATCTCTCTCGTGTCGCTGATTGAGTAGCAGCCCAGGCTGGCTCCGGTAGTGTTCTCTCCAACCCAGAGCGTACGTGCTCGAGAAGAGTCACCCCCACGCTAGCCTGGCAGGGAAGGAGACTAGAGCATGCTGCCCGGAGACCAGGGAAAATGCACCAGTGGTCATGTAACAGACTTTCATACTTGAGGCTCTTGAGTTTCCAGGTTCAGTCCTTGCACCATCATAAGCCAGAGCTGAGCTGTGCTCTGAAAAATAAAATAATTTACTAGAAAGGTAAAATAAGATGCTAGGATGTCTCCACAATTTGAAACCCTTTTACTTATATGTTGCAATTGTGATAAGTCAGTGGTTTTTGGTTCTTCTTTTTCTTTCTGACCATGCCATACAATGCCCTGGATTTATGTCACAGCCTCAAGGGGTCTGCCTTTTGCACATCCAGTGTAAAGCCCCAGCAGCAGAGGGGAATGAAGTCTCTTGAGAATTTGGGAGGGATTAGAAGTGACAGCAGAAAAACAAGTTAGGACAGAACCTCTTTAGAATAAGCGTTACCTCTTCACCTCTACTCCAATTACTTGAAAAGGCAATAGCTCAAAGGGTAAATAGCAGGTAGCTGGAAAGAGGTTACAACAGCTAACTAAGGCAGATGCAGAGGAAAGAGAACTGAATGATTTTTTTCTTTTTCTTTTGCCTCCAGTTGCTGTGGCTCGGTCCTGGCACTAAGAATGCACCATGTTTGATGGCACTATCTATCTATCATCTATCTATCTATCTATCTATTTATCTATCATCTATCTATTTTTATTCGATAGGACAGAGAAAAATTGAGAGCCGAGGGTAGATAGAGGGAGAGAAGGATAGACACCTGCAGACTCGTCGCTTCACTGCTTTGTGAAGTGACTCCCCTGCAAGTGGGGAGCCGGGGGTTCTACCCGGGATCCTTGCGCTTAACCCGGTGTGCCACCACCGACCCCCATGATTTCCGTCTTTTTCTTTTTTTTTTTGACACCTGCAGATCTGCTTCACTGCTTGTAAAGCGACCCCCCCCCCCCCGCCCCCGCAGGTGGGAACTGGGATCCTTACAGCGGTCCTTGAGCTTCGCGGCCATGTGTGCTTAACCCCGATGTGCTACTGCCCGGCCCCGATTTCCTTCTTCTTCTTTTTTTTTTTTTCAAAAGCAAAAGTTAGATGCTTCATATTAAAGGAACAAGAAAAACGAGTTGAATGGCGGAGGCAATGGTGACAGCAAGGGGTTGTTGTTGGTGTGGTGAGTGGATGACATAGCCTACTCCAAGCTCTACCCCCCAAGCTACGACAACTGTCCCTTTCCCAACAATAACAAAACCCAACAATAGTCTTTCAATTTTTCTCAGTCACGTGTTTAGTACCAATAAAAAAGCATTTTGGGAAGAACCTGTTTGTAGTGTTTTATTTATTTATTTAAGATTCTATATATTTACTAATGCAAAAGATAGAAGAGAGAGAAAGAACCAGACATCACTCTGGTACATGTGCTACCAGGGATTGAACTCAGGACCTTATGCTTGAGAGTCCAATACTTTATTCACTGAGCCACCTCCCAGGCCACTGTTTATAGTGTTCTAACTGGCCAACACAAGCCCTGGAGTGCTTGTAAAAGCAGTTTCACAGTAAGTTCCTGTGAACCAGAGGTGAACAAAAGATGGCCAGGACTTGGGCTGCACACAGAGGGTGGGACGTCACTGGAAATTAATTAGGAATTTTTTAGTTAATTAATTAGGAATTAAGAGAGGCTGCATCTGCAGGTTTGCTTGGCCATGGGCAGGGATGGGGGTGCACCTGGGGGTGGGGAGTACTGAAGTCACAGCCTCCCCCTCCTTGTGAAGTCAAAATCACTAAAAAGCCAGCGAGGCTTACGTCACCCGCGCTGGAGGCCTCTCTGAACACTTGGCGCCAAGCGCCGACCATCTATGGCAGGGAGCCGGCGCAAACGCGGCCAGTAAGGGCAGCAGGGGAGCCATCGCAGGGCTCCGCCCCCCGGGCAGAGGCCGCCCGGCCCCCTTCCGCATGGCCTGCTGGGAGTTGTAGTCCAATCTTCGGAGCGCGACGTCATCACCGCTCTTCTTTTCCGCTTCCTGCTCGCCCCGCATGAGCGCGCAGAATGGGCGTCGCCGGCAAGGCACCCGCCAACGTGGGACTACATTTCCCAGTGGACCGTGGGCCCCATGTCCCAGCCCCAGGTAGTCGGCAGTGGCCCCATGCGCACGCGCACTCACCCTCCCGGGCTCCTCCCGCTTGGCGAGCCGGGGGCCGCTCGGTTTCGTTATTCGCACAGGCCCCGCCCATTCCCCCCGCCTGCCCCGGGCCCGCCCCGCTTAGCGGCCCTGCTGCTTCTGCCCCCGGCCGAGGCTCCATGTTGTCCCCTCTGCGAGCGGGAGCGGCTGCCTCGGGAGGAGCAGGTGAGGCGCTCGATCCCCCGGGGCTCCGAGCGGACCTCCCGCCCTGGGTCCCGGATCCCGGGGCTCCTGGGCCGGTGAGCTCGGGGCGGGGGGCTGCGGGCGGGGCCCGGCCACCGCGCGGCCGCCAGCTCCACCCTCGGGCTCGGGGTCCCCGGGGCCCGGGGCTCTGGGGACGGGAAGGCAGGTCCAGCCTTTTGCTCGAGTGCGGAAGGCTTGCTCAATGAGCATCTTGGAGTTTGCAAGTTTTTTTTTTTTTTTTTTTAATTTGCATCCTTTTAAGGGCATGGAGGTTCGGACCATGAGAAATTAATTGTTAGAGAAGTGAGTTTCCAAGCCACACTGGCCTGCCTAGATAGAGGAGCTTGAATGTGGCCTCGGTTGGTTGCTGTAAGTTTTTTTTTTTTTTTTTTTTCCCAAAGCAGATTTGAGTTGGTACTTTGTTTCTTTGAAACCCACCCCCCCCCCCACCACCACCACCACCACCACGACGACACACACAACACAGAGAATCCAATGAAAAGCCAGGACTTGGTCGCCACCCCTCGAGGTGTGTGGAGGCTTCTTCTTGTCACCTTACCTGGCGGGATTCGGCTTGGAAATGCATGGCGCTGTGGAAATCCCCAGCCCAAGAAATGAGGCTTGCGAAATCCACCAGCAAGAACTTGAACGTTGTTTGCAGAGTCTCAGTAAATAACCCCCAGCCCTCAACTTTTGGATCCTCAGTTGGGTGGCATGTCTTGGGACAGACCATCACCAGCTCACGCAGCAAACCACGTGTGTGTGGCTGGCTGGCTTCCCTTGGCGGTGCTGGTCTGGGGCGGGTATTCTGCCTGCAGGGGGAATTCACGCTGCTTTGACGTCTGTAAATTACGGAAGCACCTAGATGAAAAGGAGCTCGAAGCAAGGAAGCATTTTGCAGTATACAGCAATAATTAATTAATTAGTTAATTTATTAATTTGTACCAGAGTACTAATCAGCTCTGGCTTTAGGGTAGTGCTGGGGATGGAAACTGGGACTTTGGAGCTTCAGGTATGAGCGTCTCTTTGCATAACCCTCTATGCTATCTCCTCTACCTTACAACAATGTTTTATTAATAGCTATACTTCCCAAATCTCATTGGAGAAATCCTGAAGTTAAGGAAAACAGGAATATAATTTGTTACCAAACTGTTAGATTTGACAGCTGTGGTGATTGTCAGAGAGAAGGATGGGGGAGAGACATGGGACTTTGGTGGTGGGTGTGGTGAATTACAGACATAATCGGATGCGGAAATGTGCCTCTCAAGTCTTTAACATTATGCAAACCGTTCTCAAGCATGAGGTTCCGAGTTCGATTCCTGGCATTGCATGTGGCGGATCATGGTTTGGTTCTTTAATCTCTATCATTAAGTATAAATAGAGCTGAAAAACTGTGCTGAATACAGTTCCCACCTGAAGCATGTCACAAATCAGGACATAGGCTTTACTGGTATAGTTGGTGAGTAGTTACTGAAAGAGTTACTGAGTTCTTGCCGATAAGTGTTGCTAGTTAAAGGCTAATTTATCGGCTGGGTGGTGGTGCACCCAAGTTGAGCACACCCATTACCATGCACGAGGACCCAGGTTCACGCTTCAAGAATGGTGAAGCAGTGTTGCAGTTGTCTCTTTCTCACCTCTTACTCTATTTTCCCCATCCCTCTCAATTTCTCTGTGCTATTGAAAAAAAAAAAAGCCTTTTACAAACTGACCCACAGATAAAACCTTCAGCCAGATTGGTTTTGGTGGTGTTTTTCATCTTTAGGGGCGAGGCAAGCTAGATAAATATTAAAGTAATTCTGTCAAAAATTTCCAGTAATAAATAGCCTGGCATCATTCTTAAAGAAAAAGAAAAACGGGGGTCGGGCAGTAGCGCAGCGGGTTAAGCGCACCTGGCGCAAAGTGCATGGACCAGAGTAAGGATCCTGGTTCGAGCCCTCGGCTCCCCACCTGTAGGGGAGTTGCTTCACAGGCGGTGAAGCAGGTCTGCAGGTGTCTATTCCCCCCCTTCCACTCCTCTCCATTTCTCTCTTTCCTATCCAATAACAAACGACATCATCAACAACAATAATAACAAGAAGGTTACAACAACAAGGGCAACAAAAGGAAAAAAAAATGGCCTCCAGGATCAGTGGATTCATGGTGCAGGCACTGAGCCCCAGCAATAACCCTGGAGGCAAAAAAAAAATTGTTTATTGTTCTGTGCTAAAGTGCAAACCTTTGCTACAATAGAAGAATTGAGGAAAACACTTCCTCTCAACTCTCTTCACTAATTAGAATATGAATTTTACCTAGTATTCTCTCTCTCTTTAATTGCCACTAGTGTTATTGCTTGGTGCTTGCATGGTGAATCCTGGCACCTTTTTTTTTTTTTTTTTTAATTTTTTTAATACCTTTATTTATTTATTGGATAGAGATAGCCAGAAATTGAGAAGGAAGGGGTGATAGGAAGGGAGAAAGACAGAGACGCCTGCAGCCCTGCTTCACTACTTGCAAAGCTTTCCCCTTGCAGGTGGGGACTGAGGGCATGAACCGGGGTCCTTGCAGGTGTGCCACCACCCGGCGGTCCCCCCCCCCCCCCCCCCCGGCATCTTTCCTTCCTTCCTTCCTTTGTTTCTTTATTTGTTGTTGGATAGAGACAGAAAAATCGAGAGAGGAGGGAAGAGAGAAAGTAGAGACCCCTGCAGCTCTGCTTCAACGCTTGTGAAGCTTTCCCCCTGCAGGAGGGGACCAGGAGGCTTGAACCTGTGTCCGTGCGCACAGTAATGTGTGTGCCTAACTAGGTGTGCCACCACCTGCTCCCTTTTTTCTTGATAGAACAGAGGAAAATGGGGGGGGGGTTAATGGAGAGGAGGGAGACACACCTGCAGTACTGGTTTCATTTCTCTTCCCCCCTGCATGAGGAGTGAGGGCTTGAACACAGATACTGTGTGTGCTTAACCAGGTGTGCCGCTGCCCTCCCCCCAGATTCCCTTTGGCTGGGTGTAAATAAGGTACCCATAGAAACAACCTTAGTATATGTCAGCCTGCCAGCACACTCAGCTGGCCTCCAGACAAAAGAGAGGCTGTGAAAGCACTCCACCCTCACCCGCAGGAGCCACACCCAGAGCCGTTACCCTGTGTGGGCATCTGACTTGGGGGGAGAGGGAACTGCCCCCCATCCCTCCACCCCCCCCCCCCCACTAACAGCCGGGGAAAGCTGCGTGCTTCTGGTTTCGGGTGTGTTGCTGCAGCCCTGTAGAATGTGTTGTTTCAGAAATAGAGTGGAACAACTCAGGTCATAGTTTTACCCTGACTCATGCTCTCTGCCGAGTCAACAGTTTCTATTACTGGGGTGGGTTTGCTTTTCAGGACTGAGCAGTAAGGGTGGGCCCCGAAGCTCCATCTGCCCCCAGGATTCCGAACCTGGGGCGCTTTCACGGGCGTGTTTTTTGTTTTTTCTAAAAAATAAATGTTATTCCAGAGAGACAGAATTTTGCATAGATACGGAGAGAAACTGCAAGGGAAGGAGGGGATGAAGAGGGAGAGCGATGGGAGTTGGGATGTAGCAGCGGGTTAAGTGCAGGTGGCGCAAAGCGCAAGGACTGGTGTAAGGGTCCCGGTTCCAGCCCCCGGCTCCCCACCTGTAGGGGAGTCTCTTCACAAGCCAAGCGGTGAAGCAGGTCTGCAGGTGTCTGTCTTTCTCTCCCCCTCTGTCTTCCCCTCCTCTCTCCATTTCTCTCTGTCCTATCCAACGATGACAACAACAACAATAATAACTACAACAATAAAAAACAGGGGCAACAAAAGGGAATAAATAAATAAACAAAACAAAAAGAGGGAGAGAGACAGAGAGACACCTGCAGCCGTGCTTCACCACTCGCAAAGCTCTCCTCCTGCAGGTGGCAACCGGAGGCTCGAACCTGGGTCCTTATGCATTGTAACGTGCTCAACAAGGTGGGCCAACACCTGGCCCCCTTCTTTCTTCTTTTAGATGTATTTATTTATTCACTTATGAGAAAGACAAGGGAGGGAGAGAGGAAGAGACCCCCTAGAGTATCACTCTGAAACATGCAGTGCTGGGTCTCCAACTTGGGACCTTACGTTTGAGAGTCTGAGCCTTTATCCACTGGGCCACCTCCTTGACCCTTGCAGGTGTGGTTCTTCTAAAAGGCTCTAGAAATTTAGAGTTAAGAGATAATTCTCAGAAGAGCTCTGGAATTTGTACAGATTCCCACACATTTGTGCCTATAGTAATTTCATCTGCTATTTTTGTATTTTCCTTTTCAGATTTAATTATTTTTATTAGAGAGAGAAGAAACCAGAACTCTCCTCCCCCCCCCCCCCCCCACACACACACCCAGCACTTATGATGCTGGAGATTAAACTCAGGGATCTCCTGCCCGAGACTTCAGAGCTTCATCTCTGAATTTGCTTTTAAAAGTCGGATCACTGCTCACCTCTGGTTATTTATTGATGGGGCTGGGAATGGAACCCAGAACTTCAACTATGGACATTCTCTGTGCAACTGCTGCTGACCTGTTAAGACCTTGGGAAATAGCTGCTTTGCTGAAAGGAGAAGACATTTAAGGTGGCCGCTGTGGGGAAGTTAGAGCCCCTAAGTTTAATGATTCCTGCTTGACAGGTAGTGGTTCCACTGCAGTAGAGAATTAATTTTCTTTTTTTTTCTTTTTTTAATTCGGGAATTAATGTTTTACATTCAACAGTAAGTACAATAGTTTGTACATGCATGACATTCCCCAGTTTCCCATATAACAATACAACCCCCACTAGGTCCTCTGAATCCTTCTTGGATCGCCATGTCTTTAAGCCTAGTCTGCACCGAGTTGAAGAAAACTTCAGTGCTGTGGCCTCTCTGCTTTATTTTATTAATTTTTAAAAATTTATTTATTCCCTTTTGTTGTCCTTGTTTTTATTGTTATAGTTTTTTTTAAAAATTATTTTATTTATTCCCTTTTGTTGCCCTTGTTTTATTGTTGTAGTTATTGTTGTCATTGTTGGATAGGACAGAGAGAAATGGAGAGAGGAGGGGAAAGACAGAGAGAGGGAGAGAAAGATAGACATCCGTAGACCTGCTTCACCTCTTGTGAAGTGACTTCCCTGCAGGTGGGGAGCCATGGCTTGAACCAGGATCCTTAACGCCGGTCCTTGTGCTTTGCGCCACCTGCGCTTAATCCGCTACGCCCCGACTCCCTTTTTTTAAAAAACAGATTTTTATTTATTTATTTATGAGAAAGACAGGAGGAGAGAGAAGGAACCAGACATCACTCTGGCACATGGGTTGCTGGGGATTGAACATGGGACCTCATGCTTGAGAGTCCAAAGCTGTATCACTGCGCCACCTCCCGGACCTTGGCTTCTGTTTTTATCTGCCTGCCTGCCTATCTATCTATCTATCTATCTTTATTTATTTATTTTTCCATTATTTATTTGTTTTTTAACAGCATAGATCAGCTCTGGTTTATGGTAGTGCAGGGGTTTGAACCTAGGGCCTTGGAGCCACAGGCCTGAGACTCTCTTTGCATAGTCATTATACTATCCACCCCGCCCTTTACTTTTTATTAATGATTTAATATTGATTTACAAGATTATAAGCTACCGGGTGTAGTGCCACACTGTTCCTACCACCAGAGTTCTGTGCCCCCATCTTCCTCCTTTGGAAACTGCAGTGTTCTCCCAAGGTCACAGATCTGTTTTTATCTTTAAAAAGGAAGAGGGCCAGGGGCAGATAGCATAATGGCTGTGCAAAGAGACTCTCATTTCTGAGGCTCTTGTTACCAAAAAAAAAAAAAAAAATGGAACAAATCTTTTGTGTGGATTTTTTTTTTCCCCTCTTGCCAGGGTTTTGCTGGGGGCTTTGTTGTACCCTTGGAATTCCACCACTTCTGGAAGGCTTTTTTCTTTTTCTTTTTTTTCCCCCAGATAAAGAGTGAGAGAGAGTGTCTATACCTGGTGAGCTGCCTCCCAGGCCCCTGTGTTGGTTCTTACTGAGCAAGTTGCCTCAAATGCTCTGATCATCAAATTTGATCTCCCTCTTTCTCTTTTTTTTTTTTTTTAATCTTTATTGGATAAGGACAGCCAGAAATCAAGAGGGAAGGGGGTGGTAGAGAGGGAGAGAGACAGAGAGACACCTGCAGCACTGCTTCACCACTTGTAAAGCTTTCCCCCAAGTAGGGAAAAGGGCAGGTGGGGACCAGGGGCTCGAACCTGCATCCTTGTGCATTGTAATACATGCGCTCAACCAGGTGTGCCACCACCTGGCCCCCGGATTTTTGATCTCTTCTTTAGCCAGACCAATAGCATTTCAAATGATGCCAAGGGGATGAATAATTACTACTAAATTTAGCCAAGTGAAGATACCCAGGAAATTTTCACCTGTTCAAGAGTCATTGGGGAGGGGTTGGGTGGTGGCGCTCTGGTTGAGCGCACATGTTACAATTCTCAAGAATCTGGGTTCAAGCCCCTGGTCTCCACTTGCAGGGGGAAAGCTTCATAAGTGGTAAAACGGGGCTGCAGGTATCTCTCTGTCTCGCTCCCTTTCTATATCCCCTTTCCTCTTGATTTTTGGCTGTATATCAAATAAATAAAGATAATTAAAAAATAATAATAATACAAAAGACTCATTGGATTTGGGGCTGGGTGGTGGCACACCAGGTTGAATGAAGACATTACCATGCACGAGGACCGGGGTTCGAGGCTCTGCTCCCCACCTGCAGGAGGGAAGCTTATTGAGCAGTGAAACAGGGTTGCAGGTGTCTCTCCTCTCTTTCTCACACTCTCTTATCTCCCCCTGCTAGCTCAGTTTCTCTCTATCCAGTAAATAAACAGATAGGTAAGTAGAGCCACTGGATTTTAGAACCAGAGAAGAACTTCACCTAAGTGCCTGAGTTTTAGAGGAAATGGAGATGCAGAGTGGTGAGATGGTGCTAATTACAGACAGTGCAAGACTGGGCCAGAGGAGAGGTGTCAGGGAAGACACTCCCTCACCAGAAAGGCTGGACTCATGAGAATAAATGATAGAATTCAGAGCAATGTGGAGGGGAAGATAGATTGAGGGGCGATTTGAAGGCTGAGAGGTGATTTAAGAGAAGTTGGGTAACAGGATTCACTTTTAAAACGGAGACAGCATGCTCACGTATATGAGTGATTTATCTTGCTGACAGGAAGTGGAGGCTTATAAAACCTTCGTTTTGGAAAGGCTGCTAGTGGTTCAGCACTTGACTCATTTGGCTGTTAAACTGACCTTCCCAGAACCACACAGTCACCGGTGGTAGAACTGGAACAGGAGGAACCTGTTTCCTGATCCTTCAGCTTCTGTGCCCACGCACTATTCCAGAGCGTGGGGTGATGGTGGCATACCCTGGGGCAGTCCTTCCCACGGCCACTGGTACATTGGACCTGAGCGTGGGTTGGAAATTAAAAGCCGCGCCACAAAAAATAGAGGGTATAGTGTAATGGTAAGTGCAGAGATCTTGAGGTGTCTCAGAAGTAAGTGGCAGTAGTATTCTGTGTCGAAAGCCTAATGGCGCTGAAATAGAATCAGTTAAGAGCCACTGAGTTTGGCAGGAGAGGCCAGTGATCAACAAGAGTGATATATATGTACTTATATGTATATGTGTATATATGTATTTTTTTTTTTCCTTTTTGTTGCCCTTGTTTTTTATTGTTGTAGTTATTATTGTTATTGATGTGGTCGTCGTTGGATAGCACAGAGAGAAATGGAGGGAGGAGGGAAAGACAGAGAGGAGGGAGAGAGAGACACACCTGCAGACCTGCTTCATTGCCTGTGAAGCGACCCCCCTGCAGGTGGGGAGCCGGGGGCTCGAACCAAGATCTTTACGCCGGTCCTTGCGTTTCATGCCATGTGCTCTTAACCCGCTGCGCTACCGTCTGACTCCCCAAGAGTGCTTTCAACAGCAAACAGAGAAGATAGACAGATTGTGGGGCCGGTGGTGGGCACCTAGTTGAACACACACCTTACCCTGTGGGAGGACCTGGGTTCAAGTCCCCTGGTCCCCACCTGCTGGGGGAAGCAGGGCTGCAGGTGTCTGTCTGTCCCTTTGTTTCTCCCCTCTCCCTTCTCAGCTTCTCTCTGCCCTATCAAAATAAATAAGATGTTTAAAAAGAAAAGAAGGCCATATTGCATTTTAAAAAAATGTTTTATTTGGGAGTCGGGCAGTAGCGCAGCGGGTTAAGCGCATGTGGCACCAAGCTCAAGGACTGACATAAGGATCCCAGACATAAGGATCTTTCTCTCCTCCTCTCTGTCTTCCCCTCCTCCCTCCATTTCTCTCTGTCCTATCCAACGACGACCACAATTAAAAAAAACAGGGGCAACAAAAGGGAATAAATAAATAAATATTTAAAATGTTTTATTTTATTTTATTGGATAGGGACAGTGAGACATTGAAAGGGAAAAGGGAGATTGGGAGAAACAAGGCCTTGGGGAGAGTAGATCCAGGCTCTGACTTTGGGGTGGAGGTCTCTAGCTTTCACTCATCACCTCTGAGATATTTTTGGTGGTCTGGGAGGTGCTGGGGTGGAGAAAATGTTAGACTGTAGCGTGGGATCCCAAGTTTGCTTTTCCTGTGCCATAGTGATGCTCTGGTTCCTCCTCTCTCTCTCTCTCACCCCTTCATTCATTAATACATAATAAATCTTTAAAAATGTTTCATAGCCATCCAGGGGGGTGTCGCAGTGGGTCAAGTGTTGACGATGTCCTGAGTGTAATCCCGGCATCACATGTACCAACCAAAGTGATGTCTGGTTCTCTCTCTCTCTAACAAAATCTTTATTTAACTTTAATTTTATTACCGAAGCACTGCTCAGCTCTGGTTTATGATGGTGCAGGGGAATGAACCTGGGACTTTGGAGCGTCAGGCATGAAAGTCTTTTGCATAACCATTATGCTGTCTACCCTTGCCCATAAAATCTGGAAAAGCCATTTTGATGACCTTTTCTACAGTTGCTGCCATGCTGCGGATATGTTTGTGCCCTGTAGTGGAGCTCAGCCCTACAGAGGTGACATCACCAAACCCGGCCTTGGTGATGCAGTTGACAGGCGGGTTGGGAAGACCGGAAGGCGGTTTAGCCTCAGGGATAGGGCCGGCGGCTTGGGGTGGAAGAGGCTAAGGAACTGGGGAGCCTCAGAGTCCAGGCTAAATCAGCCAAGGACACACCGGAGACATCTGGAGAAAGGTGAAGACGGTGCATCGAAGGATCTGCAGCGCAGTCTGCTGTCTCAGGCAGGACCTGTGAGCGAACTGTGCAGTGAGAAGCGAGCTGCTCTGGGGCCGGGCGGTGGCTTACTCCCTTGAGCACACAGATAACAAACAGTGCATGAGGACCCAGGTTCAAGACCCCATCCCCATCTGCAGAGGGAAAGCTTTGTGAGTGGTGAAGCTGGGTTGCAGGTGTCTCTCTGTCTCCTCCGCCCATCTCCGTTTCTCTCTGTCTCTGATGTTGTTGTTGTTGGATAGGACAGAGAAATGGAGAGAGGAGGGGAAGACAGAGGGGCAGAGAAAGACAGACACCTGCAGACCTGCTTCACCGCCTGTGAAGCGACTCCCCTGCAGGTGGGGAGCCGGGGGCTCGAACCGGGATCCTTAGGCCGGTCCTTGCGCTTTGCTCCACCTGCACTTAACCCACTGTACTACCGCCGGACTCCCTGAACTTACTTATTCTTTATCTCTCTGGGAGTATAGACCCAGGGTCATTTTGGGGTGCAGAAGTTGGGAAATCTGGCTTCTGTAATTGCTTCCCTGCTGAACATGGGTGTTGACAGGTGGATTCATACTCCCAGCCTGTCCCTCTCTTTCCCTAGTGGGGCAGGGCTCTGGGGAATGGGGCTCCAGGACATATTGGTGGGATCGGCTGTCCTGGGAAGTTCGGTAGCATCTGTAACCTAGTGGCCTTCCCAGTTTATTTTATTTTATTTTTTTTTAAATCTTTATCTGTTGGATAGAGACAAAAATTGAGAGGGAAGGGGGTGATAGAGAAGGAGAGAGACAGAGAGACACCTGCAGCCCTGTTTCACCACTTGTGAAGCTTTCCCCCTGCAGATGGGAACCAGGGGCTCGAACCTGGGTCCTTGCGCACTGTAACATGTGCGCTCAACCAGGCGCGCCACCACCTGGCCCCTGAACTCCCCAGTTTTAAAGCAGCCTCCGTGCAGAACTCAGGGTCAGTTGTTGCCTCCGAGTTGCCATCTTGGCTCCGCCCCAGCTTTATTATTCTTAAACCAGGGCAGGATAATTTCCCATGTGGAATTGTTGAGGATTAAATAAAAGAATGTACATAAAAGACATAGCCACAAGGGGTGCCCTTTGGTACTGTTGTGGGCTTTCTTGAATAAAACCTGACGTGGGGTGGGGGATAGCATAACGGTTACGCAGAAGATTGTCAAGCCTGGGGTTCCATGGTTCCAGGTTCAGTTCCTGGCACCACTACCAGCCAGAGCTGAACAGTGCTCTGCTTGATTCCATCATTCCTGGAGAGAGAGAGAGAGAGAGAGAGAGAGAGAGAGTGAACAGCATCACCCCACCTGCTGGGAAGCTTCCCCTTTGTGCTCTCATGTGGTGTCCAGGGCTTGAACCTGGGTCCTTGCTGTTTATCGTCATTGTTAGTATTGTTATGCTGTCGTTGTTGTTGGATAGGACAGAGAAATCAAGAGAGGAGGGGAAGACAGAGGAGGAGAGAAAGACAGACACCTGCAGACCTGCTTCACCGCCTGTGAAGCGACTCCGCTGCAGGTGGGGAGCTGGGGGCTCGAACCAGGAACCTTGCCCTTCTCGCCGCGTGCGCTTAACCCGCTGTGCTACTGCCCGACTCCATTTGCCTGTTCTCACAGGCTTTCTGTATTATTCAGGGTAGCAGTCCTTTGACCATAGGCACTGTGACTATTTCCATCTAGTCTGTGGATGGCAAGTTTTACTGTCTTTTTCCCCCCTCTTTTAATTTTTATTTATCTATTTTGGATAGAGATAGAGATTGAGAGAGAAGGGACAGGTAGACATGGAGAGAGAAAGAGAGACAAATGTGGCCTGCTTCACTGCTTGTGAAACTTCCCTCTTGCAGGTGGGAACGGGGGCCTTGAACCTTGGGTCCTTGCACATATGTGCACTCAATCAGGTATACCACCACCAGCCCTTACCGAGTCTTTTGATGGGGAAACATTCTTTTAATGTAGTCTAACTTGCCATTTGTTCTTTTTTTTACTGTAATGGTCAGTGTTCTCCTGATCTGTTTAAGGAGTTTTTACTTTTTTCATGTTCAAAAACCCCACCTAGTTAAAACATATTTATTTATTTTTAAAATATTTTCTTTTTTTTATTATCTTTATTTATTTATTGGATAGAGACAACCAGAAATCAAGAGGGAAGGGGGTGGTAGAGAAGGGAGACAGACAGAGACACTTGCAGCCCTGCTTCACCACTCGCAAAGCTTTCCCCCTGCAGGTGGGGACTGGGGGCTCAAACCCAGGTCATTCGTTGCGCATTGTGACACATGTGCGCTCAACCAGGCGCGCCACCACTCGGCCCCGTTAAAATATATTTATATAGGTAACTAAAACAAAGAAACTTGGACAAAATTAAGAATAATAACCACACTGTAGTTTAGAGTTTGTGAGAAGTAAGGGGGGAGGGCGCACACAAGACATTGCTGGTGGGTGTGGTTACACACCCCGCTACCCCTGAAGTCTGAGTTTTGCAGACCACAGTCAGTCACTTAACAATAATAAAAAATTAGGGAGCTAGGTGGTAGCGCAGCGGGTTAAGCGCAGGCAGTGCAAAGCGCAAGGATCAGCGTAAGGATCCTGGTTCAAGCCCCCAGCTCCCCACCTGCAGGGGGATCACTTCACAAGCAGTGAAGCAGGTCTGCAGGTGTCTGTCTTTTTCTCCCTGTGTCTGTCTTCCCCTCCTTTCTCCATTTCTCTCTGTCCTGTGCAACTACAACAATAACAACAATAAAAAACAACAAGGGTAGCAAAAGGGAATAAATAAATAATAGAAAAAAAGAGAGAAACCGGATTTAAAAAAATTACAAAATCTTGGGCAGGGGAGATAGCATAATGGTTATACAAACAGCCTCTCATGCCCGAAGCTCCAAAAGTTCCAGGTTCGATCCCCTGCACCATCATAAGCCAAAGCTGAGCAGTGCTCTGGTGTTTCTCCCTCTCCCTCTCTCTCTCCCTCCATCCCTCTCTCTCTCTGTCTTTCTCTGCCTCTCTCTCAAAAATAAAATAAATAAATGAATAAAAAAAAAAATCACAAAATTTTTGAGCGTAACAGAATCCCCAGAGCCTGGAGCTAGCGTGTGTCTCCGAGGCTGATGCTCTTGGCTCTGGCGTGCACAGGTGATGCCATGGAGAGCAGGAAGCCAGGGCCGGTGCAGGTTGTATTGGTGCAGAGAGACCAGCATTCCTTCGAGCTAGAAGAGAAAGCCCTGGCCAGCGTCCTCCTGCAGGACCACGTCCGAGACCTCGATGTGGTGGTGGTGTCCGTGGCCGGCGCCTTCCGCAAGGGCAAGTCCTTCTTCCTGGACTTCATGTTGCGCTACCTATACTCCCAGGTGAGTGAGGCCGGGTGGGTCCGCCCCTCATCAGGAGATGGGCCCCGAAGCCCCAAAGAGTGAAAACGGCTCCCGGGTTATATCCTGGGGTGTGTACAGACGCCGTGACTCGGTTTCTGACTCCTCCTGCAGAAGGAAGGCGGCCGTTCCGGCTGGCTGGGCGAGCCAGACGAGCCCTTAACTGGATTTTCGTGGCGCGGGGGGTCTGACCCAGAGACCACCGGGATTCAGATCTGGAGCGAAGTGTTCATTGTGGAGAAGCCAGGTGGGAAGAAGGTAAGGAGGAAGGCAGGCCGTGCTCGCCTCCAGAGTCCAGTTAGAAATGCTTTTCTTCTTCTTTTTGCCTCCAGGGCTATCGCCGGGGCTCCGAATCCACTGCTCCTGGAGGATTCCCCCCCCCCCTTTTGTTTTCTCTTGTTGTTTTATCGTTGTTGTGGTTGTGATTATTGTTATTGATATCGTTGTTGTTGGACAGGACAGAGAGAAATGGAGAGAGGAAGGGGAGACAGAGGGGGAGAGAAAGACAGACACCTGCAGACCTGCTTCACCGCTTGTGAAGTGATCCCCCTGCAGGTGGGGAGCCCGGGGCTCGAACCAGGATCCTTCCGCTGGTCCTTGCACTTCGCACCATGTGCGCTTAACCCGATGCACTACCACCCGACCCCCAGGAATACTTTTTATCAAAGCCACATCAGTATGCGGCTTAAAAACAGTGCCTGAGGGCAGTGGGGACAGCACAGTGGTGACACAGAAAACTGTCCCAGTGGATCCAGGCCCCAGTGGCTTGTGAAGCGACTCCCCTGCAGGTGGGGAGCCAGGGCTCAAACTGGGATCCTTATGCTGGTCCTTGTGCTTCGTGCCATGTGCACTTAACCTGCTGCGCTGCCGCTACCGCTTGGCTCCCTTTCCTCTCTTCTTTTTTTATTTATTTTTTTCCCTCCAGGTTTATTTGTTGGGGCTTGGTGCCTGCACCATGAATCCACTGCCCCTGGCCATTTTTTCCCATTTTTGTTTCCCTTGTTGTTGTTGCCATTATTTTTATTGCCATTGTTGTTGTTGTTGGATAGGACAGAGAGAAATGGAGAGAGGCCGGGAGAAAAAGACCCCTGCAGACCTACCTGCTTCACCGCCTGTGAAGCGACTCCCCTGGGGGGGGGGGGCGCGGTAGGTAACAATGGTTATGCAAAGAAACTCTCATGCCTGAGGCTCTGAAAGCCCCAGATTCATTCTCCCTGCACCGCCCTAAAGCCAGAGTTGAGCAATGCGCTGATAAAAAGAAAAAAGAAAAACAACAACAGAGCTTCCCCACTGTCTTGCCATCACCTCGGGGTCATCAATCACTAGATACTTTTTGATAAATTTACTTCTCTTGCTGAACATATTAGATCCTGCCCCCTCTTGGAATCTGTTACATTACTTAAGAGTTTGAGAGTTTATTTTTAAGTTGTCGGACTGAAATTTTAGCAACTTGTACAAGCAAAGCTACTTTAAAACTACTGTATTTTATTTGCTATAGTGCCCGAATTCGCTTTTATGGTGGGGCTAGTTCTCTACATCCTTTTTGAAGAGCTTGAGGCATCTCGAAGCCCAGCTGTATTTATACAGACTGCACTGGTGCAGCCTCAATTCTCCTGCCCCTCATTTGGCATTGTTGGTCTGGTTGGGAAATAAATGTTGATTTCCTTATATCAAACTACCAGAAAACTTGAGATTCTGAAGAGCACACCACCCTGCAGGTCAGTGTCCCGGGCACCCAGCACTTCTTTTTGTTTTTACCTCCAGGGTTATTGCTGGGGCTCGGTGCCGAATCCACTGCTCCTGGAGGCCATTTTCCCCCTTTTTGTTTTATCGTTGTTATGGTTATTATTATTGTTGTTGTTGTTGGATAGGACAGAGAGAAATGGAGAGAGGAGGGGAAGACAGGGGGGGAGAGAAAGACAGACACCTGCAGACCTGCTTCACCGCCTGTGAAGGGACTCCCCTGCAGGTGGGGAGCCGGGGGCTTGAACCGGGATCCTTTCTCTGGTCCTTACACTTCATGCCGTGTGTGCTTAACCCGCTGTGCTATCGCCCGACCCCCCCCCCCCAGCACTTCTTTTTACTGGGTGAAGCTTAAGTAAGCCAGTCGCTGCCTTAACTTTCTTTTTCAGCGACAGAAACATCCAGATGTTTGGCTGTGTGTGCTCGCTGCTCTGACAGTGGGCAGCTTTGGTGGGCAAGGCGGCTTCTCCTTCCCTCCTCCACAGGGCTCTGTCACTCCGTTGTGTGTTGTCTCATCAGGGCAGGGCAGGTGATCGTCTCCAGCCAAGTTCTCTGGTGAAAACAAGACTCCTAAACCTGTGTGTTTTCCTGACCCAAACCACAACCTCATTTATGTACTAGCCAGGGTTTTAAGTTTACTCTCCACATCTCCTTCTTTTCACCGTAATGCATTTTGTTTGCTTTTTTTTTCCCCCTTCATTTTTGGTAGGTCGCAGTTGTGCTGATGGATACTCAAGGAGCATTTGACAGCCAGTCCACCGTGAAAGATTGTGCCACCATCTTCGCTCTTAGCACCATGACTAGTTCCGTTCAGGTAAAAAAAAAACACCTAAATGGGAAAAATGTTTGCAGAGGAAATGTGACACACAGAACACAGCCTGGGGCTGTCAGAGGATCCCGGTGGGGATGTAGTAATGTTGCTTTTGACTGCAGATACACATTAAGCCTTTGCCTGCTTAGGAAGGAAAAGCAACACTCTCCAAAATATGCAGGTAGACACACAGACACATCTATACACATCCCCAGGGCTGGGGGTACAAGCGTAATGGTGATGTCAAAGGCTTCTGTGTCTGGGGCTCGGAAGTCTCGGGTTTGATCTTCAGCCACCATAAGGCAGAGCTGGGCAGTGCTCTGGGAACACGAAACAAACAGCAGACTCGGTTCAGTGCACTCATGGCCTGTGCGCAGGGGCCTAGGGGGACACTTCACGAGTGGCGAGACAGCTCTGCGGGTGTCTTTCTCTCTCCCGCTTTTTTTTTTTCTTTTTTTCCCTTTTGTTGCCCTTGTTTTTTATTGTTATAGTTATTATTGTTGTTGTTATTGATGTCATCGTTATTGGGTAGGACAGAGAGAAATGGAGAGAGGAGGGGAAGACAGGGGGAGAGAAAGACAGACACCTGCAGACCTGCTTCACCACCTGTGAAGCGACTCCCCTGCAGGTGGGGAGCCGGGGGCTCGAACCGGGATCCTTATGCGGGTCCTTGTGCTTTGTGCCACGTGCACTTAACCCGCTGCGCTACCATCCGGCTCCCTCTCTCTCCCACTCTTTTATCTCTTCCCATTCCCTCTCATTTTCTTTCTGTCCTATAAAATAAAATAGAAAAAAAAAAAAACTGACATAAACTACACCACATAGCATGTGCAGATAGGATAAGAACATAGGAAAACTGTATTCTAAACCGTAAAGGAAGAATTTTGTGATTTCATTTTTAAAAAAATTTTTTTAAATCTTTTTTTATATATATATTTATCTTATTTATTCCCTTTTGTTGCCCTTGTTTTATTGTTGTAGTTATTATTATTATTGTTGTTGTTGTTGGATAGGACAGAGAGAAATGGAGAGAGGAGGGGAAGAGAGAGGGGGAGAGAAAGACAGACACCTGCAGACCTGCTTCACCGCCTGTGAAGCGACTCCCCTGCAGGTGGGGAGCCGGGGGCTCGAACCGGGATCCTTATGCCGGTCCTTGCGCTTTGCGCCACGTGCACTTAACCCGCTGTGCTACCATCCGGCTCCCTCTCTCTCCCACTCTTTTATCTCTTCCCATTCCCTCTCATTTTCTTTCTGTCCTATCAAATAAAATAGAAAAAAAAAAACTGACATAAACTACACCACATAGCATGTGCAGATAGGATAAGAACATAGGAAAACTGTATTCTAAACCGTAAAGGAAGAATTTTGTGATTTAATTAAAAAAAATTTTTTTTTAATCTTTTTTTAATATATATATTTATTTTATTTATTCCCTTTTGTTGCCCTTGTTGTTTTATTGTTGTAGTTATTATTATTGTTGTTGTTGGATAGGACAGAGAGAAATGGAGAGAGGAGGGGAAGACAGAGGGGGAGAGAAAGACAGACATCTGCAGACCTGCTTCACTGCCTGTGAAGCGACTCCCCTGCAGGTGGGGAGCCGGGGTTCGAACCGGGATCCTTATGCCGGTACTAGTGCTTTGCGCCACCTGCGCTTAGCCCGCTGCACTACAGCCCGACTCCCGTGATTTCATTTTTTAAAAGTACTTTTATTATTTATTTAATTTATCATTTATTGGATAGAGACAGAAATTGAGAGGGGAAGAAGACAGAGAGAGAGACACCTGCAGACCAGCTTCCCCACTTGTGAAGCTTTCTCCCTGCAGGTGGGGACCAGGGACTTGTCCCGGGTCCTCGCACACTGTAATGTGTGCGCTCAGCCAGGTGCACCACCACCCCGTGATTTCACTCTTACACGTGTCTTTTTCCCCCAAAGGCAGATAATATCACTGTTTGGACATACTTGACATTTGGAACTTGGGTCAGTGTTTTAGGCCTTTGTGGGGCTTGTTGAAGCAAACTGGAGTCGTATCAATCTGGATTTTTATTTTCTAGATATATAATCTATCTCAGAACATTCAGGAAGATGATCTCCAACAGTTGCAGGTATGTATGTACTCCTCGTAAAAATGCCAGGACCGTCTTGACTCATTCTTTTAAAATTGATTTTAAAGTTCTAACACTAAGGGACCAGGACTGTAGCTCAGTGGTCGAGCGTGTGCCCTGCAGGGGTGGAGTCCCGGGTTCTATCTCTGGTATCATGTTAAAAAAAAAAAAAAGTTTTGTGTGTTTGTTGCTGGGGCTTTGGGTATGTATGTGTTTGCAACTTCACCATCCCTGGACTGCTGTATATGAGAGGGGTGGAGCGATCACAGTATCAGAACCTCTCTTGGTGCCCTGGCGCTCCTAGGCAGTGCTGGGGCTTTGTGTCTGGGCCACGCACCTGGCAGCACAGGTGCCCTGTCGGTGACTTATCTCTCTGGCCCCCAAACAGTCGACTAAGATACTTTTTTTTCCCTTTGTCACCAGGGTTATGGCTGGGCCTTGGTTCTGGCACTATGAGTTCACTGCTCCTGGTGGCCATTTTTTCCTTTATATTTTTATTTGATAGGGCAGAGAGAAATTGAGGAAGGGGGTTAGAGAGAGGGACAGAGAGAGACAGACACCTGCCGACCTGCTTTACCACTTGTGAAGCGAACCCTCTGCAGGTGGGGAGCCGGGATCCTTACACTGGTCTCTGACCCTCAGGGTCTCAGCTTCACTCTCGTGGACGCTGCCTTTCCCACATGTCTGAACCACACCTGAGGCAGATCCCTGTTGTCTGTTTCTTCCAGAACATTTTTAACAGCTTTGTCCCATGAATTTACCCTCCCCACCCCTTTTTGTTAAGACAGAGGCAGAAGGAACCCGCAGCACCAACGCTTCTTTTAGTCTAGTGGGGGCCGGGCTCAGCCTTGCACCTGACAAAGCAGCGCACTACCCAAGTGAGAGGGGAGAGGGGGAGAGAGAGAGAGAGAGAGAGCTTGTTAATGAGAGCAAGAACCAGAGCATCACTCTGGCACTACGTAATGTCAAGGCTGGAACTCCAGACCCCACGCATACCACGCTTACACTGCGCCACCTCTCTGGCTACCGAGTCGACAGCTTAGGCTTCGTGCAGAAACAGAGGATGTACGTGAGCCCTCAGCCCCTGGGTTCAAACATTTGAGTGGCCTCAGACCGAGGGGAGGGGGCAGCACCTGCCTGTGACAACACACCTGCCCTCACGGAGTCTCTGTGCTAGTCGTGAAGACACACTGTGCAAGACCAGGGTGGGGCTGCTTGCTGGGGACACTGGGGTGTATGCCAGGCTGGGATCTTTTCCACAGAAGGCCAAGGAAGGCCTCACTGGGACAGTCTCAGTGGATTAAGGAAGTGAGAGCCAATGGACCGTACAGAAAGGGGGAAGCGATTACAGGCGGGCAGACGGGAGCTAGTACAAAGGCCTTCAGGCAGCCGTGCCTGTTTGAAGATCAGCCAGGAGAGCCAGGCTGGGTCCTCCTGTCACAACTGTCTGTGACACTAAGTGAAGCAGGAGCTGTTCTGAGCAGAAGCACAACACCGTCGAGCTAACCTGCTCAGCTCTGGCTCGGGGTGGTGCCAGGCATTGAACCTGGGACCCTGGAGCCTTAGGCATGAATATCTTTTGCATCATCATTGCGCTGTCTCCACAGCCCGCTGGCCTAACAGCCACCGGGCTGCTGTGCTGACACCGGTCTGTAGGGGAAAGGGCTGAGGCAGTGAGGCCTGGTAGGAGGCTATTGCTCAGTAGCGAGCTGAGTGGCAGCTGGGAGTGGGCGAATTCTGCATTTGCCAATGAATCGGGTGGGAGGAGAGATAGGGGATAGAGACAGAGACAGCTAAAGACTGTGGTAGGGTTCACGGTTCCCACTGGCTTTTTATTTTTTATTTCATTTTTATTTATTTATTTTTATCTTTATTTATCTATTGGATAGAGACAGCCAGAAATCAAGAGGGAAGGGGTGATAGAGAGGGAGAGGGACAGAGAGACACCTGCAGCGCTGCTTCACCACTCTCAAAGCTTTCCTCCTGCAGGTGGGGACCAGGGGCTCGAACCTGGGTCCTCATACATTGTAACAAGTGTGCTCAGTCAGGTGCGCCACCACCCGGCCCCTTGACTTTTTATTTTATTTCATTTGTTTGTCATCTTATTGGGGGGCAGGGCAGGTGGTGGCGCACCTGGTTGAGCACACATGTTACGAGGTGCAAGGATCCGGGTTCGAGCCTCTGGTTCCCATCTATAGCAGGGGAAGTTTTATAAGCGGTGAAGCAGGGCTGCAGGTCTCTCTCCCTCTCTGTCTCCTCCTTCCTTCTCAGCTTTCTCTCTGTCCAATAAATAGTAAAAGACAAAACAACAACAACAACAACAACAACAAAACGTTTATTGGGCAAGGGGGCGGTTGAGTTGGGTATAGCTGCTTGTCTCTGGGCCAGGTGGTGGCGTACCTGGAGTGTATGTGTTACAGTGAGCAAGGACCCGGGTTCATGTCCCCAGACCCCACCTGCAGGGGGACGGCTTTACAAGTGGTAAAGCAGGGCTACAGGTGTCTGTCTCTCTCCCTATGTCTCAATTCCTCTCAATCAATTTTTGGCTATTTCTAGCCAATAAATAAATAAAGATAATTAATCAGGTCCTCATTTCCCTGTGATAGGTGCTGGCATTACTCATTTTTAGATAGAGGCAGAGAGTGATGGAGAGCATAACATCAGAAGTATCCTTCACGGGGGGTCGGGCGGTGGCGCAGTGGGTTAAGCGCAGGTGGCGCAAAGCGCAGGGACCGGCGTAAGGATCCCGGTTCGAGCCCCCGGCTCCCCACCTGCAGGGGAGTCGCTTCACAGGCGGTGAAGCAGGTCTGCAGGTGTCTATCTTTCTCTCCTCTTGTCTGTCTTCTCCTCTCTCCATTTCTCTCTGTCCTATCCAACAACGAATTGCGTCAACAAGGGCAATAATAATAGCCACAACGAAGCTACAACAAGGGCAACAAAAGGGGGGAAAAATGGCCTCCTGGAGCGGTGGATTCATGGTGCAGGCACCGAGCCCAGCAATAACCCTGGAGGAGGAGAAAAAAAAAAAAAAAGAAGTATCCTTCACGGGCAGTAGCGCAGCGGGTTAAGCGCAGGTGGCACAAAGCGCAAGGACCGGCGGAAGGATCCTGGTTCGAGCCCCCGGCTCCCCACCTGCAGGGGAGTCGCTTCACAGGAGGTGAAGCAGGTCTGCAGGTGTCTGTCTTTCCCTCCCCCCTCTCTGTCTTCTCCTCTTTTCTCCATTTCTCTGTCCTCTCCAACAACGACAACAATAATAATAACTACAACAATAAAACAACAAGGGCAACAAAAGGGAATAAATAAGTATTTTTTTAAAAAGTATCCTTCAGTGCTACGGAGGCCAGGCTCGAGCCTGGGTCACTCTCACAGCAAAGCAGCACACCGTTCAAGCTAACTGCCCCCAACACCCCAACACCCCAACACCCCAGGCCTTTGAAACCATAGCTTTGGTCACATCAAGATAATATTCAGTCTCTTCAATGAATACGCTGCTGCAGCATAGCTACAAAAAGGCTTTAAGTGATTTTTCGTTATGACTAACTAAACTTTAACTCTTTTTTTTCTAAAGCTCTTCACAGAATATGGGCGTCTGGCCATGGATGAAATCTTCCAAAAACCCTTCCAGGTAGATTATTAACTACAAATGCACACGGGCCTGGCTGGGGCCAGCTGTCTGTTTTTATATCACCTGCTGAGTCAGGAGTGGCTTTTCTGTGTGAAAAGGCTGAGGAGGGAGCCAGGCGGTGGCGCACCTGGTTAAGCACATACACTACAGTGCACAAGGACCCAGGTTCACACCCCTGGTTGCCACCTGCAGGGGATCCCTTCACAAGTGGTGAAGCAGGGCTGCAGGTGTCTGTCTCTCTCCATCTATCTCCCCTTCCCCTCAATTTCTTTCTGTCTCTATCAAATAAATGAAATAAAAAATAATAAATTAGGGGAGTCGGGTGGTAGCGCAGCGGGTTAAGTGCAGGTGGTGCAAAGCGCAAGGACCGGCATAAGGATCCCGGTTCCAGCCCCCAGCTCCCCACCTGCAGGGGAGTCACTTCACAGGCAGTGAAGCAGGTCTGCAGGTGTCTGTCTTTCTCTCCCCCTCTCTGTCTTCCCCTCCTCTCTCCTTTTCTCTCTGTCCTATCCAACAACCATGACAGCAGTAACAACAACAATAATAACAACAACAAGGGCAACAAAAGGGAAAAAAATAGTGTTTTTTTTTTAAAAGTAGATCTGATTTCCTGCTTTTAAATTTTTTTTTTTTTTTTTTTTTTAAACCAGAGCACTGCTGAATTCTGGCATATGGCAGTGCTGGGGACTGAATCTGAGATCTTCTTGGAGTCTCAGGCATCAAAGTCTTTCAGCGTAACTATTGTATGCTGTCTATACCCTGCCCCATATGTATTTCTAAAGATTCATTTTTATTAATGAGAGATGAGGGGCGGGGAAGAACAGCAGAGTATCACATCACATGCTGTTCTGGGGATCGAACTTAGGACCTTCTGCCTGAGGGTTCAGTGCTTTATCCACTGCACCACCTCCCAGGCTGTGCCCACACTCACCTTTAGAGTGCAACCCTGACTTCGACATGTTTTTCCATGAGTTTCTGTTCCCATAAACTCAAGGGAGCAAGAATAGATGAAGGGCTTTGGTCACCTGATATTAGGCTTATCCGTGTCTTTCTAGAGTTTTATTTATTTTTTCCTTCTAGTGCTTTTAAGGTTTCTAAGCCTTCACAGGATAAGTCCTTCAGCACGTTTTCTTGCCCCCTTTGAAGAAACTCAGCGTTTGAGGAAGTATTTCAGTTACTGTTTTGAAAATGCAGCTGTGCCGACATTTTACTAATAGCCTGCTCTCTTAAATAGACACTGATGTTTTTGGTTCGAGACTGGAGTTTCCCTTACGAATACAGCTATGGACTACAGGGAGGAATGTCATTTTTGGATAAACGTCTACAGGTAAGTAGAAATGTAATCTGAGCGGTGGTAGCTTTCTCATCCACTATTTTGAGCAGACCATGGGAGCTCACATTCATTGCGTCCCGTGCTCACGACCACTAGCATACAGTAATCTGATTCGTGGTAGGATGGAGGAAGCTGGGTCTCGATACAGCATGCTGGGACCGGAGAGCTGAACTCTGGGCGAAGGCTCTGATTATATTTCCGGTCTACACTTTCACCACGTTTGGTTTTTTTTAATATTTATTTATTTTCCCTTTTGTTACCCTTGTTGTAGTTATTGTTGTTATTATTAATGTCATTGTTGTTGGATAGGATAGAGAGAAATGGAGAGAGGAGGGAAAGGCAGAGAGGGGGAGAGAGAGACACCTGCAGACCTGCTTCACCGCTTGTGAAACAACGACCCCCCTGCAGGTGGGAAGCGGGAGGCTTGAACCGGGATCCTTACTCAGGTCCCTACGCTTTGCGCCACGTGTGCTTAACCCACTGCGCTACCGCCTGACTCCCTTCCACCAAGTTTTGTACGGTGCCCTTCGAATGTTGTACTCAGAACTTTGGATCTTTTGTTCTTATTCGGAATTCGGGTTTGTTTTAGGAGGGATCTAAACAGGCTTAACCTGTTCTCCAAAATGCAAACAGAGTTGTCCATTGTCACCCACCGCTGACTGGCCAGATCCTCCTTGTGCCCACAAGCCTTCCCTGTTCTTGCTAAGAGTTGGGCGGTACTTCCCGAGGACACGCGGTAGCTCCTGCTCTTTAGGGGTTACAGGAGCCAGGCCACGGCTCATGGGATGCCCGCCTCTGTCAGTCTTTTAAGAGCTCTGCATGTTCTCACCAGACAAAAACACGGGCCACTGTGACCCGTCGCCGTTAGGAAGTCCTCTCTGCTTTGCCCGGGACGTGGTTCCTTGCAGAGAAGAACAAGTGGCCTTCTGTAAGCTGTCGGTCTTCGTTGGCAGGTGAAAGAACACCAGCACGAGGAAATTCAGAGCGTCCGGAATCACATCCACTCGTGTTTCGCCAATGTCACCTGTTTCCTCCTTCCACATCCGGGACTCCAGGTGGCCACAAGTCCTGACTTCGACGGGAAATTGAAAGGTACGTGACAGGTGATGTCATTAAAGAGAAAGGAAGGAAGGAAGAAAGATGATTTCTTTATCTATTAACACACAGAGAACCAGAATGTCACTCTGGCACATGTGATGCCAGGGATTGAACTCAGGACCCTGTGCTTGAGGGGGTGGTACATAAGCCATTATGTCATCTCCTGGGCCACAGATGAAGTCTTTTTTTTTTTTTTTTTTTTTTTGCCTCCAGGGAGACTCAGTGCCTGCACTACGACAGCACTCCTGGTGTCTGTTTTTTCCATTTCATTGCGTAGGACCGAGAGAAATGGAGAGAGGATGGGAGGACAGAGAGGGAAAAAGAAAGACATCTGCAGGGGAGTCGCTTCACAGGCGGTGAAGCAGGTCTGCAGGTGTCTGTCTTTCTCTCCTCCTCTTTCTCTTCCCCTCCTCTCTCCATTTCTCTCTGTCCTATCCAGCAAAGATGACATCAATAACAACAATAACTACAACAATAAAACAAGGGCAGCAAGAGGGATAAATAAATAAATATCAAAAAAAAAAAAAAAAAGAAAAGACACCCGTGAACCTGCTTCACTGCTTGTGAAGCCACCCCCCTTCAGGTGGGGAGCCGGGGGCTTGAACTGGGCTCGTCGAGCGGTTCCTTGCGCTTCATACTATACGCGCTTAACTCGGTGTGCCACTGCCTGGCCCCACTCCCTCCCCCCCCCCCACCCAGAGCACTGCTCAGCTCTGGTTTATGGAGGTGTGGGGGACTGAACCTGAGACTTTGGAACCTCAGATGTGAATGAGAAGACAGTATTTGTCTTTAGAGTCTAGTTTAGATTTTCATTCTGTGTCATTGTGACTGTCAGAATTAGTTTATTAGTTTACCTTAGTGTGTCCTTTCATGATGGTGGGAACATCCCCAATGATTTTTTTTTTTTTTTTAAAGATTTTTTTTTTTTTAATATTTATTTTTTCCCTTTTGTTGCCCTTGTATTTTATTGTTGTTGTTGTTATTGATGTCATCGTTGTTGGATAGGACAGAGAGAAATGGAGAGAGGAGGGGAAGACAGAGAGAGGGGGAGAGAAAGACAGACACCTGCAGACCTGCTTCACCGCCTGGGAAGCGACTCCCCGGCAGGTGGGGAGCTGGGGGCTCGAACTGGGATCCTTATGCCGGTCTTTGCGCTTTTGCGCCACCTGCACTTAACCTGCTAAGCTACTGCCCGACTCCCCTTAATGATCTAAGTGACACCCTACCATTATTGGTATATGAGAGATTGAAGCGCTGCATGAAGGAAGACTAAACATTAGTCAGCTAGTAATTGTCAAGTAAAATCAACTTCCCACTGGGAAGGACGCGTAGCACGCACGGCCCTTGTTTTCATCTTTATAATTACAACAGACCCTGATGCTGGTCGCGCTCTCCCCTCAGGAAGTGTGCTGAGTTAGACAGATAGATGGTGGCTGAGAGAGGACAAGACTTGGGCCACTTGGGCCCCCATTATCTTGTTTTCATTCCTTATTCATCTGTTGTGGGGTCGAGGCAAGGAAGACCACTCGAGACCAAAGTCTTTATTTCCCGGCTGGGGACTGTCTCTCAGCGAGTCATTGTTCAGAGAGTAGTAATGGCTCTTCTCAAAACAGCCAGTTTTAAAGGCAAAAACCACAACTGTAGCAAGCAAGTTGATTACAGAAGCTAAATATAGGCAGTTCTTTTTTTTTTTTTTTTTTTACAGTTTTTTTTTTTTTTTTTATTAAAGAAAGGATTAATTAACAAAACCATAGGGTAGGAGGGGTACAACTCCACAGAATTCCCGCCACCCAATCTCCATAACCCACCCCCTCCCCTGATAGCTTTCCCATTCTCTATCTCTCTGGGAGCATGGACCCAGGGTCATTGAGGGTTGCAGAAGGTAGAAGTAGGCAGTTCTTTTTAACACCATCTTTGGGGAACCATCAAGTACTTCCAGCCTCCACCTTTCTAGAGAAAGCCACCCTCTACACCTTCTTCCTTAAGGATATTTTGGGAATACTCTGTTTACTTCAGTTGAGTAAGAACTTTCTTGGAACTGGTAGGGTCACTGGGGTGTCAAGATGGCGTTACCCAGGTCAAGCGGTCACACCCTGTCACAGTCAGGACCTTGAGTCACTTAATGGCTATCTTTCAGTTTATACACATGTTAAACAAAACATGTTTATCAACTTAGCGGAGATTCTTAGGTTCCTAGTAAAGCAGAAATAATAATAATAAGCTGCCCTTTTTTGGAGGCCCGGCTCTGTTCCCGACTCTTAGTCTGCTCTCATGACATCCCATAGACGGGGTAACCCATGAACAGTAGAAGTGTGTTTCTCAAAGTTGTGGAGGCCGGAAGCCAAACTAGAAGCCAGCAGAGTCGGATGAGGGTTCTCTGCCTGGTCTCAGACTTCTCTCTGTGTGTATTCAGTGGCAGAAGGAGGAGGGCATATTTGTTTATGGGGCCGGGGGAAGAGCACAGTGGTTATGTAAAAGGATTTTCATGTGGTCTGGGAGGTGGTACAATGGATAAAGTCTTGGACTCTCAGGCATGAGGTCCTGGATTCGATCCTTGGCATTGTATATGCCAGAAGAGTGCTTTGTGCCCTCTCTCTCTCTCTCTCTTTCTCCCTAGCTCTCTTATAAATAAATCTTAAAAATAAAGATTTATATATAGACAAAGATTTTCATGTCTGAGGCACCCAGCTTCAATCCCCAGTGCCATCATAAGTCAGAACTGAACAATGTTCTGGTTAAAAAAACAAACAAACAAACAAAAACTAATGAGGGGTACAGAGAGGGAAAGGGGAGGGGGAGAGAGCAGAGACCGCAAGCACACACAAGAGGGAATAAGCCTTTTTTGTCACATGTGGCCTGGGACATCACACCTTCAAGTCCTACACCACCTCTTGGGCTGCTTAATTTAGTATTTTATTTATCTATTTATTTATTTATGATACCCCAGAGAGCAAAGTGTAACACATAACAGCGCAAATACATAATATACGTAAGAGATGGAGCAATACCATCGAGTGGCAATCGTGAACTTAGTGCTGACTTTTCCCGTAACGAACATCACGGCCTCTCGGGCTGGCAGCTCCTCAGCTCTGCGATTTCAAGAAAGCAGCCACGGTCAGTGTGTGAATGAACACATAGGACTGTGGCTCAAAAAAAAAAAAAAAAAAAGGACCGGCGGAAGGATCCCAGTTGGAGCCCCTGGGGAGCCGCTTCACAGGCGGTGAAGCAGGTCTGCAGGTGTCTGTCTTTCTCTCCCCCTTCTCTGTCTTTCCCTCCTCTCTCCATTTCTCTCTGTCCTATCCAACAACGACGACAACATCAATAGCAACAACAATAAAACAACAAGGGCAACAAAAGGTGGGGGGAGGTTCTGAATGTTTTCCAGGAGTCTACATTGTTATAGTAACTAAATCATCCCTCTTAAGGACCAAATAACCTATGGAAATAGTCTAAAGAAATAAATGTAACTAACATAACCCTGATACACACACACACACACACACACACACACAACCCTGATACACACACACACACACACACATAAGCCTGATATATACACACACACACACTCACACACACATACACACACATACACACACTCACACACACATACATACATACCACACACACATACACACACACACAAACACATTTTTCTACTCAAAAAAATTAAAAGATAGTTATTTCACAAGAAATTGGTAAATTAAGGTTGAGGAGGGTTGTGGGGGGAGAAGGGGGAGAGAGAGAATGAGCGAGAGAGAGAGAGAGAGAGAGAGAGAGATATGCCAGAGCAGCATTCTGGTCTGTGTGACGCCAGGAGTTGGATCTGAGAACTTATATGTGCAGAGCTAACACTTTCTCCACTGTCTCAGTCTTTTTTTTTTTTGCCTCCAGGGTTATTGCTGGGGCTCAGTGCCTGCACTGTGAATCCACTGCTCCTGGAGGCCATTTTTTCCCTCTTTGTTGCCCTTGTTGTTGTCATCATTATTGTTATTATCATTGCTGTTGTCGTTGTTGGATAGGACAGAGAGAAATGGAGAGAGATGGGGAAGACAGAGGGGGAGAGAAAGACAGACACCTGCAGACCTGCTTCACCACCCGTGAAGCGACCCTCCTGCAGGTGGGGAGCTGGGGACTTGAACCGGGATCCTTCCGCCTGTCTTTGCGCTTTGCACCATGTGCTCTTAATCGGCTGCGCTACCGCCCCACCCCCCACTGTCTCAGTCTTACAAATGCTGAGTTATGGAGCGTTGTAGTGTTCCCACCTTGATGGCCAGTGTTCCCACCTTGATGTCAGTTCCCTCCTTTCAGTTGCTCATTTGGGCTAGCTGGAGATCTAGAAAGATGTCAGGTTAGATAAACCAGCTAGAGAAACTGGAGTCCTTGTGTTTAAGATTTCATTTATCAGTTTTGGATAATGACAGAAATTGAGAGAGAAGGAAATAATGATGTGGGGGGGAAGACCTGGGGACCAGGAGTTGGCGCACCTGGCTCAGCACACACATGACAGCACACAAAGACCCGAGTTCAAGCCCCTGGTCCCCACTTGCAGGGGGAAAGCTTCACAAGTGGTGAAGCAGGGCTGCAGGCCTCTCTCTCTCTCTCTCGCCTTCTCTCCCCCTTCCTCTCAGTTTCTCTGTCTCCATCCAATAATAAAAGAATAAAAATATTTAAGAGAGAAGAGAGACCTTCAGCCTTGCTTCACTGATTGCAAAGTTCCCCCTCTGCAAGTGGGCTTGAACCCAGGTCCTTAGGCACTATAACGTGTGTGCTCTAGTGGCTACACCCCTCCAGTCCTTGTATTTCAGCTCCCCTGTGTCTTCAGATAGTATTCTTCTGACTTTGGGGTGACCCAGGAATAACTCAGCTGGTAGAGTACAGGACTTGCATGCCAGAGGCTCCAGGTTTGAAACCTGGGGAAACCCAGTGCCCCATGTGTGGCTTCTGACTCTGTCTCTCTCCAATGTGAAAGCAATAAAATAGATCTTTAAAGTAAACGAGAAAATAACACCCTGTGATGCACAGGGCCTTGGACTTTCCCTGCGCCGTGCTGGGGTGGGCCGGGGCCCTGGGCGTGAGCGGGAGCTCTGAGGCCTCCCCTGCCCAATTTCCTTTATTTTGGGATATAGCGAGAGAATGAGGGAGAAACACAGAACACTTCCTCCCTCTTTTTTTTTTTTTTTAATATAGAAACTTTTTTTCTAAATTGTTTTTTAAAATATTTATTCCCTTTTGTTACCCTTGTTGTTTTATTATTGTAGTTATTGCTGTTATGGATGTCGCTGTCGCTGGATAGGACAGAGAGAAATGGAGATCTTTCCTTTTCTTACTGGATAGAGACAGAAATTGAGCTGGAAAGGGGGAGCTAGAGGGAGAGAGAGAGAGACACCTGCAGCCCTGCTTCACTGCTTGTGAGCCCCCCACTCCCTGCAGGTGGGGACTGGGGGCTTGAACCCGGGTCTCTGTCCTTGGTAATGTGTGTGCTCTCACGGGTGTGTGCCACCGCCCGGCCCCTCACCTGGCAGCCTGTAAAATAACACGACCGCAGAGACTGACCTCTACGCTCACTTTGGTTGAACGTGTGTGTGTGTGTGTGTGTGTGTGTGTGTGTGTGTGTGTGTCTGTCTTCCTTCTTCACGGTCCTGTGAGCAGACGTCGCCAGCGAATTCAAAGAGCAGCTGCAGACGCTGGTCCCGTTTGTGCTGAACCCCTCTAACCTGATGGAGAAGGAGATCAATGGCTCCAAAGTCACCTGCCGGGGGCTGCTGGAGTATTTTAAGGTAAATACGGCTTTGAGTCAGTATCTGTATTTGGTCTTGAGTTCCAGTATATATATATGTATGTAGTTTTTTTTTTGTTGTTTTGTTAGTTTTTATCGCACCAGGATACTGGCTTGGGGCTCAGCGCCTGCACAACGAATTTTCCTTTAAAAAAATTTTCTTTGACAGTTTTTATACTTTATTGGGGGAGGGGTTACAGTAACATTATTGACATAGAAGCACCAACTCATCTCCCCGTGGTGGGTGTCTGGGAGACACCTCACCTCCCCCACCCCGGCCCCAACCCCACTTCCTGGTCCCTTTTCTCCATCACAAGGCAGGACCCCAACGCCCCTCCCTGCTGTCCCTTCCCCTTTTCCCCAGAGTGTTTTGTTGCAACACATCCCCGCTTTTACTTCTTTCATTTGACAGGACAGAGAAGGAATGAGAGGGGAGGGGAAGACAGGGAGGGAGAGAGAGATACCTGCAGCCCTGCTTCACTGCTTGTGATGCTTCTTCCTCCTTTGCAGGTGGGGACCAGGGATTTGAACCCAGGTCTTTGTGCCTCACTGTGTATGCCACTGCCTGACCCCAAACTTCAGTATTTTCAACAATTTTTTTTTTCATTGCCACCGTGGCTACCGCTCTGAGGCTTAGTGACGGCATTACGAATCCACTGCTCCTGGTGGCCCCTTTTTCCTTTTTCCTTTCTTTTATTGGGTAGGACAGAGAGAAATTGAGAGGGGAAGGGAGAAAGAGAAGACACCTGCAGCTCTGCCTCACCACCTGTGAAGCTTCCCCCCTCCAGGTGGGGATCGGGGGCTCAAACCCAGGTCCTTACAGGTGGTACTGTGTGGGCTCATCCTGGTCCGCCACCGCCTGGCCCCAATTTCAGTATTTTTTTAAAGCTCAAGGGGAAAGTTGTGTGAGGAGGTCCCTTGTAGAGACCGTGTCCTCCCACAAGAGGCCACTGGGTGGCAGCATCGTCTCCGAGCCAAATGGTTGTCGTCTGCGCTCTCTCAGCGGAGTGTTTGCCCTGGCTAATGGAAGACTCTTCCTCAAGGAAGCTGGTGTGGACAGAGGTGGCTAGGAAGTCACCTCCAGCAGGAGGAGACATGACTCCCCCCGGGGCGGACGGCCTCCTCGCCCGCAGGTAGCGCTGATGCCCGTGTGCATGGGGCGTCATCTGCTGAGACTTAGCTTTCAGTCGGCTGGTGCTGCTGGAGAATGTCCCTACTTCGCTTAAAAGCAAAGACACCGAAACGCTAACATGCTCCCCGAGGCGTGCGGTGTTGTCGCTAATAATTCCCGGGTGGCAACTTCGGTCTGTACTGTAGGAACGTGCAGCGCGGTTGGTCACCCGTTGCTCGCAAGTGTGGTCACAGACCAGCCACCGCCTGGCTCATGTCACCATTGCTTTTGTGTTTGTGTTCTAAGGCGTACATTAAAATCTACCAAGGGGAAGACCTGCCTCACCCCAAGTCCATGCTTCAGGTAAGCGGCTCTCCGCATCAGAGTCGGGGTGGGGTTGAGCTGACACCTGTGTCGTGCTGGGGGGAGCCGGAGGGGGTCGGGGACGGGGAAGCTGCTCTGTTTGCCCAGGCTCCTGACGCCTGTGAATGTCCCCTTTTAATCTCACTCTTTTTAATTTTTATTTTTATTTATTTATTTTTAAAAAAGAGACATTAACAAAACCGTAGCATAGGAGGGGTACAACTCCACACAATTCCCACCACCAGAACTCCATATCCCACCCCCTCCCCTGATAGCTTTGCTATTCTTTATCCCTCTGGGAGCATGGACCCAGGGTCATTGTGGGATGCAGGAGGTGGAAGGTCTGGCTTCTGTAATTGCTGCCCCACTGAACATGGGTGTTGACTGACTGTTCAGTCCATACTCCCAGTCTGCCTCTCTCTTTCCCTAGTAGGGTGGGTCTCTGGGGAAGCGGAGCTCCAGGACACATTGGTGGGATCGTCTGTCCAAGGAAGTCTGGTCGGCATCCTGCTGGCATCTGGAACCTGGTGGCTGAAAAGAGAGTTACATACAAAGCCAAACAAATTGTTCAACAATCATGGGCCTAAAGGCTGGAATAGTGCAGATGAAGTGTTGGGGGAGGGGTACTCACTGCAGACTCTTGTGTACTTCTGCTTTCAGGTCTATATTTTGCCCTAGTTTATGGATACGTGTGAACATATGCTGTATCTCAGGGTACCTGGACAATATCTAGGTTTTGGGACTTTGTTAGGAAGTGAACCACCTGTAATGGGAGTAGAGAATCCTATGAAAGGAAAGGTCTCACCTGAGTAATGAGCTGAAGGGTTGTCATTCCACACCTGAAGTCTCTGGACACAGTCTGAAGTGAAGCATGCTGGGGTGGCACTCGTTGCGTTTTAATCTCATTCTTTTAAACCAGAGCCCTGCTCAGCTCTGACTTATGATGGTGCCGGGGGTTGAACCTAGGACCTCTGGTGCCTCAGGCGTGTATATTCTTTTGCATACCCCCCCTGCTGTCTGCTCAGCCCTCACCTCTTAATCTTGAGCACATTTCCCAGCACCCTGACTCCCTTCTGGTTCTCTTGTCTCTGTTGATTATGATGTGGTTTAGGAGAGCCGCCTCGAAGGCCTCCCTGGGCCGGGCCTGGCCTTCCCACCAAAGACAACACACAAAAAGTGGGTCACGGGGCTTGGTCCAGTTTTTATTGGTTTTGTTTTTTGTTTGTTTTCAAAGATGTTTTTATATTTATAAACGAGAAAGGAGGCGAGAGGAGGAAAAAAGTCACCCTGGCACATACAATGCCAGGGGTCAAAATCTGGGGCCTTAGTCGGGCGGTAGCGCATAGGGTTAAGTGCACATGGTGCAAAATCTGGGGCCTTGTGTTTGAGTCCAACACCTCATCTGCCGGGCCACTTCCCAGGCTGCTTTATTCTCTCTCTCTCTCTCTCTCTTTTTTTTTGCCTTCAGGGTTATTGCTGGGGCTCAGTGTCAGCACTACGAATCCACTGCTCCTGGCAGCCATCTTTTTTCCATTTTATTGGACAGGACAGAGAGAAATTGAGAGGGAAGGAGAGAGAGAGAGAGAAAGAGAGAGAAAGAGAGAGAAAGACACCTGCAGACCTGCTTCACCGCTTGTGGGATCCTTATGCGAGTCCTTGTGCTTCATGCACTTAACCTGGTGTGTTACTGCCCCCCCCCTCTTGGTGGAACAGAGGGAGAAAGAGAAAAGGAGAGAAAAGGAGAGACACTCCAGGACGATCCCGCCATCCATGAAGCTCCCGTGTGAGCCCAGGGCCTCACACACGGTACGACGTGAGCTTTCCCTGACGGCCTCACCCTGACCCGAGACGTTTAGTGGCAAAACATTTTCAGCAAGGAAGCTAGAGCCCAAGGTTGACACCATCACTTTCTCCTTTTTTTCTTCGTGTGTGTGTGTTTGTGTGTGTGTGTGTGTGTGTGTGTGTGTGTGAACATTTACAGTAAGAGCAAGAGAAGTGGTGATTCTGGAGTGTTGTTTCCCAGAGATTTTTTTTTTTTAAGATTTTATTTATTTATTAATGAGAAAGATAGGAGGAGGAGGAGAGGGAGAACCAGACGTCACTCTGGTACATGTGCTGCTGGGGATTGAACTCAGGACCTCATGCTTGAAAGCCTGATGCTTTACCCACTGTGCCACCTCCTGGACCACCCAGAAAAGATTTCTTTGTGTGTAAGAATACTTTGGGGGCCAAAGATTTGGCAGTAAGATGTGTCTCCATTCATAAGGTGGACTGTATGGGAATCAGAAAAAACAAAAAAACCAGCAGGAGGAGAATGAAAAAGCCAGAGTGGGAGGGATGTAGAGTCCGAGGACGTGCTGACTTGACTCTGTGAGAGATCATCAAGAGAGGGAGAGTTCACAGTTTATACTTTGCTCTGTTTTCTTCAAAGGCTACCGCGGAAGCCAACAACTTGGCTGCTGCAGCCTCTGCCAAGGACGTGTATTACAGACACATGGAGGAGGTGCGTGGGGCCCCTTTCTCCTCCGGAACTGTCTGTGGCCGGGGCATCACCGCTCAGGGGCACCATGCCAGCTGGGCTCGACCCTGTGTGAGGGAGCTTCAGCTGACTATAGGCCTCGCTGCCCCTCCCCCCTGGCAGCCCTAGGGAGATTCTGCCCTGCTGTCTCACTGACCACACGCAGCACCCCGATCAAGGGGAGGAGATAAGAGTTGTGCAGTGCTGCTTCTCACTTGTGAAAACCACCCCCTGCAGGTGGCGCCCCGGGTCCTGATCCTGGGTCCTTCTGCACTGTAGCGGGTTCCCTCCACGAGGTGCACCGCCACCCCGGCCCTTAAAAGTTAATTTCTAGGGAGTCACAGTGGGTTAAGTGCAGGTGGTGCAAAGTGCAAGGACCGGTTCGAGCCCCCGGCTCCCCACCTGCAGGGGAATCGCTTCACAAGCGGTGAAGCAGGTCTGCAGGTGCCTATCTTTCTCTCTCCCTCTTTGTCTTCCCCTCCTCTCTCCATTTCTCTCTGTCCTATTCAACAACAACAATAATAATAACTACAACAATAAAAAAAACAAGGGCAACAAAAAAGGAATAAATAAATACTTTAAAAAAAAAAACGTTAATTTCTCGGGTCTCAAAACGTTCCCTCCTCTTGGTGGTATCTTTCTGCGACACTCGCTTTCGAGGGGGTCCTCACCGCCCTTGCGTCTGCTCTCGGCAGGTCTGTGGGGGAGAGAAGCCTTACCTGTCGCCCGACATCCTGGAGGAGAAGCACGACACATTCAAACAGCTCGCCCTGGAGCATTTTAAAAAGACCAAGAAGATGGGCGGGAAGGAGTTCAGCCTCCGCTACCAGGAGGAGCTGGAGGAGGAGATCAAGGAGCTCTACGAGAACTTCTGCAAGCACAACAGCAGCAAGAACGTCTTCAGCACCTTCCGCACGCCCGCTGTCATCTTCACGGCCATCGTGGCTCTGTACGTGGCGTCGGGCCTCACGGGCTTCGTGGGCCTGGAGGTGGTGGCCCAGCTGTTCAACTGCATGGTGGGGCTGCTGCTGATAGCGCTGCTCACCTGGGGCTACATCCGCTACTCGGGGCAGTACCGCGAGCTGGGCGGTGCCATCGACTCCGGAGCAGCCTTCGTGCTGGACCAGGTGCGTGGCTCCAGCTGGGGGAGGGGGCGCTGGGGGGGAGGGGGAGCCGGGCTTTTCCGAACACGCAGAGATTTGCGCTGCTGTTGTCAGTTGTTGGTTTAAAAGGTTTTACTTATGTATTAATATTATTATTTTTTTGACGAGTAATTTATTTTTAATATTTATTTATTCCCTTTTGTTGCTCTTGTTGTTTACTGTTGTTGTTATTGATGTCATTGATGTTGGATAGGACAGAGAGAAATGGAGAGAGGAGGGGAAGACAGAGAGGGGGAGAGAAAGATACCTGCAGACCTGCTTCACCACCTGTGAAGTGACTCCCCTGCAGATGGGGAGCCGGGGGCTGGAACCGGGATCCTTATGCCAGTCCTTGCACTTTTGCACCGCCCGACTCCCGCTTCTCTACTTTTTTAGTATATGTGCTGTCGAAGTGAGCACACTTCTCTACTTTTTAAAAAATTTAATAGGTGGTCCGGGAGGTAGCACAGTGATAAAGCTTTGACCTCTCAAGCATGAGGTCGTGAGTTTGATCCCTGGCAGCACATGTGCAAGAGTGATGTCTGGTTCTTTTTCTCTCCTATCTTTCTCATAAATAAATAAAATAAAATAAATTTAATACATGAATTTTTTTTCTATGGCCACCAGGATTATTGCTGGCACTCTGAATACACTGCTCCTGGTGGCCATTTCTTTGTTCTTTCTAATTTTTTTATTGAATGGGAGAGAGAAATTGAGGGGAGGGGTTAATAGAGTGGGAGGGAGAAAGAGAGACACCTGCAGCCCTGCTTCACTTCTCCCACGGACCCCTCTGCAGGTGGGAGGGAGCTTCTGTTGACACTGATTCTCCTCACCTCCCCCAAGCCCCTCCCCGCTGCCTCCTGAAAAGCAAGAGCTTTGAAAAGTCTCAACACAAGGGGCCAGGTGAGAGGCTCACCTTGGAGAAGACACATTCGACCTTGTGGAGGACGCAGGTTGGAGCCCTTGGCTCGGCACCAGGGGAGCCTCTTTTTTTTTTTTTTTTTTCCTTTTCTTTCTGCCACAGCTTGAATGAGCTAGTGAGAATCCCTCTCCCTCAGTGGACTTTTCCCTCCTCCAGCCAGAGGGTGAGAGACAGGGTGAGAGAGAGACACCACAGCACTGCTGCGGTGTTTGTAAAGCTTCTCCTTGGTAGTGTGTTCCCACGTTGGCCCCCGGGGGCTTGACCCAGGTCCTCACACTGGGTAAAGTAGGCACTTGCTTTACCAGCTGCGTTGCATCTCGTGACCTCTTTTAAAATTTTTTTTATTTTTTCATTTCCCCTCCCACGTAATGGATAGCGTCTTCATTGCCTGTCTTCCAAAGGCCGTGACATCACCATGATCTCCAGGTTTACAGGTCTAGAAACCAGAGACTCTTGATTTCTTCTTTCTTTTTTTTGCCTCCAGGTTTATCGCTGGGGCTCAGTGCCTGCACTAGGAATCCACTACTCCTGTGGCTTTTTTTGTCCTATTTTTGGATAGGACAGAGAGAAATGGAGGAAAGAGGAGGGGAAGACAGAGAGGGAGAGAGACAGAGAGACATCTGCAGCCCTGCTTCACCACTCAGAAAGCTTTCCCCCTGCAGGTGGGGAACCCAGGGGCTTGAACCTGGGTCCTTGCACATGCCCTGCAACATGTACGCTAGACTGGTTGTGCCTCCGCCAGGCACCCTTCCCGGAGGCGCCCCCCCCTGCATTTTCATTTTGCTTCCTGTGACATATTGTGGGGGTGGGGGGTAGAGTTGGACAGCTCATCTCTGGGGACTTGCTCTCTTGCTGCTGTACCATGCTTTGCTCGCTCACGTGTGGAATAAATGGACTTTTGCAGGCGACTTCTCATCTTGGCAACTCCACTCAGGCTGCCGTGAGGGACGCGTTTGTGGGGAGCCCGTCTGCGAATAAAAAAGCAGAGTAGTCTGTGAACCAGGCGCCCGGCACGAATCCGCCCAGCCCCCAGCCGAGGGCTGGGTCTCCACCACGCCCCACGGGGTGAGCCAAGCAACACGGGAGCTGGGCCAGGAGCAAGAACACAGCACGAATAAAAGAGCCGACCCCTCTCCCCGTGGCTTCCAGTTCTCACCTGCCCTTGCTTCCAAGTCTGTCGGAAGCCCTTCTTTTCTTTGCTGATCCAGATCCACGCCTACGTCTGTTGTCTTACTACTCATTACTCTGCTTTGTGCACTTTATTGGGGGGGAAGCTAAAGAAAACAGTAGCCCTTGACGTGCCACTTAGTGCCTTTCTGGATTGGACCCGGGCTTCTGCAGACACACGGGAAGGCAGGACGTGGGAATAAGTTCACAGAAGGTGTCCTTTTGGGCGAGGGAGGGGGTAGAGGCCGGCAGTTCCCCTCCTACCCTGACTCTTGGGAGGAGGGATTCTTCCCCCCCCCCCCACAATGTTTACAGAACTTGCAAGAGCTTCAGAATTCAAAGACTGAACAACAATGTCATTACACTATCTACAGTTCCTACTATGTCTTGCTTGCCTCCCAGCCTGGGGGAAGAAAAAAAAAATCACATCACATTAAAATCCAACCTAGCCCGAAACGTAAGGTCTTCCACCTCTCAGCCGCCGGTTTTATGGCAACCAGCTTTTATTTTTCTTGTGCTCCTTTTAAAATTTCTACGGCTTCTTTCACGAAAGGAGGCAGATAGGCCTTGAAATGCCAGAGTGACTTCTAATGAAAGGAACCAGCAAAAAGCTTGAGCTTAAATGAACCATGCGGCCTCTTATGTTACTTGGCCTTGTGCTGTGGTCGGCTTCACTGTAGGTATATCATACATATTTGTATTACACACACCTTGCACATAATTGTCATTTGAGAGAGTTTGCTTCTGGGGGCTCGCATACAGATAAGAGGCAAAACTACCCAATTATCACTGCCTCTACATGTCCTGTTTCGTGTTGCTTAGCTGTAAATCAGGTCTTTATCCAAAAACATCTGCTCTCTTCTTTGCACTAATATATATTTTAGACAATGAGGCTAATTAAAACTCACTTTTTTTTTAAGCGAATCTATTATGATAACTTTACTTGACTAGTCTAGTCACTTTCAATAGCTTTGACTTAGGACCAAAGCCCTATCCAAATATGGATGACGTCTAAGAATCCTTTTTAATTCACCTTGAAGGTGTGATTTTTTTTTTTTTAAATCAATTAGTTGCCTTTCCCTTCAGTTTACAATAGTGATTTCTTAAGAATTTCAACACTTCAAGCTTGCCTGCAAGTGTTGGTGTAGACGCTGAGGTACAATGAGCCTTCATTCTTAAGATAATTTTTGTTGTGGAAAGGAGCTCAGAAGGCAGAGTCTGAGTGTAGATTTTGTATGGGAAGTGCAGATAGAAGGTGGGACCAGTTTCTCCCAGGATGGAATCTCTAGCAAAGGAAATTCTGGTTGGACACTTTGCCACTCACCTATCTTTATAAGGACTGCAAGCATTTCTTTTTTTTCCACATTTACTGTAACTTCTTGCCCTGAACTCTTTCCTATTTTAGTCACCCAGCCTTTAAATTTAGACAAAAGACACTGCAGATCGTTTTCAAAACCTTCCTTACATATCAGGGATGGTTTTGTTGATCTGTCAAGCTGACAGCTTGATTCTGAAATGTTAGTGCATTTTCAGATGAACTCTTTCCTCTGAGTTTCATACTTCTTAGCGAAAGGCCTTACAGATGTTGAAAATACTTATAAGTGCATTTATAGATTTTTGAAAAGGTGGTCAGAAGGATCCTTTTAATGGCGAGAAAAGAATTATGTGCCTAAAACTCGATGTAATACTAACAATATTTGTAATCCTAAAGCACTGGGTCTTTTTTTAAAAGAAAAATCCAAACCTGTGGTTAATGTATGACCTTAGTACTTAGTTACTGTTGACACTGGTGGTTTTGTTCTTAGAAATGTATAAGGTTGGTTGAATGACCTTGGGGGAGGTCTTACATCTGGCTAATGTATTCTGTTTCCGGGAAGTGTTTTGTCAAATTTCCCATGGAAGATTCTTAGGAATTTTCTTTGGCCTTTTTTTCTTTTTCCCTCTCAACAGTAAATTGATTTTTATCAGCTTTCAAAAACAAAAGATGTGTTCTCACTGCTGGCAGTCGCCAGTCCTGTTTCAGAGTGATGTCCATCTCCTCTGTCTGTGGGTCAGGGACACTTGGCAGTTCTGAAGTGTAAGGAGCTCCCCCGCCATCCCTGCTCCTGCCCACACTAAGTGCGTCATCTGTACACGCCTACTATTCTCTAGAGGGCTTCAGAATTTGTATTTGGATAACTCGGTCAGAAGATAAGGGATACTAAACTTGTTTTTTTTAAAGAACCTTCCAGTTTGTTTCTGAAGGCACAGAGAATAGGATCAGAGCCTCAGCTGTTGCTTCAAGAAGTCTTCAAGGACTGGCCCCTAGACACAAGCTGGCAAGGGGGTGTGACGTGACATCTTCAGAGCCACCCTAGCAGTGCACCAAGGCATCTGTCCCGTGTGGCGGACCAAGGACTGTTTTGTGTTTGTTAAAATTGCCTGTGAATATATTTTTGTTTTCCTTTTTTTTTCTTTTCTTTGCTTGCTCTTTCTGTCTTATTTACATGTCATTAAATGCTTTTGACAAAGACGCAGATGAATCCATGTTTTTTTTCAGCAGCTCATGCCTAGTGTTGTGCCTGGAATGGAATTGGTTTAGATGATTCTGCATCCATGTGGGTTATTGAGAAGTTTATCTGCAAAGGTGATCAAAGTAGTTTGTGCCTTTTATTTTTTTATTTTATTATTATTTTTTAAATGTGTGCTTTCTACGACTGCCTAGGGTGGGGATAGATAGCATAATAGTGATGCAAAGAGACTCTCATGCCTGAGTCTCCAAAGTCTTAGGTTCAATCCTCCGCACCACCTTAAGCCAGAGCTGACCAGTGCTCTGGTAAAAATAAAACAGGAGTGTTAGCACAGCAGGTTAAGCCCATGTGGTGCAAAGTGCAAGGGCTGACTTAAGGATCCTGGTTCAAGCCCCCAGCTCCCCACCTGCAGGAGGTCGGTCACTTTATAGGCGGTGAAGCAGGTCTGCAGGTGTCTTATCTTTCTCTCCCCTTCTCAGTCTTCCCCTCGCTCCATTTCTCTCTGTCCTATTCAACAAACAACAGCTATGACAACAATAACAACTACAACAAGCACAACAACAAGGGCAACAAAATGGGAAAAATAGCCTCCAGGAGCAGTGGATTCATAGTGCAGGCACTGAGCCCCAGCGATAACCCTGGAGGGGAAAAAAAAAAAGAAAGAAAAATGACATTAAGAAACTCATTGAAGAATGCCACATGCAATTAAGTCCTCACCTGCAAACCTCATAATAGTGGCTTTTTTTTTTTAAATTTTAAAAAGCAGTGGCTTTTATTTACTCTGATGTTAATCTACCCAGAGAATTAACCAGGGAGGTCCTATCCAACAACGAACAATGTCAATGATGGCAATAATGATAACCACAACAAGGCTACAACAACAAGGGCAACAAAAGGGGGGGAAAATGGTCTTCAGGTGCAGGCACCGAGCCCAGCAATAACCCTGGAGGAAAAAAAAAAAAACTTTAGATTTCCCACTTTTTACCTAGGGGTTGCCTCGGTTGGTCTGTGCTGTGGTCTCAGAACTGCCACTTTTAGAAGCACCATCTTTGGGGCCAGGTGGTGGCGCACCTGGTTGAGCGCACGAGTTGCAATGCACAAGGACCTAGGTTCAAGCCCCCAGCCCCTACCTGCAGGGGGAAAGCCTCACAAGTGGTGAAGCAGGGCTGCAGGTGTCTCTCCCTTTCCATAACCCTCCCTCCACTCTTCATTTCTCCGTGTCTCGACCCAGATAAATGAATAAACTATTTTTTAAAAAACACCATCTGTAGGTTCAGACCATGTCGATAGACAGGTCTGTGTGCTGGGTGGGAATGAGTCAGGACCATTGGGTGACTGGTAGACAGGGCCTTGTAAGAAGGAGTCAGTCTCTCTTTTTTAAAAAAATTTTATCTGATAGAACAGAGAAGTTGAGAGGGAGGAGGAGGTAGAGAGGGAGAGAAAGACAGACACCTGCAGCCCTGCTTTACCACTCATGAAGCTTTCTCCCTTGGCAGGTGGGGACTAGGGTTTGAACCTGGGTCTTTGTGTCTGGTAATACATGCACTTAACCAGGTGCACCACTACCCAGCCCCAAAGGAGTTATTCCTTAAAACTTTTTAGGGGCCGGGTGGTGGCACACCTGGTTGAGTGCACGTATTACAATGTGCAAAGACCCAGGTTCAAGCCCTCGGTCCCCACCTGCAGGAGGAAAGTTTTGCGAGTGGTGAAGTAGTGCTGCAGATGTCTCTCTGTCTCCCTCTCTATCACCCTCTTGATTTCTAGATGTCTCTATCCAATAAATAAAGATAATTAAAAAAAAAAAACACCTGAGATGTCATAGCAGATTAAATGCTGGACTTAAAAGAAGTTTTGAGGGTTGGGTGGTAGTGCAGTGGGTTAAGCGCACATGGCACAAAAGCGCAAGGACCGGCATAAGGATCCCGGTTTGAGCCCCCGGCTCCCCAACTGCAGGGGAGTCGCTTCACAGGTGGTGAAGCAGGTCTGCAGGTGTCTATCTTTCTCTCCCCCTCTCTGTCTTCCCCTCCTCTCTCCATTTCTCTCTGTCCTATCCAACAACGAACAACATCAACAATGGTAATTATGACCACAACAAGGCTACAACAACAAGGGCAACAAAAGGGGAAAAAATGGCCTCCAGGAGTGGTGGATTCATGGTGCAGGCACCGAGTCCAGCAATAACCCTGGAGGGAAAAAAAAAAAAGCAGAAGTTTCCAGGTTTGATTCCTGGTACTGTATGTGCCAAAGTGATATTCAGGTTCTCCCTCTCCCTCTCTCATAGTGAAAAAATCTTATTTAAAGCTATTATCTAAATAAGGATAGGGAGCTGGGCAGTAGCCCAGTGGGTTAAGCCCACATGGCGCAAAGCATAAGGACCAGCGTAGGGATCCCGGTTTGAGCCCCCAGCTCCCCACCTGCAGGGGAGTCGCTTCACAGGCAGTGAAGCAGGTCTGCAGGTGTCTATCTTTCTCTCCCCCTCTCTGTCTTCCCCTCCTCTCTCCATTTCTCTCTGTCCTATCCTACAATAGCTATGACAACAATAACAACTACAATAAGTGTGACAACAATAACTAGAACAAGCTCAACAACAAGGGCAATAAAATGGGAAAAATGGCCTCTAGGTGCAGTGAATTTGTGGCGCTGGCACTGAGCCCCAGCAATAACCCAGGAGGCAATAAATAAGTAAATAAATAAAATAAATAAATATGGATGTATGACGTCTTATCTAAAAAGTGAACTGAATTTGGACTTGGCATAGCAAATAGCCTTTCAGAGAGCGCAGGGGACTTGGCTACACAGTAACAGTGACAGGAGGTTTGAGTCTGCTCTCAACATGGAATTTGTGTCTCACTGGAGTGTGCTGACAGACCACAGGCTATTGTGGTGGCCTTGTGCCCCCAGGGTTATTGCTGGTGCTTGGCGCGGCCACTATGAATTCACTGTTCCTGGTAGCCATTTTTTTCCATTTTATTGGATAGAGATAGAAATTGGGAGGGGAGGGGGAGACAGGGAGAGAGAGAGAGAGAGAGAGAGACACCTGCAGACCAGCTTCACCACTTGTGAAGCTTTCTTGCAGGTGGGGAGCCGGAGGCTTGAAGCCAGGTCCTTGTACTTAGTACTGTGTGTGCCACATAGTGGTGGGCCACTGGCGGGTCCCTGTGGCCCCGTTCTTAAAATTGTGCTCAGATTGTTATTTATAGTAACATGGTAGGTGAGGGTCCTGAACTTGTCACACTTTCATCTGGTTGTCCCCTGTGAGGTCAGGTGACAAACAGTTTGTTTTTTGGGTGGTCAGGCAGGGTGAAGCTCTGACAGAAACTTTCACTTTCACTGTTGACCTTGGAGGCAGTTGTTGTGGGTGTTGCCGGGAGCTGCTCAAATATCCACCAGCCCACAGATCTCCTGTTAGGCCCCACAGGAAGCTTATTTTGTCCCCCTCTGAAGCAGGGTGGGGTGGGAGGCCTCCACCCACCCCTTCTCGGTGGTGGCTGCCTGTCTGGTGCCCTGATAAGATGTACTTGGGGGTCAGGCGGTAGCACAGCAGGTTAAGCCCACATAGCGCAAAGCGCAAGGACCGGAGTAAGAATCCTGGTTCGAGCCCCTGGCAGGGGAGTCTCTTCACAGGCGGTGAAGCAGGTCCGCAGGTGTCTGTCTTTCTCTCCCCTTCTCTGTCTCCCCTCCTCTCTCCATTTCTCTCTGTCCTATCCAACAACATCGACATCAACAACAACAACAGTAATAACTATGACAACAATAAAACAACAAGGGCAACAAAAGGGGGGAAAAGGCAAATAAAAAAGAAAGATGTTGTATTTGCTCTTGTCAAAGCTTAAGGGGGCAGAGTCCAGGCTGCTATGACACTCACAGGACGGTGAGAACAGATTCAGTACCTGGGCGGAGATGCTCCCATCAGCATGAACAGGGGAAAAGGCCCGAGCAGGGGAGAAGTGGCCAGCGTGGATGGGGAGGGCAAGCAAACAGGCTTGTCTGTCTTTCATTCACCTCCCTTTTCTACTTGTTCTCCTCCTCTTTCTATTTGGTAGAACACAGAGGAATTGAGACGGGAGGGGGAGGGAGAGAGGGAGAGAGAAAGAGGAACACCTGAAGACATGCTTCACCACTCATGAAGCTTCCCCTGCAGGTGGGGTGGGGGGTTGGGGACATGAACTCCGGTCTTTGTGTGTGGTAATGTGTGCACTCAACTAACCCAATTTTGATTCATTCTTGCCTTTAATTATTTACTTACTCGTGGGTCAGAGAGAGAGAGAGAGAGAGAGAGAGAGAGGAGAGAGAGACAGCGCTTACTTGGTAGCTCCATGCTACTAATTAAAAAAAAAAAAAGCTCATGCCTGGAGCAGTGAGATAATGAATGAGAGTCACCAGCAAAACTTTGGGGCTGTGGTTTATTTCTTTCTCTCCCTTCTCCCCTCCCTCCCTCTCTCCTGCTGCCTTTTAGTTTCTGTCTCTATCTGGAAAAAAAAGTCATCCCAGAACAGTTAACTCCCAGTAATCCAGTAATGACCAAAGCATATATATATATATATATATATATATATATATATATATTCATACCAACTCTATTTTTTATTTAAAGCCTTTTAAAAAATTATTTATTATTTATTCCCTTTTGTTGCCCTTGTTGTTTTATTGTTGTAGTTATTATTGTTGTTGTCGTTGTTGGATAGGACAGAGAGAAATGGAGAGAGGAGGGGAAGACAGAGAGGGGGAGAGAAAGATAGACACCTGCAGACCTGCTTCACCGCCTGTGAAGTGACTCCCCTGCAGGTGGGGAGCTGGGGGCTCGAACCAGGATCTTTGTGCCGGTCCTTGAGCTTTGCGCCACATGCGCTTAACCCACTGCGCTACTTGTGCCACCAACTTTATTCAAGTGTCTGGGAGGTGGTCCGACAGCAGTAGAGTGGCTTACTTGCAGGTGTGAGGTCTCAGCTTTTCATATGCCAGAGTGATGCTGTCTCCCTCAATAAAGACACTGGACTGGCGAGATAGCTCACTGGGTAGAGGGCCTGCCGTGCTCATGGGAGGTGCTGTGGCAATAAGGGAGCTTTGGCGCTGTGGTGTCTCCCCCTCTCTGTGTCTCTGAATGAAAAAAACAAAAATAAAACCTGCCCTACAGTGGTAGAATTGTGCATGCATGAGACTCCAGAAAAAAAAAAAAAAATTAGAAGGAAGCAAATTAAGTGAGACAAGCCAAAAAGAGAAGGATGAATAATGGGATGATCTCACGTGAAGGTGGAACTTAAGAAACAGAAACAGAAAGGGGGAACAAAGTAAAACTTGGACTAGGTTTGGTGCATTGCACTAAGGCGAAGGACTAAAGCAGACAGGGAAGGTATGGGATGGGGTGCGGGCCTTTGGGGCCCTGGTGCAGGACGATGGGGAAGAGCGTGAGTTGGGGGTGAGAGTATTTTGCAGACATCTGTCAGAAGAGAAATTTCACCCATGTGTCAATAACTGTACTGCAAACCATTAACCTTTAGTAACATGAAAAAAAATATATATATATTTTTAAAAAATGGGTAGGCTGGGGAGATAGCATAATGGTTCTGCAAAAGGCTCTCTTGTCTGAAGCACTAAGGTCCCATGTTTAATTCCCAGCACCATCATAAGGCAGAGCTGAGCAGTGCTCTAGTCTTTTTTTTGTATCTCTCTCATTAAAATAGAATATTAAAAATAATAAAATAATTTTAAAATAAATTTTATTAATTTATTTATTTTCCCTTTCGTTGCCCTTGTTGTTTTTATTGTCGTTGTTGGATAGGACAGAGAGAAGTGGAGAGAGGAGGGGAAGACAGAGTGGGGGAGAGAAAGATAGACTCCTGCAGACCTGCTTTACCTCCTGTGAAGTGACTCCCTTGCAGGTGGGGAGCCGGGGGCTGGGATGGGGGGCTCGAACCGGGATCCTTATGCCAGTCCTTGCGCTTTGTGCCACGTGCGCTTAACCCACTGCACTACCGCCCAACTCCCAATAAAATGAATTTTTAAAAGGGATTATTACTGGGGGAAACAGTTTCTCCTAACTGGATGTGCATGGGGATAGTTGGCGTCACCCCTGGGAGAACTAATGCCCTCTGCCCTCCCGGATCTGCTGGCACAGAAGTTTCTAGGCTGTCACCACCCAAGGGAATGTCCCCAGAGGAATGGTGTGTGTGTGTGTGTGTGTGTGTGTGTGTGTGTGTGTGTGAGTGTGTGTGTGTGTGTGTGTGTGTGTGTGTGTGTGTGTGTGTGTGTGTGTGTGTTCACCTCTAGCCTAGAGCAGTCTCCTGACTGGCCTGGCTGGGTTCAGAGGCTCCTACCAGGCTCTGTCATCATGGCCTGAGGGCTGAGGCACTCAAACCAGCCAGCCAGGCCGCAGGTGGTGGTCCTCTATCTTGGCAGGTAGCTCTCAACCCAAAGCTTCTGGACCAAAGGAAACCAACCTCACTGCAGCCAGTGCCTCTCCAGGTGGCCCCTGAGTGGAAATCGGGGACCTTTCATGGATGTATATTTATTTTATTTGTTTATTTATTTAAATATTTATTTATTTTCCTTTTGTTGCCTTTGTTGTTTTTCATTGTTATTGTAGTTATTACTGTTGTTATTGATGTCGTCATTGTTGGATAGGACAGAGAGAAATGGAGAGAGGAGGGGAAGACAGAGATGGGGAGAGAAAGACAGACACCTGCAGACCTGCTTCACCGCCTGTGTAGCGACTCCCCTGCAGGTGGGGAGCCGGGGGCTCGAACCCGGATCCTCACGCTGGTTCTTGCGCTTTGTGCCTCTTGGCGCTTAACCTGCTGTGCTACTGCCTGACTCCCCCCATTAAAATATTTTATTGATTGATTGATTTTGGGTAAAGAGAAACTTAGAGGGAAGGGGAAGATATAGGAAAAGATATCTGTAGTCCTGCTTCACCACTCATGAAGCTTCTCCCCTGCAGCTGAGGGCTGGGGGCTCGAATCTGGGTCCTTGCTCACTGTAGCATGTGTGCTCAGCCAGGTGCGTCACCACCTGACCCCTATTTATTTTTAATAGGGTAGAGAAATTGATAGGCAGGGGGAGATTGAGCAGAAGACAGAAAGAAAGAGAGAGAGAGAGAGACACCTGCAGCACTGCTTTCCTGCTCCCTATGCTCTCCTGCTTGAACCTAGGTCCTTGAGTATGGTAACTTGCACTCACCACCTGGGCCCCCAGCAGTGTTTGTTTGTTTGTTTGTTTATTTATTTATTTATAACCAGAGCACTGTTTAGCTCTGGCTTATGGTGGAGTGGGGGATTGAACCTGGGACTTGACTGAGCCTCAGGCATGAGAGTCTGTTTGCATAGCCATTATGCTATCTACCCCCACCTAGCAGTGTTCTTTTAAGGGCAAGTTGAGGAAGTTAGGCTGCAGTTTCCTCCATTGGAGACCTTCAGGGCCTCTCTCTAGGGCTTGTTCTAAGCTCTTCAGATGAACTTGAGGGGTTTCAGAGTTAGGAATCCAAGAGGAAGTTACACGGCACCGTCTCTCCTTCATTTTTTCTTTTTAATCAGAGCACTGCTCGGTTCTGGCTTATAGTGGTGAGGGGATTGAACCTGGGACTTTGGAGCCTTAGACATGAGAGTCTCTGCATAATGATTATGCTGCCCCCTGCCTACCTTCCTTCCTTTAAAAAATTTTTTTTTTTTTATTTTCCCTTTTGTTGTCCTTATTGTTTTTATTATTATTATTGTTGTTGTAGTTATTATTGTTGTTTTTGATGTTGTTGCTAGATAGGACAGAGAAAAATGAAGAGAGGTGTTGTTATTTAACTTAAGAAGGTTTTGGGAGCTGCTTGAGGGGCAGAAAAGGATTCACAGTGGGGAGCTGGAAACTGGTTTAAACAGTACAAGGTTTATTAGGGTGAAACAGGCAAAAGGCAAATTAAGCACTTATCATTAAGGATTGAGAGTATACTAGGTTCCCTCACCTGCAGGGGGTTGATTCACAAGCGGTGAAGCAGGTCTGCAGGTGTCTGTCTTTCTCTCCGCCTCTCTGTCTCCCCCTCCTCTCTCCATTTCTCTGTCCTATCCAACAACAACAATAACTACAACAATAAAGCAACAAGAGCAACAAAGGAATAAATATTTAAAAAGAAGAAGAAGAATAAAAGAGTATACTAGGTCCATAAGGTCTGAGGATAGTTATCCAAAGTTTAGTCTCATAAGATAAACAATTATCAGCTCTGGTAAAGGTTGCTCATGGCTGTAGAGAGGTCTAAAAGTTGACCAGCTAGCAGAGTCACACGTGTTCAGTTCCCAGGAGAAGTAGCCATGGCGGATACCTGGCGCACCTCCACAGAGATGCCTCTCACCAGGAGAGGAACCAACAGCTGCCAAAGAGAGCAACGTGCTCCAAGTCCCTTGCTTTTCTACATCCCCTTCTCTGAAGCACCTCCTCAGGGTGTCGTCATTTGTGTGCTAATCGTCCCAAACTCCTGTTGGGGTCACAGCAACAGGTGGAGAGAACAACAGAGAGGGGGAGAGAAAGACAGACACCTGCAGATCTGCTTCACAGCCTGTGAAGTGACTCCCCTGCAGGATCCTCACACTGCGCCACGTGCGTTTAATCCGCTGCGCTATTGCCCGACTCCCACCTTACTTCCTTTTATAAGACCGTAATTATTCTCTTCCTCCTCCTCATCTTTCTTTTTGAGGTAGAGCTAAGAGACATAGTACTGAAGCTTCCTTCAGTGTAGTGGCACCTGGGCTCGAACCAGGGCAGGTACACACGACAAAGCAAGGCACTATCCAAGGGAGCTATCTTGTTGCCCCTCCTATAAGCCTTCTGATCAGGGGAAGCTGTTGAAACTGGCACCTTAGTCATCCTGAGATCCCTGGGGCTGCTCAGTTGCCTGGGTTGTTGCTTAGTGGTGCAAAGCCTCCTGTCCCCATGGCTTCTGAGGCAAAGCAGCTCTCCTCCCTGCCTGCCCCTCCCTCCTCTCCCACCTTGCTTCTCCTCTGCTCTTGTCCCTGCTCTGAACCCTTAGGGGGTCTTGCCCCATGCGACATAAGATCTAGCTTTGAGCCAGGTTCTCAGTTACTCCTGCCTTCCCCAGAGACTCTGGAAGCTGAATCCTCTGTGGAAGCAGGACTGGAGAGACGGCAAGCGAGCCAGACTGTGGCCAGGTGACACAGGACTGAGGGATGGTGTTGGGGACGCTGCTGTCACCCTGTGGTAGCTTTCTCAGTCCTGGGATCCTCTGCTCAGAGAGCTTCTGACAGCTACACAAGAGGTAAAAATTCAGAGTCCTGATACCATACCATGTAACCCTAATCTGCTTTTTTTTTTTTTAATCTATTCTTTGATTAATGAGAAAGAGAGAACTGGAGCATCTCTGGTGACTGTGAGTGCCAGGAATTAAACCGGGGACCTCATTGTTGCAAGTTCAGTGCTCCACCCCTGAACCACCTCTCCTGTCACTCAGTGTGGTGATTCCCAACCCCCACGCCTCCCACCGGAGCCTTGCTCAGCTCTGGTTTATGGCGGTGCATTGAATTAAACCTGGAACTTTTGCTGCCTCAGGCGTGAAAGTCTTTTTTGTATAACCATTATGCTACCTCCTCAGAACAAAGTTTAGTTTAGTTTTTTTGTTGTTTTTATTAGCCAGAGCATCTAGCATAATTTAAAATTTTTATACATATGAGAATCGGGCAGTGGTGCATTGGGTTAAACGGACACAGTACAAGGTGCAAGGATCCCGGCTGGAGCCCCCCCGGCTCCCCACCTGCAGAGAGGTGGCCCCACAAGCAGTGAAGCAGGTCTGCAGGTGTCTATCTTTCTCTCCCTCTCTCTGTCATCCCCTGCTCTCTCCATTTCTCTCTGTCCTATCCAACAATAACAACAACAAATGGAAAAAATGGCATCCAGGAGCAGTGGATTTGTAGTTTAGGCACTGAGCCCCAGCGATAACCCTGGAGGCAATAGTAATAGTAATAATAACAACAACAACAACAATAATAAATATCGCATTATTCTGAGATTTCAAGGGAAGATTTCCTGTGCCCCACTCCCTTCTCTTTGACAGCCACCATAGTTTTCAGAGTTTAAGAGACAGTTTGGCATGGCTGGGGAAATAAATAATTCAGCTGGTAAAGCATCAGAGTTCTGGCTTGACTGTCTCATTTAAAACTCTTTTTCATATGTAATAAGTAAGGTAAATCTCTAGATATAATACATACATATATATAGAGAGAGGGGAGAGGGAGAGAGAGAGAGAGGTTGACAGGTAGCTTGGCAACTAATATTATTTTACAAGATTGCCTGTTTTAGTTATGTACTTTCCAACACAAATAAAGCTTAACTTAGTTATGAATAGTGGAGGGAGGGAAAGACAGACAGAACTCAAGCTTGCAAGCCTCTTGCTCTACTGTTGCAAAAAGGCTTCAACTTCCTGAGCAAAAGGAAGAGGGGGGCGTGGAAAGTGAGGGGAGTGCTAGCTGAGCAGTTCTGGAAGGGAGGGGGGAGAGACTTTTCCTTCTTTGGAAACTTTCTTCCTTTCAAGCCCAGTCTTCGGTCCTGGACAGCTGGCAGTCCCTCGGTCACTGGCATGACCTGTTGTGCCAGTGGCCAGTCCAGAAGGCTGTTTCGTTGCTTCAGAGACTCTCCCGGTGCTGGGGAGTAACCCGTGATGCTGACCAGCCGAGCTGGGCACAGTGAGTCCCCACCGAGGGCCAGATGCGGGGCTGGGCGCCTTACACTTCTTCTCCTGCTGCCCCTTTGGGGTCTGAAAGTACCTTCACAGGGAATCTGACCTCCCCGCCACGTCACCCTCACTCCAGCTTAAAGCTGAGCCCCGGGAGGCGTGTCCTGTGTCCCACAAGCAACACGTGACAGGGAAGGGACCGGATTTGCTGGCTGGGGATGGGATGGGGGGATTACGGAGTGGGAGCTGACTCTCCTCTTGTGGAGTCATTCATCCTTCATTCCTGCAATCATTCAGTCTTTCACCAGAGTACTGTGTCAGATTTGGGACGGCATTAACCATTCTACTGCTGGGTAGGTAGGGAGGTAACATACTGGTTGTGTAAAAAGACTCTCCAGTACTACCATAACTAGAGCTGAGCAGTGCTCTGGTAAAAATACATACATATGACATACATACATACATACATACAATTCTGCCACGAGGGAGGTCTCTCAGCACAGGACTTGCAGGCATGAAGTCCCCAGTTCTTTTTATTTATTTATTTTTAAATATTTATTTATTTACTCCCTTTTGTTTCCCTTGTTGTTGTCATTGTTGGATAGGACAGAGAGAAATGGAGAGAGGAGGGGAAGACAGAGAGGGAGAGAGAAAGACAGACACCTGCAGACTTGCTTCACCGCTTGTGAAGCGACTGCCCTGCAGGTGGGAGCTGGACCTCGAACCTGGATCCTTAGGTTAGTCCTTGCGCTTTGTGCCACGTGCGCTTAACCTGCTGCGCTACCAAAGTCCCCAGTTCTAACCCTGGGGCCTCATGTACCAGATTGATTGGTTCTAAGGGTGGGTGAGATAGCATATTCTGTAGGCAGAGACACTCATGTCTGAGACTCCAGAATCTCAGGTTTAATTCCTCACACTGTTCAGGCAGAGCTGAACAGTGCTGTGTTAAAAATAAATAAAACTAAATGGATGATACTCTGGATCTCACTCTAGTTTATACAGACTAACAATTCTTTCTAGACCCCTGTTTTTAAGCTTTTAATTTTATTTAAAGTCTTTTGGGGAGGATGGGGGATCGGGCTGGGGAGACAGCATAATGGTTCTGTAAATGATTTTCATGCCTGAGGCTCTAAGGTCCCAGGTCCAATCCCCAGCACCACCATCAGCCAGAGCTGAGCAGGGTGTATGTTTCTATAAAACATGTTTGTGTGTGTTTCTCTCTGTCTATAGCAGTGCTCTGGGAAAAAACAAATACATACATACATACATAATAAATAAAACTCTGTCATGAGGGAGAGTTTGGTGGCACCCCTAGGTCGAGCACACATGTTACAATGCACAAGGACCCACATGTTACAACGCACAAGGGCCCGGGTTCAAGCTCCCGGTCTCCATCTGCAGGGGGTGGGGCTTCATAAGTGGTGGGGCAGGGCTGCAGTTGTCTTTCTCCTCTTTCCCTCTCAATTTCTCTCTGTCCTATCAAATATTAGAAAAATGAAATAAAGTGAAAAAGTAAAAAAAAATATATATTATTTTATTTAAAATATTTTATTTATTCATGAAAAATGATAAGAGAGTAAGGGGGAGGAGAAAGAACCAGACATCACTCTGGTACAAGTGCTGCCCAGGATTGAATTCAGGACCTCACGGTAGAGTGTCCAGTGCTTTATTCACTGTGTCACCTCTGGAACCACACACACACACACACAGTACATATACATGTACATGTATATATCTATATATATCTTTTGTTGTTGCTGCCATTCCACTTTTTAACTGCTGCAGCCAACTTTTTCAGACAGACACAGAGGCTGGGGTGGAAGTGGGGTTCTCAGCACTGGAGTTCCCTCCAGTGCCCCTGGGGGCACGGACTCACCCTGGGGGCAAGATCTTGACTTTAACTCCTCTGAAACTCTCCTGTCTCTTGGTTCCTCGAACTTGCACTCCCAAGAGCGAAGACAAAACATTCACAGGGATCCCACTTCTCCGAGGTCTGCAACTTCAAGGTCTGGGGGAAGTGGGTCTGGGCAGCGGCGTGGGGGCGCGGGGGCGGGGGAGGCCCCGGCGGGGCGGCCTGTCCCGGGGCCCCGTGTCCCTGTCGCCGGGCGGCGGCCGCTGTCACTGGCCAGGTCCCCGGGGAGGGGCGGCGCTGACCTCACCCGGCCGGCTGGACTCTGCGGCCATTCCCAGTCTCCTCTCTCCAGAGTCTGGCTGCACCCCGAGGTGGGCGCAAATGGGGGTGGGTGGGTGGAGCAAATCTTTCGGGAGGGGGCTTTAAGCAGGGTGAGCTGTTTTGGGGTGTCGGTCCGGCCCCCGAGAGCTGTGTGGGAGCCCTAGGTGTTGGGGGCGGGCAGAGTAAACAGGCCGAGGAGCAGCCCCTCCCCTGCGCCGGGCTCACCCCAACACTTTCGGGGTGCGGTGCGCCTGGACGGCCGATTACACTGGGGCACAGGCCGGGGGAGGGCTGGGGGGGGACAAGCCGGTCGCCTCCAGGGCCCCGGAAGGTCAAGGCCAGGCACAGGCAGGAGGGTCCCCGGGTCTCCCTGTCGGAAGCCACCCCCCCAGCCCGTTGGGATTTGGAGGGGGGACCCCCGTTTCCTTTAAATAACACTACCCCTCATTGCTTTTAGGTGTTTCTGTGGTTACAAAAAGCGAAATCCAAGCCTGACCCCAGGGTCCCCGTCTCCCGGGAAAGATGCGCGCCCCCATCGTAAGTGCAGGGTGGGGGGGTGGAATTGGGGACGCTGCTTGGGGCGCTGCCCCATCCCCGCTGTGACTTAGTTCAGAGGCTCCGGGAGGAAGCAGGGTATCGGGTGTCACGGGTAGGTCAGCCAGAGGCCACCTGTGCATCGAGGTGGGAGTGGATCCCTGGCAGGTATTGGCAACCCCTATGGGGAACAGACCCCTTCCCCCCCAAGAAGGCAGCTATGAGGGGGGCACAGCACCTCAGAGAAGTCCAGCCTGCCTTCCTGAGTCAGACCTGAATCCCTGGACCCAGAAGCCTTGGACCCAGTATACTATGGTTCTGTGTCTGGGACTGGATCACCATAAACCAAAGTTGAGCAGTGCGCTCTGGGCTCTCTCTCAATTTGTATCTTTCTTTCTTTCTTTTTTTTTGCCTCCAGGGTTGCTGGGGCTCCTTGCCTGCACTGTGAATCCACTGCTCCTGGAGGCCATCCCCCCCCCTCCTTTTGTTGCCCTTGTTGTTGTAACCTTGTGGTTATTATTGTTGTTGTTGATGTCGTTTGTTGTTGGATAGGACAGAGAGAAGTGGAGAGAGGGGGGAAGACAAGGGGAGAGAAAGACAGACACCTGCAGACCTGCTTCACTGCCTGTGAAGCAACTCCCCTGCAGGTGGGGGAGCCGGGGGCTCGAACCGGGATCCTTATGCCGGTCCTTGTGCTTTGCGTCACGTGCACTTAACCCGCTGCTCTACCGCCGGACCCTCAATCTGTATCTTTCTATTTAATTAAAAAAAATATGCTTAAAAAAAAGTCTTTGGGCTGAGGAGACAGCATAATGGTTTAATTAATTAATTAATTAATTTTTACCAGAGCATCGCTCAGCTCTGGCTAATGGTGGTGCTGGGGATTGAACCTAACTGGACCTTGGAGCCTCAGGCATGAAAGCCTTTTGTAGAGCCATTATGCTATCTCCCCTGCCCACCTTTATGATTTATTTATTCTGATTATTTTTTATTTTATTATCTTTATTTATTGGATAGAGACAGTCAGAAATTGAGAGGAAGAGGGGGAAAGAGAGAAAGACATCTGCTTCACCACTCGCAAAGTTTCCCTCATGCAGATGGGGATGGGGGCTCGAACCTGGGTCATTTCGCATTGTAACGTGTGCGCTCAACCAGGTGGGCCACCACCCAGTCCCTATGAGTTATTTTTTAAATTTTTTAAAAAAAATATTTATTCCCTTTTGTTGCCCTTGTTGTTTTATTGTTGTAGTTATTATTGATGTCATTGTTGTTGGATAGGACAGAGAGAAATGGAGAGAGGAGGGGAAAACAGAGAAGGGGAGAGAAAGACAGACACCTGCAGACCTGCTTCACCGCCTGTGAAGCGAGTGCCCTGCAGGTGGGGAGCCGGGGGCTCAAACTGGGATCCTCACGCAGGTCTCCCGCTTTGCGCCACCTGCGCTTAACCCGCTGCTCAACCACCCAACTCCCATGAGTTATTTTTTTTTATCATTTTATTATTTATTGGATTAATAGAAGTGGAGAGGGAAGGGGGATGGTAAGGAGAGAAAGACACCTGAAGCATTGCTTCACGGCCGGCGTGGGAAGTGGAACCCTGCCCTTGTGTGTGGCAACATGTGCTCAGTAACAGGTGTGCCGTGCCAGGCTAAGTGGGCTGGGGCATTTTGAAGTAGACTCTGAACGTGGCATTATGTTCTCACCCTGCGCCTCACTGGCGGGACTTTGCTAGAGTCTCGAATCTGCTCTGCTTCCTGGTTGTATCTTTCTATTTAATTAAAAATAGAAGTGCTATTGATAGTTATGAAGTGCTCAGAGCCTGGCTTCCTGTGCTTATTAAGCACTCCTTCATAAATCTCTATTATTGTTATTGTAATCCACACAAAGAGTGCCTGGAGATCATTGAAGAGAACCTAACAATTTAGAAATCATTTTAAAGACTCTCCTCTAATGTGATTATTTTTCAGTCCTAATCACGAGATGAATAGGAGTAATGCTTTCATTGAATTTTGGAAAGGAAATCTTGCCAGGGACAAAAAATAAGTTAATGTTATAGAACACAAGTAGAAAAAATATATTAGATTGATTGGTGTTTGTTTTTAGATGGAATCAGAGAAGGCAGAGAGAGAGAGAGAGAGAGAAAGAGAGAGATAGAGAAAGAAAGGGGGGAAACCACAACACCAAAGCTTTCTCCAATGCAGGGGTGGGGGGGCAGGCTTGGACTCCATATTATTATTATTATTATTATTGTTGTTGTTGTTGTTTTATGAGAAGATCTGCTGTAAATTTTTTATTTTACCTGGCAAATATTTCCCCAGATTTTTTAGACCTACAACATCCAGAGAACAGGACTAGTGGCAGTGAACGCTTCCCTTTTTTTTTTGCTTGAGAATGCCAGTCTAGTTCCTGATGAAAAGGACCCAGGCTTACAAAATGCAGTGCTTTGAATTTTTTTCTGGCACTGGGAGAGCAGATTCTTTGTTCTTTTTAGACAACAGGGAAATGTCAGGTCACGGCTTGGTGCCGCAAATTGTGCCCATTGTGAGTTTGACTCTTTCTGAGTCATTTAGAACTGACATTTATTTATTTTTTGACCAGAGCAAGAGGGGCGGGTGGATGGGGACTGAACCAGGCTGGGACTTTGGAGCCTCAGGCATGGGAGTCCCTTTGTATAATCATTATGCTATCTACCCCTGCCCTTTATTTATTTATTCCTTTATTTTATTTTTTAAAAAAATATTTATTTATTTATTCCCTTTTGTTGCCCTTGTTGTTTTATTGTTGTAGTTCTTATTGTTGTTGTTACTGATATCCTTGTTGGATAGGACAGACAGAAATGGAGAGAGGAGGGGAAGACAGAGAGGAGGAGAGAAAGATAGACACCTGCAGACCTGCTTCACCGCCTGTGAAGCGACTCCCCTACAGGTGGGGAGCCAGGGGCTGGAACCAGAATCCTTCTGCTAGTCCTTGCGCTTTGTGCCACGTGTGCTTAACCCACTGCACCACCACCCGACTCCCATTATTCATTTATTTTTATCCTAGTGTTTCTTGCATGTGCTATTATTCATTCCACTACTTTTTGACCAATCCTGATTTTTTTATTATAGGATATAGATAGAGAGAAATTGAAAGGGGAGGGGGAGATAGGGAGGGAGAGAGACAGAGAGACACATGCAGCCCTGCTTCACCACTTGTGAAGCTTTCTTCCTGCAAGTGGGGACCAGGGGCTTGAACCTGGGTCTTTGTGCACTTAATCAGGTGAACACTTAATCAGGTGTGCCACTGTGTGCCCCCTGTCCAATCTTGATTTAAAAAAAAATATTTAAAAATTATCTTTATTTATTAGATAGAGACAGCCAGAAATTGAGAAGGAAGGGGTAATAAAGAGGGAGAGAGAGAGGGCCCAGGTGGTGGGTGGTGGCACACTTGGTTGAGTGCACAAGGACCCAGGTTTGAGCCCCTGGCCCCCACCTGCAGGGGGAAATCTTTACAAGTGGAGAAGCAGGGCTGCAGGTGTTTCTCTGTCTCTCTCCCTCTCTTTATTACCTATAGAGGAAGACAGAGAGAGAGAGAGAGAGAGAGAGAGAGAGAGAGAGTGTTGTACCACCATCCACGGGGCATTCCCTATCACCATGGTGCTACCATGTGGTTCCAAGGCTTGGGACAAGGGTCCTGTGCTCAGAGGTATGTTCCCCACAGAGAGTTCTCTCTTGGTTCCACCAGCCTTTCTGATTTAAAAATAAAGTAATTCATTTATTTTATGAGAGAGAGAATCAGAGCATCACTCTGGCATATGCAGTGCTGGGGATTGAACCTGGGACCCTGTGCATGAAGGTTCTGTGCTCTGCCAGTGAACCACTTCTACAGCTGTTAAAGCCGCGTCCTGTGACACCTGCCTACCAGCCCCCTCACTGTCTCCTCTCTCTCCATGTTCCACATTTGCGGGAAGGAGCCAGGCAGGAGCCTCTGCCCTCTTCATCTGTCCCTGTGTCTGTGGCCCGTTAAACAGCCGTGGGGGGATTGCTAGACAGAAAGCAAAAGTGAAATTGCTGGGCTCTCGGTGCTCTGAGACATTGGACTGTTATATTCACTTCTCTGTTTTGACCAGGTCACCCACGTACGGTGGGTAGTGCTGGGGATAGAACCCGGGACCTCTCCCATGAAAGTCCCAGTGCTCTCTTTCTGCCTCAGCTAGCTTGATGTTCTGACAGGTCTTTGCAGCAGGGGGGGTTTCTTCATCATTCTGGAGGGGGGGAGAACCCCAGGCTGGAGGGGCTGAGGAAGCAGAGTGTCATGTGTGCAGAGGGCTGACCTCTGAATCTGACGTGGTCCCACGCAGTTTGCTGGTGAAGAACCAGCCACTGGGTGCTTCATTTGTGGCGTTGTGGTGGGAGAGCTCTCCCTGGGGGTGCTGATGAGTTCTGAGTGCCTTTGTGTGAATTATTCAGAAGAACTTGGTCTCTGAGACACTGGGAGAGAGCTCATTCGGTAAAGCACATGGCTTGCCGTATGTGAGAGGCTTTGGTGGTAGTGGGGATGAGCCGGGCATCACCAAAGGTGAAGTATCCTCTAGTGCTGTGGGGCCTGGGCTCGATCCTGCATCCTGGGTCCTGGGCTTGAACCTGGAGCCCGTCCCGCACATGGTAAAGCAGCACTGTTCAAGTGAGCTATTTTGCCGGCCTTCTATCCTTCTTTCTGTCTCTCCTCTTCTGCCCTCACCCTAACCCAATTAAAAGATTGTGTTGGGAAGGCAAAATTATGCAAGCGTGAGGCCCTTGGTTCAGTCTGTCATGATGTACTAAAAAAAAAAAAAAAAAAAAGGGTGCGTGTGTCTGTGTCTGTGTGTGTCTGTGTGTAGGGGAAGGGTGGCCAGGAGAGGGTGCAGTGGTTAGGGCATTGGATTTAGAAGCTTGAGGTACTGAGTTTGATCCCTGGCATTGCTCTGGTTCCTTCTCTCCTGTTCATAAATGAATCTTTCTAAAATTTGCTTATTTATTGGCTAGAGACAGAAAGAAATTGATAGAGGAGGGGGAGATAGAGAGGGAGAGGGGGGGACTGGGTGGTGGCACGTCTAATTGAGCACACATGTTATGATGCACAAGGACCCAGGTTTGAGCCCCCAGTCCCCACCTGCAGGGGGGCAGCTTTTTGAGTGGCGAAGCAGGACTGTAGGTGTCTTTCTTTTTCTTTTCTTAAAATTTTTAATATTTATTTATTTATTTTTCCTTTTGCTGCCCTTGTTGTTTTATCATTGTTGTGGTTATTATTATTGTTGTTGATAGTGTGTCGTTGGATAGGACAGAGAGAAATGGAGAGAGGAGGGGAAGACAGAGAGAGGGAGAGAAAGACAGACACCTGCAGACCTGCTTCACCGCCTGGGAAGCGACTCCCCTGCATCCTGGTGTCTTTCTTTCTGTCTTCCTCTCTGTCATCCCCTTCCCTCTCGGTTTCTGGCTGTCTCTATCCAATAAATAAATAAAGATAATAATAAAAAGTTACCTAAAAAAAAAAGAAAATCTTTGAGAGAAAGAGAGACAGACAGACAGAGATGGACCTGCTGCCCTGCTTCACTGCTTGTGACCCTCCCCCCCCTGCAGGTGGGGACCTGAGAGCTTGAAACCAGGTTCTTGTGCATGTTGATGAGCTCTACTGGGTGCACCCCACCCATTCCTATGAACAAATCTTTAAAAAGTTCTAAGCAGGGAGTCAGGCTGTAGCGCGGCAGGTTAAGCGCAGGTGGCGCAAAGCACAAGGACCGGCATAAGGATCCCGGTTCGAACCCCGGCTCCCCACCTGCAGGGGAGTCGCTTCACAGGCGGTGAAGCAGGTCTGCAGGTGTCTGTCTTTCTCTCCCCCTCTCTGTCTTCCCCTCCTCTCTCCATTTCTCTCTGTCCTATCCAACAACGACAACAACAACAATAACTACAACAATAAAACAACAAGGGCAACAAAAGGGAATAAATAAAAAAAATATATATATATATAAAAGAATTAAAAAAAAGTTCTAAGCAAGCAAACAAACAAGCAACCCACCCTGTGGACTGGGAGATAGTTCACCCAGTAGGCTGTGTATCCCCTTACCTTGCTGCAGGCCCAAGGTTTGAGCCCCAGCACCACATGAGAACATTATAGCACCAAGGGAAGCTTATGGAGCTATGCTGCACTGTTTTTCTCCATCTATCTGAAGTGAAAGAAAAAGAGAGTTAGAAATGAAGAGAAGCAAAAAGAAGGGACTTAGCTATTGAAGTCAAGCAGAGGAATCTTGGCACTTTTAGGGAGTTCTGGGAACGTGGAGCCATTACTTCCCTTCTCTGACCAGTTTCCTGAGGCTGTGGTGCGAAGTCTAGAAAACTTGTGAAAACCCCAGAGGTGTCTCTGGCAGCGTGTGTGTGTGTGTGTGTGTGTGTGTGTGTGTGTGTGTGTGTGTGTGTGTGTGTGGTGTCCCCAGGGAAGCTGGGGACGTTCCTGAATGAGAGTCCCTCTTTAGAACCGGCCTGGGGCCTGTAACTAGGAGCTAGGGAGACCCATGAGCCCTGGTCTGCCAAGGCTGAGCCTGGAGCCTCTGGAATGCCACTGCCTTCTCCCTGCAGCTGGCAAGGGTAGGAGAGAAGCCTGGCCCAGCTCCTTCTCTCTCCTCTCTGGGCCCCCTCCCACAGGCATCGGTAGTTCGACACCTGCAGACCTGCTTCACTGCTTGTGAAGCGACTCCCCTGCAGGTGGGGAGCCGGGAGCCAGGGGCTCGAACCAGGATCCTTACTCCCATTTTTGCGCTTTGCGCCACATGTGCTTAACCCGCTGCGCTACTGCCTGACTCCCTCTCTCTCAGTCTTATTCTCTCTAATATGTATAAATAAATAACTTTTTTTTTCAAATGTGAGATTTGGGGGGGGGAGAGAGAGAGGAGAGAGAGAGAGAGAAGAGAGAGAACGAGCTCACTAGGTAGAAGACATGTCTTCCCCTGTGCAGAATCTAGGTTTGAGCCCTGGTCTCACATGGGAGAACCATGGCACTTGGAGAAGCTCTGGTCTCCCTCCCTCCCTTTTTTTCAGACCTAGGACCTCCTCACACATGGACACTTTCCCTGCTCCAGGATGCTTTTTCATTGAGATGGGGTGTGGGGGGGGGAGAGCTAGATGAGAGACAGACTACAACAACTGAGCTTCCCTACATGTTTTACCATCCTGGGGGGTGTGGGGGCTGAAACCTGGGCTGTGTTTACAGCAAGGCAGGCACCATACCTAGTGAGGTATTTCTGGTCCTGTCCATTTCATTTCATTTCATTTCATTTCATTTCATTTCTTCCTTTCTCTTGTTATTTCCTCCTTTCTTGCTTTCATCCATTCTTAAAGATTTATCTACTTATTTTTTTTAAAAGGTTTTATTGATTCATGAGAAGTGATAGAGAGAAAGAACCAGACATCACTCTGGTACATGTGCTGCGGGGGGATTGAATTTAGGACCTTATGCTTGAGAGTCCAATTCCTTATCTACTGCACCACCTTCTGGACCACAAGATTCATCTACTTAAGAATTAGTGAGGGAGTCGGGCGGTAGCTCAGCGGGTTAAGCACATGTGGCGCAAAGCGCAAGGACCAGCATAAAGATCCCACTTTGAGCCCCCGACTCCCCACCTGCAGGGGAGTCGCTTCACAAGTGGTGAAGCAGGTCTGCAGGTGTCTGTCTTTCTCTCCCCCTCTCTGTCTTCCCCTCCTCTCTCCATTTCTCTCTGTCCTATCCAACAACGACAACAACAACAATAACTACAACAATAAAACAACAAGGGCAACAAAAGGGAATAAATAAAAAAAAATATATATATAAAAGAATTAAAAAAAGTTCTAAGCAAGCAAACAAACAAGCAACCCACCCTGTGGACTGGGAGATAGTTCACCCAGTAGGCTGTGTATCCCCTTACCTTGCTGCAGGCCCAAGGTTTGAGCCCCAGCACCACATGAGAACATTATAGCACCAAGGGAAGCTTATGGAGCTATGCTGCACTGTTTTTCTCCATCTATCTGAAGTGAAAGAAAAAGAGAGTTAGAAATGAAGAGAAGCAAAAAGAAGGGACTTAGCTATTGAAGTCAAGCAGAGGAATCTTGGCACTTTTAGGGAGTTCTGGGAACGTGGAGCCATTACTTCCCTTCTCTGACCAGTTTCCTGAGGCTGTGGTGCGAAGTCTAGAAAACTTGTGAAAACCCCAGAGGTGTCTCTGGCAGCGTGTGTGTGTGTGTGTGTGTGTGTGTGTGTGTGTGTGGTGTCCCCAGGGAAGCTGGGGACATTCCTGAATGAGAGTCCCTCTTTAGAACCGGCCTGGGGCCTGTAACTAGGAGCTAGGGAGACCCATGAGCCCTGGTCTGCCAAGGCTGAGCCTGGAGCCTCTGGAATGCCACTGCCTTCTCCCTGCAGCTGGCAAGGGTAGGAGAGAAGCCTGGCCCAGCTCCTTCTCTCTCCTCTCTGGGCCCCCTCCCACAGGCATCGGTAGTTCGACACCTGCAGACCTGCTTCACTGCTTGTGAAGCGACTCCCCTGCAGGTGGGGAGCCGGGAGCCAGGGGCTCGAACCAGGATCCTTACTCCCATTTTTGCGCTTTGCGCCACATGTGCTTAACCCGCTGCGCTACTGCCTGACTCCCTCTCTCTCAGTCTTATTCTCTCTAATATGTATAAATAAATAACTTTTTTTTTCAAATGTGAGATTTGGGGGGGGGGGAGAGAGAGGAGAGAGAGAGAGAGAAGAGAGAGAACGAGCTCACTAGGTAGAAGACATGTCTTCCCCTGTGCAGAATCTAGGTTTGAGCCCTGGTCTCACATGGGAGAACCATGGCACTTGGAGAAGCTCTGGTCTCCCTCCCTCCCTTTTTTTCAGACCTAGGACCTCCTCACACATGGACACTTTCCCTGCTCCAGGATGCTTTTTCATTGAGATGGGGTGGGGGGGGGGAGAGCTAGATGAGAGACAGACTACAACAACTGAGCTTCCCTACATGTTTTACCATCCTGGGGGGTGTGGGGGCTGAAACCTGGGCTGTGTTTACAGCAAGGCAGGCACCATACCTAGTGAGGTATTTCTGGTCCTGTCCATTTCATTTCATTTCATTTCTTCCTTTCTCTTGTTATTTCCTCCTTTCTTGCTTTCATCCATTCTTAAAGATTTATCTACTTATTTTTTTTAAAAGGTTTTATTGATTCATGAGAAGTGATAGAGAGAAAGAACCAGACATCACTCTGGTACATGTGCTGCGGGGGGATTGAATTTAGGACCTTATGCTTGAGAGTCCAATTCCTTATCTACTGCACCACCTTCTGGACCACAAGATTCATCTACTTAAGAATTAGTGAGGGAGTCGGGCGGTAGCTCAGCGGGTTAAGCACATGTGGCGCAAAGCGCAAGGACCAGCATAAAGATCCCACTTTGAGCCCCCGACTCCCCACCTGCAGGGGAGTCGCTTCACAAGTGGTGAAGCAGGTCTGCAGGTGTCTGTCTTTCTCTCCCCCTCTCTGTCTTCCCCTCCTCTCTCCATTTCTCTCTGTCCTATCCAACAACGACAACAACAACAATAACTACAACAATAAAACAACAAGGGCAACAAAAGGGAATAAATAAAAAAAAATATATATATAAAAGAATTAAAAAAAGTTCTAAGCAAGCAAACAAACAAGCAACCCACCCTGTGGACTGGGAGATAGTTCACCCAGTAGGCTGTGTATCCCCTTACCTTGCTGCAGGCCCAAGGTTTGAGCCCCAGCACCACATGAGAACATTATAGCACCAAGGGAAGCTTATGGAGCTATGCTGCACTGTTTTTCTCCATCTATCTGAAGTGAAAGAAAAAGAGAGTTAGAAATGAAGAGAAGCAAAAAGAAGGGACTTAGCTATTGAAGTCAAGCAGAGGAATCTTGGCACTTTTAGGGAGTTCTGGGAACGTGGAGCCATTACTTCCCTTCTCTGACCAGTTTCCTGAGGCTGTGGTGCGAAGTCTAGAAAACTTGTGAAAACCCCAGAGGTGTCTCTGGCAGCGTGTGTGTGTGTGTGTGTGTGTGTGTGTGTGTGTGTGTGTGTGTGTGTGTGTGTGTGTGTGGTGTCCCCAGGGAAGCTGGGGACGTTCCTGAATGAGAGTCCCTCTTTAGAACCGGCCTGGGGCCTGTAACTAGGAGCTAGGGAGACCCATGAGCCCTGGTCTGCCAAGGCTGAGCCTGGAGCCTCTGGAATGCCACTGCCTTCTCCCTGCAGCTGGCAAGGGTAGGAGAGAAGCCTGGCCCAGCTCCTTCTCTCTCCTCTCTGGGCCCCCTCCCACAGGCATCGGTAGTTCGACACCTGCAGACCTGCTTCACTGCTTGTGAAGCGACTCCCCTGCAGGTGGGGAGCCGGGAGCCAGGGGCTCGAACCAGGATCCTTACTCCCATTTTTGCGCTTTGCGCCACATGTGCTTAACCCGCTGCGCTACTGCCTGACTCCCTCTCTCTCAGTCTTATTCTCTCTAATATGTATAAATAAATAACTTTTTTTTTCAAATGTGAGATTTGGGGGGGGGGGAGAGAGAGAGGAGAGAGAGAGAGAGAAGAGAGAGAACGAGCTCACTAGGTAGAAGACATGTCTTCCCCTGTGCAGAATCTAGGTTTGAGCCCTGGTCTCACATGGGAGAACCATGGCACTTGGAGAAGCTCTGGTCTCCCTCCCTCCCTTTTTTTCAGACCTAGGACCTCCTCACACATGGACACTTTCCCTGCTCCAGGATGCTTTTTCATTGAGATGGGGTGGGGGGGGGAGAGCTAGATGAGAGACAGACTACAACAACTGAGCTTCCCTACATGTTTTACCATCCTGGGGGGTGTGGGGGCTGAAACCTGGGCTGTGTTTACAGCAAGGCAGGCACCATACCTAGTGAGGTATTTCTGGTCCTGTCCATTTCATTTCATTTCATTTCATTTCATTTCTTCCTTTCTCTTGTTATTTCCTCCTTTCTTGCTTTCATCCATTCTTAAAGATTTATCTACTTATTTTTTTTAAAAGGTTTTATTGATTCATGAGAAGTGATAGAGAGAAAGAACCAGACATCACTCTGGTACATGTGCTGCGGGGGGATTGAATTTAGGACCTTATGCTTGAGAGTCCAATTCCTTATCTACTGCACCACCTTCTGGACCACAAGATTCATCTACTTAAGAATTAGTGAGGGAGTCGGGCGGTAGCTCAGCGGGTTAAGCACATGTGGCGCAAAGCGCAAGGACCAGCATAAAGATCCCACTTTGAGCCCCCGACTCCCCACCTGCAGGGGAGTCGCTTCACAAGTGGTGAAGCAGGTCTGCAGGTGTCTGTCTTTCTCTCCCCCTCTCTGTCTTCCCCTCCTCTCTCCATTTCTCTCTGTCCTATCCAACAACGACAACAACAACAATAACTACAACAATAAAACAACAAGGGCAACAAAAGGGAATAAATAAAAAAATATATATATATAAAAGAATTAAAAAAAGTTCTAAGCAAGCAAACAAACAAGCAACCCACCCTGTGGACTGGGAGATAGTTCACCCAGTAGGCTGTGTATCCCCTTACCTTGCTGCAGGCCCAAGGTTTGAGCCCCAGCACCACATGAGAACATTATAGCACCAAGGGAAGCTTATGGAGCTATGCTGCACTGTTTTTCTCCATCTATCTGAAGTGAAAGAAAAAGAGAGTTAGAAATGAAGAGAAGCAAAAAGAAGGGACTTAGCTATTGAAGTCAAGCAGAGGAATCTTGGCACTTTTAGGGAGTTCTGGGAACATGGAGCCATTACTTCCCTTCTCTGACCAGTTTCCTGAGGCTGTGGTGCGAAGTCTAGAAAACTTGTGAAAACCCCAGAGGTGTCTCTGGCAGCGTGTGTGTGTGTGTGTGTGTGTGTGTGTGTGTGTGTGTGTGTGTGTGTGTGTGTGGTGTCCCCAGGGAAGCTGGGGACGTTCCTGAATGAGAGTCCCTCTTTAGAACCGGCCTGGGGCCTGTAACTAGGAGCTAGGGAGACCCATGAGCCCTGGTCTGCCAAGGCTGAGCCTGGAGCCTCTGGAATGCCACTGCCTTCTCCCTGCAGCTGGCAAGGGTAGGAGAGAAGCCTGGCCCAGCTCCTTCTCTCTCCTCTCTGGGCCCCCTCCCACAGGCATCGGTAGTTCGACACCTGCAGACCTGCTTCACTGCTTGTGAAGCGACTCCCCTGCAGGTGGGGAGCCGGGAGCCAGGGGCTCGAACCAGGATCCTTACTCCCATTTTTGCGCTTTGCGCCACATGTGCTTAACCCGCTGCGCTACTGCCTGACTCCCTCTCTCTCAGTCTTATTCTCTCTAATATGTATAAATAAATAACTTTTTTTTTCAAATGTGAGATTTGGGGGGGGGGGAGAGAGAGGAGAGAGAGAGAGAGAAGAGAGAGAACGAGCTCACTAGGTAGAAGACATGTCTTCCCCTGTGCAGAATCTAGGTTTGAGCCCTGGTCTCACATGGGAGAACCATGGCACTTGGAGAAGCTCTGGTCTCCCTCCCTCCCTTTTTTTCAGACCTAGGACCTCCTCACACATGGACACTTTCCCTGCTCCAGGATGCTTTTTCATTGAGATGGGGTGGGGGGGGGGAGAGCTAGATGAGAGACAGACTACAACAACTGAGCTTCCCTACATGTTTTACCATCCTGGGGGGTGTGGGGGCTGAAACCTGGGCTGTGTTTACAGCAAGGCAGGCACCATACCTAGTGAGGTATTTCTGGTCCTGTCCATTTCATTGCATTTCATTTCATTTCATTTCATTTCATTTCATTTCATTTCATTTCATTTCATTTCATTTCATTTCATTTCTTCCTTTCTCTTGTTATTTCCTCCTTTCTTGCTTTCATCCATTCTTAAAGATTTATCTACTTATTTTTTTTAAAAGGTTTTATTGATTCATGAGAAGTGATAGAGAGAAAGAACCAGACATCACTCTGGTACATGTGCTGCGGGGGGATTGAATTTAGGACCTTATGCTTGAGAGTCCAATTCCTTATCTACTGCACCACCTTCTGGACCACAAGATTCATCTACTTAAGAATTAGTGAGGGAGTCGGGCGGTAGCTCAGCGGGTTAAGCACATGTGGCGCAAAGCGCAAGGACCAGCATAAAGATCCCACTTTGAGCCCCCGACTCCCCACCTGCAGGGGAGTCGCTTCACAAGTGGTGAAGCAGGTCTGCAGGTGTCTATCTTTCTCTCCTCTCTATCTTCCCCTCCTCTCTCCATTTCTCTCTGTCCTATCCAACAACAACGACAACAATAATAGCTACAACAACAACAACAAAGGGGCAACAAAAGGGAATAAATAAATAAATAAAATGATTAAGAAATAATTAGTGATAGAGAAGGGAGGCTGGGCCGTGGTGCACCAGGTTAAGCGCACATAGTACCAAGTGCAAGGACCCTCGCAAGAATCTGGGTTGGAGCCCCTGGCTCTCCACCTACAGAGGGGTCACTTCACAAGCAGTGAAGTAGGTCTGCAGGTGTCTTTCTCTTTCTCTCTCCCTCTCCCACTCCTCTGTCAATTTCTCTGTCTTATTTCAAGTTTTTAAAAAAAAATTTATATATTTATTTATTTTCCCTTTTGTTGCCCTTGTTTTTTATTGTTGTTGTAGTTACTGTTGTTGTTGTTGATGTCTTCGTTGTTGGATAGGACAGAGAGAAACGGAGAGAGGAGGGGAAGACAGAGGGGGAGAGAAAGATAGACACCTGCAGACCTGCTTCACCACCTGTGAAGCGATTCCCCTGCAGGTGGGGAGCTGGGGGCTCGAACTAGGAATCTTATGCCGGTCCCTGCGCTTTGCGCCACCTGCGCTTAACCCGCTGCACTACCGCCCAACTCTCCAATTTCTCTGTCTTATCTAATAACAAAACAAACAAACCAACCAACCAAACAAACAGGAAACGATGGCCTCAGGATAGATTTGTAGTGCAGGCACCGAGCCCCAGCAATAGCCGGAGAAAACAAAACAAAACAATATCACTCTAGCACATGAGAAGCCTAGAGTCAAGCTATGAAACCTCATTCTTGAGAGTCCAACATTTTATCCACTGAGCCGCCCCTCCTGGCTGGCATCCTCCCTTCTCTTTTGATTGGTTGATTATTTATTAATTAAATTTTAATATTTATTTATTTACTTTCCCTTTTGTTGCCCTTGTTTTATTGTTGTAGTTCTTATTGTTGTTATTATTGATGTCATCGTTGTTGGATAGGACAGAGAGAAATGGGGAGAGGAAGGGAAGACAGAGGGGGAGAGAAAGAGAGACACCTGCAGACCTGCTTCACCGCCTGTGAAGCGACTCCCCTGCAGGTGGGGAGCCGGGGGCTCCAACCAGGATCCTCTCGCTGGTCCTTGCACTATACGCTTAACTCGCTGCGCTACCGCCCGACTCCCTGATTGATTTATTTTATAGAGATAGAGAGAAATTGAGAGGGAGAGAGAAAAGAGAGGCACCTGCAGAACTACTTCAGCATTTGTGAAGCTTCCCTCCTGCAGGTGGGGGAGTGGGGACTTGAACCCTGGTCCTTGTGCATGATAACAGTTGTGCTCTACTGGCTTTGCTATCCACCACCCTAACCCCCTCCTGGTGTTTTTTTTTTTCTTTTTTGTTTGTTTGTTTTTTACCAGAGCACTGCTCAGCTCTAGTTTATGGTGCTGGTGGGTTATTGAACCTGGGACTCTGGAGCCTCGGGCATGAGACTCTCCTTTGTATAAACTATTAATGCTATCTACCCCTGTCCCTGGCTTTCAGTCTGAATGAAAATGTCCATCTTTAAGTGATGAAACTGCCCATTCACAAGAAGAAAGAAAGAAATGGGGTGGGAGGGACAGTGGAAGTTTTATGTCCCCCCATTCTCTCTAGTCAGTCAGTCAGTCAGTCAGTCAGTCAGTCAGTCAGTCAGTCAGTCAGTCAGTCAGTCAGTCACAGACTGACTGTCCAAGTCCTCACAGACTTCCTCTCTTCCTGAAATCTTGACATCAAACCATCTCTCCTGGTAAGTCCCTTCTAGGACTCTCCCTGGGGCGTCAGACCTCCTGCTCCCAGCTCCCCGAGGTGCTTCCCAGGACAGGTAGGGCTGAGGCCAGGGGTTCCACACTCCCTGTAGTTGCTTTTTTTGGAACTAAAAGGTCACTTGCTCTGAGGCTGTTTCATATTCTCTCCCGTGTCAGCTGGTTTCTGAGCAAGAGAAAATCACAAACTACTCTCAGGAGTCCAAGGGTGCTGGCTGTGAATGCTTCCCAGCCTCAGCAGAGCCCCAGAACTGGAGGCTGCCAGGAGCACAGCGGGGAAACAGAGGCAAAGCTCTCTCCCAGTTCCTGCTGTGATCCAGCCTGTCTATAATCTGTGCACTACTTCTGAAGACCCAGTGTCTCTATATTTAAACTCAGAGCAGTCACACTGCTTGGCACATTCCTGTGGTTTATTTATTTTACTCCAGAATATTCCATTAAAGTATTGAGACCAGTGGTCAGGGAGGCAGCTCACTTGTTATTTGTAAATTCTTTTCCTTTTAAATTGCCAATCCCTGGAAGGGATTCTAGAGGGGACCGAGTTTGGGTGGAGCGGGATTTCCTTCCTCTGTGGCCTTGAATCACAGGATGTTCTCCCAGGCCAGGGAGACAGCAGAGCTACTGAGCACATCACTTTCAGGTCCATGCCAGGACTTGGTTCTCTGGTCTGCTCCAGCTCTGGACTTGTCAAGTTCTTTTTCAGGAAAATAAAAGCAATTAATCCAAAACAAAAAAGACACTTCCTTACAGAAAAAAAAATAAAGAAAAGAAAAGAAAAAGAAAAATGAAAGAGAGAGAGGCAGAGGAAGAGAGGCACTGGGTGGTGGCACAGCTGGTTAAGCACACATGTTACAGAGGGCAAGGACCTGGGCTGAAGCCCCCAGTCCCTACTTGCAGTGGAAAAGCTTTACAAGTGGTGAAGCAGGGCTGCAGGTATCTCTCTGTTTCTCTTCCTTTTTTTTTAAATTTCTTTATTGGGGAATTAATGTTTTACATTAGACAGTAAGTACAATAGTTTGTACATGCATAACATTTCCCAGTTTTCCATATAACAACACAACCCCCCACTAGGTCCTCTGTCATCCTTTTTGGACCTGTATTCCCCCCACACACACACACACCCCAGAGTCTTTTACTTTGGTGCAATACACCAATTCCAGTTCAGGTTCTACTTGTGTTTGCTCTTCTGGTCTTGTTTTTCAACTTCTGCCTGAGAGTGAGATCATCCCATATTCATCCTTCTGTTTCTATTTCACTTAACATGAATTTTTCAAGGTTCGTCCAAGGTCGGCTGAAAACGGTGAAGTCACCATTTTTAACAGCTGAGTAGTATTCCATTGTGCATATAGACCACAACTTGCTCAGCCACTCATCTGTTGTTGGACACCTGGGCTGCTTCCAGGTTTTGGGTATTACAAATTGTGCTGCCAAGAACATATGTGTACACAGATCTTTTTGGATGGGTGTGTTGGGTTCCTTAGGATATATCCCCAGGAGAGGAATTGCAGGATCATAGGGTAGGTCCATTTCTAGCCTTCTGAGAGTTCTCCAAACTGTTCTCCACAGAGGTTGGACCAATTGACATTCCCACCAGCAGTGCAGGAGGGTTCCTTTGACCCCACAACTTCTCCAGCATTTGCTGCTGTTACCTTTTCTGATGTCTGACATTCTCATAGAAGTGAAGTGATATCTCATCGTTGTCTTTATTTGCATTTCTCTGAAAATCAGAGACTTGGAGCATTTTTTCATATGTTTCACATCCTTTTGGATTTTTTCTGTGGTGAATATTCTTTCCATGTCCTCTCCCCATTTTTGGATGAGGTTATTTGTTTTCTTGTGGTTGAGTTTGGCAAGCTCTTTATATATTGTTGGTTATTAAACTCTTATCTGATGTATGGCATGTAAAGATCTTCTCTCATTCTCTGAGGGGTCTCTTGGTTTGGGTAGTGGTTTCTTTTGCTGTGCAGACGCTTTTTAATTTGATGTAGTCCCACAGGCTTATGCTTGCCTTAGTCTTTTTTTTTTTTTTTTGTAATTGGATTTGTTTCATTGAAGATGTCTTTAAAATTTATGTGGAAAAGTGTCCTGCCAATATTTTCCTCTAAGTATCTGATAGTTTATGGTCTAACATCCAAGTCATTGACCCACTTGGAATTTACTTTTGTGTTTGGTGAAATATAGTGGTTCAGTTTCATTCTTCTGCATGTTTCAACCCATTTTTTCCAACAGCATTTATTAAAGAGACTCTGCTTTCCCCATTTAATAGTCTGAGCACCTTTGTCAAAGATTAGATGTCCATAGGTGTGGGACTTACTTTCAGGCTCTCAGTTCTATTCCACTGGTCAATGTGTCTATTCATGTTCCAGTACCAAGCAGTTTTGATGACAATGGCCCTATAATACAATTTGAGATCTGGGAGTGTGATGCCTCCAGTTCTGTTCTTTCTTCTCAAGATTCTTTTGGCAATTCTAGGTCTTTTCTGCTTCCAGATAAACATTTGTAGCATTTATTCTATTCTCCTGAAAAATGTGGTTGTGATCTTAATGAGGCTAGCATTAAATTTGTTAAATGGCTCTGGGTAATATATTCATTTTGATGATGTTAATTCTTCCAACCCATGAACATGGAATATGTTCCCACTTCTTATTCAATTTCCTTGAGTAGTGACTCATAATTTTTAGTATACAAGTCTTTCACTTCTTTGGTTAGGTTTATTCCTAGATATTTTATTGTTTTTGTTGCTATAGTAAAAAGAATTGATTTCTGGATTCCAACTTCTTCTAACTTAGTGTTTGCATGGAGGAATGCCACTGATTTTTGAATGTTAATTTTATAGCCTGACACCTTACTGTATTGCCTGATGATTTCCAAAAGCTTCTTGCTGGATTCCTTAGGTTTTTCTATGTATACTATCATGTCATCTGCAAATAGGGAGACTTTGACTTCTTCTCTTCCAATCTGTATGCCTTTAATTCCTTGTTCCTGCCTGATTGCTATGGCAAGAACTTCCAACACTATGTTGAATAGTAATGGTGATAGTGGGCAGCCCTGTCTAGTACCTGATCTCAGAGGAAATGCTTCCAGTTTTTCACCATTGGGTATGATGTTGACTGTAGGCTTGCTATATATAGACTCCACTATCTTCAGGAACTTTCCATCTGTTCCCATTTTTTTGTAGTATTTTGATCATAAAGGGATGTTGTATTTTGTCAAAGGCTTTCACTGCATCTATTGATATGACCATGTGGTTTTTGATCTTGCTTTTATTGATGTGGTGGATCACACTGATTGATTTACGTATATTATACCAACCTTTCATCCCTGGGATAAACCCTACTTGGTCATGATAAGCAGTCTTTTTAATATACTGCTGTATCTGGTTGGCTAGAATTTTGTTCAATATTTTAGCATCTAAGTTCATCAGAGATTTTGGTTGGTAGTTTTCTTTTTTGGTTGTGTCTCTGTCTGCTTTTGGTATTAGAGTGATGTTGGCTTCATAGAAGCTGGAAGGGAGTATTCTAGTGTCTTCAATCTTCTGGAAGACTTTTAAAAGTAGAGGTATTAGTTCTTCTTTGAAGGTTTTGTAGAATTCATTTGTAAAACCATCTGGTCCAGGACTTTTATTTTTGGGAAGGTTTTTGATAACTACTTCAATTTCATTAGCTGTGATGGGCCTGTTCATATTATCTAGTTCCTCTTTATTTAATTTTGGAAGTTTGTAGGTATCTAGAAAATCGTCTGTTTCTTCTAGGTTCTCTAGTTTGGTGGCATAGAAGCCTCGCATGATATGTTGAATTTCTGCAGTGTCTGTTGTGATATCTCCTCTTTCATTTACATCCCGATTTATTTGGGTCTTCTTCCTTTTTTGCTTTGTGAGTCTGGCTAAAGGTTTGTCGATTTTGTTCCCTTTTTTTGAAGAACCAATATTTGCTTTCATTGATCTTTTCTATGGTTTTCTTATTTCCAATGTTATTGATTTCTGCCCTAACTTTAGTGATTTCTGTCCTTCTGGTTGCTTTAGGGTTCCTTTGTTCTTCTTCTTCTAGGTCTTTAAGATGTGCAGTCAGACTGTTTATTTGTGCTTTTTCTTGCTTCCTAATGTGTGCTTGTATGGCTATGAACTTCCCTCTCAGTAATGCCTTAAATGTGTCCCAAATATTTTGATAGCTTATGTCTTCATTTTCATTGAACTCTCGAAACATTTTGATTTCTTCCTTTATTTTCTATTTGACCCAGTAGTTGTTAAGTAGTGTACTGTTGAGCTTCCACATTTTGGGACTATTACTAATCTTTTGTTGATTGTTAGGTGTTAGTTAAATTCCACTGTGGTCTGAGAAGATGCTTGGGATGATTTCAATGCTCTTGAATTTAGGCCACTAAATAGGGTCATTCTCAAGGATAGACCCTATCCTTGAGAATGACCCATGTGGACTTGAGTAAAATGTATATTCCAGTTTCTTGGGATGAATGACTCTGAAAATGTCCAATAGTTCTAGTTTACCTATCTCCTCATTTAGCTCTCTCATTTCTTTATTGATTTTCTGCCTGGATGATCTGTCAAGCAGAGAGAGTGAGGTGTTGAAGTCCCCTACTATGACTGTGTTGCTGTTAATATATTGCTGTAGCTCTTTCAGTAGATGTTTGATGTATTTAGTTGGATTCTCACTGGGTACATAGATGTTAATAATTGTTAAGTCCTCTAATTGACTGATACTCTGAGCATTAAGTAGTGTCCATCCCTATCTTTTAAATTTTATTTATTTTAGAGTCTATCATGTCAGATATGAGAATAGCTGTTCCTGTCCTTTTTTGTGGGCCATTGGCTTGTATGATAGTTTTCCATCCTTTCACTTTGAGTCTGTGTTTGTCTTGTTGAGTCAGGTGGGTTCATTCTAGACAGTATATTGTTGGGTTGTGTTTTCTGATCCATCTTCCTGTCGTCAGGGTTCAGTGCACCAGTAGGCCGGGCTAGTTTCGCGGGAGTAGACAGACGACTAGGGACAAAAAGCTGAGCGGAGAAGCTGTATTTCTTTATTCACGAGCCAACGATTTAAAAAACTAATCTAATCTAATCACCACACAATTCTGTCCTCCATCTTCTCTTCCAGCGGCAGCGGCAGGAACTCAGGAAGTACGTAGGGTAGGGGGTGGGGAGAAGGAAGAAGCATGAAACTAGCAAGGGCTAAACCAAATCTCCTGGTGGAAGGGGAAGTGAGACCAAACCAATGTAACAGAATGACCATGTAAATAGACCACAACGTCAAGCAATGTAACAGAAGGGATCCCAGAAGCAGAACTAGAAGCATTAACATCTTCCTACTCTGTGCCTTTTAATAGGTGAATTCAGGCCATTGACATTTATTGATATCAAAGATTGAAGATATTTTAATGCCATTCTTGTAGAGTTTTAGAGTGTTCTGATATATGGCATATTTATGGTGGTCTGACTGTTTATGGGAGACCTTTCAGAACTTCTTTCAGTGCAGGCTTGGTGATAACTGATTTCTTCAACTGTTGTTTGTCTGAGAAGGTTTTGATGCCTCCATCTAGTCTGAATGGCAGTCTAGCAGGATACAGTAGTCTTGGTTGAAAGCCTTTCTCACTGAGCACTTGAAAGTTATCTTGCCATTCTTTTCTGGCCTGCAGTGTTTGTGTGGAGAAGTCTGCTGCTAATCTTATGGGTTTTCCTCTGTAGGTGACTCTTTGTTTTTCTCTTGCAGCCTTCAGGATCCTTTCCTTATCCTTATTCCTCTCCATTCTTTTTTTTTTTTTTTAACTTTTTTTTTTAAATTGGGGAATTAATGTTTTACATTCAACAGTAAGTACAATAGTTTGTACATGCATTCCTCTCCATTCTAAATATGATGTGTCTTGGTGTCTCTAAATCTGGGTTAATTCTGTTTGGGACCCTCCTCTGGGCTTCTTGAACCTTTATGTCTTTGATGTTGTCTAGACTAGAGAAGTTCTCAGCTATTATGTCCTGAGGAATGCTTTCTTCCCCCTCCCTCTCTTTCTTTCTCTGGTAAACCAATAATATGTACATTATTTCTTTTGAAGTCATCCCATAGGTCTCTGTTGCTGTTTTCAGTGTCTCTTAATCTCCTTTTGAGATCTCTTACTTCTTTTTTAGTTGTCTCTAATTCATCCTTGATCTTGCTAATTCTGTCTTCAGCCTCATTTATTCTATTCTCTCTCCCTTTTACTGTTTTCTGGAGTTCATCTATTTTGTTACCCTGTTCTGATACTGTTTTAGCTTGTTCAGCTAGTTGTGTTCTTAGCTCAGCTATTTCAGCTTTCAGCTCTCTAATAACCTTGAGATAATTAGTGTTTTCTTCCAGAGTCTCATTTGTTGTTTCTGCATTTCTGATGACAATTCTTTTAAACTCTTTACTCACTCCTGTGATTATTTCCTTAACTAGTGTTTGGATGTTGACCTCAATATTTTGTGCTTCAACCTTTGGGGGGCTTTTTTTTTCCCTCCAGGGTTATTGCTGGGCTCGGTGCCTGCACCATGAATCCACCGCTCCTGGAGACCATTTCCCCCCCTTTTTGTTGCCCTAGTTGTTGCAACCTCATTGCGGTTATTATTGCCATTGTTGACGTTGCTTTTGTTGTTGGATAGGACAGAGAGAAATGGAGAGAGGAGGGGAAGACAGAGAGAGAGGGGAGAGAAAGATAGACACCTGCAGACCTGCTTCACTGCCTGTGAAGCGACTCCCCTGCAGGTGGGGAGCTGGGGGCTCGAACCTTTGGGGGGCTTTTAGCTGGACTCTTGTCCTGGTTCATTTCTCTAGTATTTCTTCTTGTTGGTTTAGCCATTCCATATAGTATGTTATGAGGTCCCTCTCTCAGTACTTTTCAAATTACTGATCACTCTTGCCTGGATTGACTTGAGTCTAAGTAAGGTAATTAAAGGGTTCACAGTTGTGGAAATTGACAGTTATTTCAATATTAATTTTATCCTTGAGTTGGAGCACAGTGGCTTAAAAGCCTCTTGTTCTTTTTTCTTCCCTGTAGGCTATGGGAGCCTGAGGGCTTTGAAACTAAAGTAGGCTTCTTAGCTTAATAACTGACTCCTGACCAAGAGATAAAGCAAGGTGGGGGCAGAGATAATCCAGTGGTTATGTAAAGAGACTCTCACAGCTCCACTGCTAGACCACAGAAGTATCTATCTTCTGAATATCCTGGTTAGTTCTGTGTTCCCTGGTGTCAGCACAGCCTCCCCAACCCCCCTGCAGGTGGGGAGCCTGGGATTCAAACTTGGATCTTTACTCCGGTCTGTGTGCTTCACTCCATGTGCACTTAACCTGCTGCGTTACGGCTGGCCCTGGTTGTGTCTTCCTTTCTTCCTACCTTCCTATCTTCCAAAGCACTGCTATACTTTGGCTTACAGTGGTGCTGGGGATTAAACCTGGGACCTCAGAGCCTTAGGAATGAAAAGTCTTTTTGCATAACCATCATACTATCTCCACAGCCCTAAAAGAACAAATATTTGTTTTAACATTTTATATTGTTTATTTATTTTGGATAGCGACAGAGAGAAACCAAGAGGGGAGGGGAGATAGGGAAGGAGAGAAAAAGAAAGACACCTGCAGATCCGCTTCACTATTTATGAAGTGTCCCCCCTTGCAGGTGGGGAGCGGGGACTCAAACTGGGATCCTTGCTCATGGTGACGTATATGCTCAACTGGTACACCACCAACTGGCCCTATCATTAAGTATCTTTTTTTTTTTTTAAGATTTTTTTTTTTCCTCCAGGGTTATTGCTGGGCTCGGTGCCTGCACCATGAATCCACAGCTCCTGGAGGCCATTTTCCCCCCTTTTTGTTTCCCTTGTTGTTGTAGCCTCGTTGTGGTTATTATTATTGCCATTGTTGATGTTGTTCGTTGTTGGATAGGACAAAGAGAAATGGAGAGAGGAGGGGAAGACAGAGAGGGCGAGAGAAAGATAGACACCTGCAGACCTGCTTCATTGCCTGTGAAGCGACTCCCCTGCAGGTGGGGAGCCGGGGGCTCGAACCGGGATCCTTACGCCGGTCCCTGCACTTTGTGCCACATGTGCTTAACCCACTGTGCCACCGCCCGACCCCAAGATTTTTTTTTATTCCCTTTTGTTACCCTTGTTGTTTTATTGTTGTTAATTTTTGTTGTTGTTATTGATGTCGTCGTTGTTGGCTAGGACAGAGAGAAATGGAGAGAGGAGGAGAAGACAGAGAGGGGGAGAGAAAGATAGACACCTGCAGACCTGCTTCACTACTTGTGAAGCAACTCTCCTGCAGGTGGGTAGCCGGGGGCTTGAACTGGGTTCCTTCTGCCTGTCCTTGTGCTTCGAGCCATGTGCGCTTAACCTGCTGCACTACCGCCCGGCTCCAAGTATTCTTTTAAATTACAGCCTTTAGAACATAGCTTCACGGACACCTGGTGTAGAATCTGCCAAGCCTCAAGTTATCTCTTGACAGAAGATCCTTGGGCATCCAGTGTTTTGTCCTTAGATGTGACCGTGTGACTGGCATCTTTCACGGGCCTTTGAGTTTACATCCTTAGGATGCGGTCTATAAAAAGAAACTGAGTCAAGGGTTACAAATACTTCTAAGATGAGTGATCTGTGTTGCCAAATAGCCTTCAGAGAAGTTATCGTGATAAATTCCCATCAGCAGTGACCGGGAGAAGCTGTTTATCTGCATCTTCCATGCGTGCTGAGTCTTTGGAGTGCCCTGACCAGCTTTTAAATGCTTTCATTTGATGACCAGTCCAGTGGACTATGTCTTCAGGTATTCATAAATTTTCAGGTTTAGCCTCACAATGGTGAAAAAGCAATTTCTCTCATGTTTTGATTCAAATTTTAAAAAAATATTTATTTATTTATTCCCTTTTGTTGCCCTTGTTTTTATTTTTGTAGTTATTATTGTTGTTGTTATTGATGTCGTCATTGTTGGATAGGACAGAGAGAAATGGAGAGAGGAGGGGAAGACGGAGGAGGAGAGAAAGATAGATGCCTGCAGATCTGCTTCACCACCTGTGAAGCGACTCCCCTGCAGGTGGGGAGCTGGGAGCTCGAACCGGGATCCTTATGCCTGTCCTTGAGCTTTGTGCCATGTGTGCTTAACCCACTGCGCTACATCCCAACTCCCTGATTAAAAAAACTGAGCTAGAGAGAAAGAGACAAACAAAAGAGAGGGTTTTTAGTCTACATATTTAAGGGAGGAGAGAGAGAGAGAGAGGGGCAGAGACAGAGACAGGGGAAGAGAAAAGAAATAGAGAAAAGAGAGCTAGGGAGATAGCATAAGGGTTCTGCAAAAAGACTTTCATGCCTGAGGCTCTAAGGTTCAATACCCAGCTCCACCTTATACCAGAGCTGAGCAGTGCTCAAACAAACAAACCAATAAATTTATATAAAAAAGAAACAGAAAGACACCTAGGCAGCACTCCACCATCATTGGAGCTCTCTTTGGTGCTGTCTTTTATTTATTTATTTTTTATTTTATTTTATTTTATTTAACAGTATTTTTTCTTTTTTATTTTTTTTTTAATATTTATTTTATTTATTTATTCCCTTTTTGTTGCCCTTGTTGTTTTATTGTTGTTGTTATTGATGTCATCATCATTGTTGGATAGGACAGAGAGAAATGGAGAGAGGAGGGGAAGACAGAGAGGAGGAGAGAAAGACAGACACCTGCAGACCTGCTTCACCGCCAGTGAAGTGACTCCCCTGCAGGTGGGGAGCCAGGGTTCGAACCGGGATCCTTATGCCGGTCCTTGTGCTTTGCACCACCTGCGCTTAACCCGCTGCGCTACAGCCCGACTCCCTGGTGTTGTCTTTTGTTGCTCCCATGTGGTTCTGGGGTTTGAACCCAGGGTCTCACCTATGGGAGGGTGTGGACTCCATCCATCGAACCATCTCCAAGTCTCCTCTGACACAAGATGATGTTCTTTCTCCCTCCCCATTTCCTCTTTTCTCCTCTTCTGAATCAAGGAGCAGCCCAGAGTGGTAGAATCACACAGTCAGGAGGCCCTGCCTTGGGAAAGAAAACAACAGCAGAAAAAACCAAAGCGATTCAGATTGGTATAAAAATCTTTGATGAGAGTCGGGCGATAGCACAGCAGGTTAAGCACAGGTGACGCAAAGCACAAGGACCAGCGTGAGGATCCCGGTTCGAGCCCCCGGCTCCCCACCTGCAGGGGAGTCACTTCATAGGCGGTGAAGCAGGTCTGCAGGTGTCTGTCTTTCTCTCCCTCTTTGTCCTATCCAACAACTTCGGCATCAATTCTTCTTCTTCTAGCGTTTGCCCTTCTTCCGTAGCCAGTCAACAGCATCAGGTTGAGCCTGATGTAAAGTTTCGAGACCTCCTTTGAATCTGGAGAGGCGGCAGTCGTTGACTATGTGGGTCATAGTCTGTCTGTAGCCGCAGGGGCAGTTCGGGTGTCTCTGGCTCCCCAGTGATGGATCATAGCGGCGCACCGGCCATGGCCTGTTGGATAGCGATTGAAGAGGGCCCAATCATAACGTGCTAGGTCAAAGCCGGGTTGACGCTCGCAGGGGTCTGTGATGAGGTGTTTGTTCTTTACCTCAGCTGACTGCCAGCTCTGTTTCCAAGAGTCTGGAACAGAGAAGTTCAGTGTAGGCGTAGGGGACCAGATTGGGTGACGAGACGTCAAGTGTTGGACAGGGTAGGCGAAGATATCCGCGTATATTGGCAGGTCCGGTCGAGCGTAGACGTGGGAAATGAACTTAGATGATGCCGCATCCCGACGAATATCTGGTGGGGCGATGTTGCTAAGAATGCATCAATAACAACAATAATAACTACAACAATAAAACAAGGGCAATAAAAAATAGAATAAATAAATACATATTTTAAAAAATCTTTGATCAAAATTAATATAATGTCACATGCCTTTTCTTGGCTTATTTTTAAATGATGTATTCCTAGGAGAGGGAATACACTGCACATTCTTCTTCTCTCTTGTTTAGTTTATTTATTGGATAGAGAGAGGCAGAGAAGTCAATAGGGGAGGAGGCGATAGGAAGGAGACAGACACCAACCACCCTGCTTCACTGCTTGTGAAGTTGCCCCTGCAGATAGGGGGGACTAGGAGCTTGAACCCTGGACCTTGTGCACTCAACCCTTGGCCCCCTTGACTACGGGTAACTTCCATGCTGCTCAGGGAAGGCCCCGCCCCTGATCTCTCTGAAGGCTGCTCAGAGAGGGAATTCGGGTGACTTTGGACTCTCTGGGATGAGTGTTAGGGGTTGTTCCAGTGTGAGTCCCCACTGGCCAGGGCTCAGCCCTCCGCGTGCTTGCTGAGGCAGGAAGCTTGTGGCCCAGCTCTGTACAGCTGCCTTTGTAGGGAGGATAAAGATGTTTTGTTTGGAAATCCCATGGGCGCAGCTGAGAGCACATGTCCTCTGTAGGAGGAGCCTGAGCCCCTTGGGGGGTGGGGTGGAGTGGGGTGGGTGGGGGCTGTTGGGGTGGGGGGCTGGGAGTGCCCCTGAACTCTGCCCTGGAGAGACCTTGCTTCCTGCCATTCCTGCTGGCCTGCCTGCTCCCTGGGAAGAACCTCTGACTACAGGATCCAGATTGATCCCTGAGGCTGGGGAATCTAGTTTGGGGTGTGTGTGCTGGGGGAGGGATAATAGCTGGTCGCCACACCCCGCCCCCAGATTTTTCTGTTAAGGGCAGAAAAAGTTGTGTGTTCTCTGTGGCAGTGAAACTAACACTTACTTGATGGGGTGCTGAGGTTTGCTTAACTCCTTCCCTCCCTCCCTCCCTCCCTCCCTCCCTTCCTTACGCTGTCTTCATTGGTCACTGCAAGAGTCCTCTTTTAAAAACGTGTTTATTTCTTCCTTTTCCTCTTTTTTGTCTTTTTTTTTTTGCCACCAGGGTCCTAGCTGGTACTTGGTGCCCACTGTGTGATGAACGTACTTCCCCTGGCAGCCTTTTTTTTTTTTCTTCATTAATTTGGGTTTTTTGGATAGAGGCAGAAATGGGGAGGGAAGGGGGAGAGTGAGCTCCAGAGGGAGAGAGAAAGATAAGACATCTGATCAGACCTGCTTCACTGATCATAAGCTTCTCCTCCTGCAGGTGGGGACCAAGGGCTTGAACTCGGGTCCTCTACCAGGTGTGCCACCATCCAGTATCTGAGTCTCTCTTTCATCACCTTCATCGCTTAGGTCACTTTTCCCAGTGACCAGCATCCCAGTGTGCTAAGTGTGTTTTCATTACTTGTGCTTATTTATTAAAAATTATTTTCCATGCACCAAAGCAAAGGACTCTGGGGAGGGAGGGGGAAGGAGGAGAGGGAGAAAACTTTGGGGGCTTGTTACATAATGAAATTGTCTGCATATGTCAATGTAAAGCATTAACCCCCCTCAGTAAAAGAAATATACTTTCCAAAGCATGAGGTTCTGAGTTCAATTCCTGGCATCATATGCCAGAGTGAAGCTCTAGTTATCACTTTCTACTTTCTTTTTTTTTTTTTTGCCTCCAGGGTTATTGATGGGGCTCAGAACCTTCACCATGAATCCACTGCTCCTAGAGGCCCTCCTAGTTATCACTTTCTTTCCCTCTCATGTTAAAAGATGTAAGAGTCTGGGGATTGGGCGGTAGTGCAGCGGGTTAAGCGCACATGGCGCAAAGCACAAGGACCAGCATAAGGATTCTGGTTTGAGCCCCCGGCTCCCCACCTGCAGGGGGGTCGCTTCACGAGCGGTGAAACAGGCCTGCTGGTGTCTTTCTCTCTCCCTCTCTGTCTTTCCCTCCTCAATCCATTTCTCTCTGTCCTATCCAACAACAGCAATAACAACAACAATAATAATGGTAACAACAAGGGCAACAAAATAGGAAAAATAGCCTCCAGGAGCAGTGGGTTTGTAGTGCAGGCACTGAGCCCCAGCAAGAACCCAGGAGGCAAAAGGAAAAAAGATGTTAAGAGTCTATATTACTTTCTTTCATATAGTTAATAGTACTTTTGTTAATAAATAAAAAAAACTTAACAGGCTGTGCTTGTCAAGCACAGAATAGCAGCCTTGGGGTTCCAAGGAGGAGAGTGACTTCTCAGACTGACTAGCTGAGTGAGAGTTTGACATATAGTAATACCTGAGACAGCAGTGCTAAGACAGAGACTCCAGCAAATACACATCCACCTGTGGCATTACCAAACAAAAAGTCAGAGGAAAGGGGAATAAAGGACTCTATCTAAAAGATAAAGTACCCTGGGGTGAATCTCACAAAAAAGTGAAGGACCTTGGAGCCAGGCAGGAGCGCAATGGGTTAAGCACACATGGCGCGAAGCTCAAGGACCAGCGTGAGGATCCTGGTTGGAGCCTTCAGCTCCCCACCTGCAGGGGAGTCGCTTCCCAGGCGGTGAAGCAGGTCTGCAGGTGTCTGTCTTTCTCTCCCCCTCTCTGTCTTCCCCTCCTCTCTCCATTTCTCTCTGTCCTATTCAGCAACATCAGCAGCAATGGCAACAACAATAACAACAACTAGGGCAACAAAATGGGAAGCAGTGGATTCATAGTGCAGGCACAGAGCCCTCGCAATAACCCTGGAGGCAAAAAAGGACCTTTACAACGGAAACTATAGGACGATGCTAAGAGAGACACAGGAAGACACACAGAAGTGGAATCCTTGTTCCTGGATTGGAGCTTCTGGGTTTGCCCTTGGCAATTTATAATGACAGTCCCGTGGTCCCTGCAGGTATGGGACCCAGGCTTGTGGAGTCCTTGGCATGGGCTGGAGGAGTAGGTGGGTGGGGCTCTGGAGGGTGGCCCAGCTGCCACTTCCTGTTCCCTCTCCCCACTCCTTTAAAAAAAAAATTTTTTTTTAAATTAATTTATTTTCCCTTTTGTTGCCCTTGTTGTTTTTCATTGTTTTTGTAATTATTATTGTTGTTGTTGGATAGGACAGAGAGAAATGGAGAGAGGAGGGGAAGACAGAGAGGGGGAGAGAAAGACAGACACCTGCAGACCTGCTTCAGTGCTTGTGAAGCGACTCCCCTGCAGGTGGGGAGCCGGGGGCTTGAACCGGGATCCTTACTCCAGTCGGTGTACTTTGTGCCATGTGCGCTTAACCCGCTGTGCTACCTTCTGACTCTCCCCCACTCCTCTTAACTGGACTCTTCCTGGTTTTACAGCCAGAGCCCATGCCTGGAGACCTGATCGAGATTTTCCGCCCTTTCTATCGACACTGGGCCATCTACGTTGGTGACGGCTATGTGGTCCACCTGGCCCCCCCAAGTAAGGGTGCTGGGACCTCTTGTGGTGCTGGGGTGAGGGACTGGGGAAGGGGCAGCTTTGGGCAGTGTTGACTTCCACATAACACCTTGCTCTTCAGTGGGAGTGCCTGACTGTTTGATGTGGGGCAGTGGTTTTCAAACTCTCTTCCTTGGCGCCCCAAGGGAGCTATCAAGGGGCTGAGTTGGTCTCACAGTTGAGAGAATGGCTGACATCAGCAAGCCAGGAAATGACGGTGCTGGAGAGGTCGTGGAGGAAAGGGAACTCTGCTGCATTGCTGGTGGGAATGCAGACTGGTGCAGCCCCTTTGGAAGACTATGGACCAGCCCTTTAACAAATAAAAAAGAATTACCTTATGACCCAGCAGTACTACTCTTAGGCATCTTCCTCTTCTTAAAAAAAAAAAAAAAGAAAAGAAAAAAGCCCCTCCCCCACCATGAGTCATTCCAGGTGCAGAAGACCGGCTTTTCTAGGTTAGGAATATCATGGATGGAGTGGTTGTGCATTACCACGCACAAGGACCCAGGTTCAAGCCCTCGGTTCCCACCCCCAGTGGGGAAGCTTCACATGCAGTGACACAGTGCTGCAGGTGTCTTTCTCTTTCTCTCTCTCCCACTTTCAATTTTTGTCTTTATCCAAAGTCATAATAAACTCCAAAGAAACTTGCCTCCTCCCCAGAGAACACAAGTGCCTTCTCCCAAGCCTGTAGGCAGCCTGCTCCCTGGACCCTCCGCATCAGTCCGTCTCCTTGTGGGTGGTGCCAAGGGTGGCCGTCCAGTGAGGGGGGTGGGGCCTGCCCGGGACCCACTCCCTTTCCTCTCTGGGGACCCACAGGTGAGATTGCGGGCGCAGGTGCTGCCAGCATCATGTCGGCCCTGACGGACAAGGCCATGGTGAAGAAGGAGCTGCTGTACGACGTGGCCGGGAGGGACAGGTACCAGGTCAACAACAAACACGATGACAAGTACTCCCCGCTACCGCCCAGCAAGATCGTGCAGCGGGCGGAGGAGCAGGTGGGGCGCGAGGTGCTCTACAAGCTGACCAGCGAGAACTGCGAGCACTTTGTCAACGAGCTGCGCTACGGGGTCCCCCGCAGCGACCAGGTGCGTCCCCAGGGATGGAGGCCGCTCCCCTCCCGCCTTTCAGGGAGGGGCTGGTGGAGAGGAAGAGGGTCTCCCAGGTGTCAAGGCCAGGGGTCAGGTCAGTGGAGCAGACAAGAGTCAGAGTGACACATAGAGAGAAAGGCCCTGGGAATGCCGCCCCCTTTTATTATTTATTTATTTATTTATTTATTTTGAAGATTTATTAATGAGAAAGATAGGAGGAGGAGAGAGAGAGAACCAGACATCACTCTGGTACATGTGCTGCCAGGGATTGAACTCAGGACCTCAAGCTTGAGAGTCTACTGCCTTAGCCACTGTGCCACCTCCTGGACCACCACACCCCACTTTTATTTCTTCTTTTTTCTTCTTCTTCTCCCTCTTCTCCTCCTCCTCCTTCCCTTTCTTCTCCTCCTCCTCCTCCTCCTTCTCCTTCTCCTCCTCCTCCTTCCCTTTCTTCTCCTCCTCCTCCTCCTCCTTCTCCTTCTCCTCCTCCTCCTTCCCTTTCTTCTCCTCCTCCTCCTTCCCTTTCTTCTCCTCCTCCTCCTTCCCTTTCTTCTCCTCCTCCTCCTCCTCCTTCTCCTTCTCCTCCTCCTCCTTCCCTTTCTTCTCCTCCTCCTCCTCCTCCTTCTCCTTCTCCTCCTCCTCCTCCTTCTTCTCCTCCTTCCCTTTCTTCTCCTCCTTCCTCTCCTCCTCCTCCTCCTTTCTTTTTCTTTTCCCCTCCAGGGTTATTGCTGGGGCTCAGTGCCTGCACCACAAGTCCACTGCTCCTGGTGGCCACTTTCCCCCCTCCATTTTATTAGCTAGGACAGAGAGAAATTGAGAGAGGAAGGGGGCATAGAGAGGGAGAGAGAAAGGGAGTCGCCTGCAGACTTGCTTCACTGCTTGTGAAGTGTTCGTCCCGCAGGTGGGGAGCTGGGAGCTAGAACCCAGATCCTTACGTGGGTCCTTGCGCTTAGTACTATGTGCATTTAACTGGGTGCACCACCACCCGCCCTCCTTTTTTCTTTATTGAGGGGGGTTAATAGTTTATAGTCAACAGTAAAACAGTAGTTGGTACATGTGTAACATTTCTCAGTTTTCCATGTAACAATTCAACCCTCCCAGGTCCTCTGTCATCCTCTGCCATCAGGTTTCAGGACTTCAACCCTCCCCCACCACCCCCAGAGTCTTTTTTTTCTCTTTATTTTCTTATTTTTTTCTTTTATTACGGGATTAATGTTTTACATTTGACAGTAAATATGATAGTTTATACATGTACAATATTTCTCACAATATTCCACGTAACAATTCAACCCCCTCTAGGTCCTCTGTCATCCTTTTCCAGGACCTGGACTCTCCCTCCACCCACCCCAGAGGCTTTTACTTTGGTGCAATACTCCAAACCCAGTCCAAATTCTGCTTTGTGCATTTATTTATTTTATTTATTTATTAGTGGATAGAGACAGAAATTGAGAGAGGAGGGAGAGAGACAGAGAGACACCTGCAGCCCTGCATTACCACTCATAAAGCTTTCCCCTTGCAGGTGGGGACCGGAGGCTTGAACCTGGGTCCTTTTGTACTGAAACGTGTGCACTTAACTAGGTGTGCCACCGCTCGGCTCCCTTTTTTTGGGTTGACTTCTTGTTATTAGTAATTTGATGATGGTCAACAAGACTGTGGGATAAGGGGTACAGTTCATACAGTTCCCACCGCCAGTGTGCCATACCCTCCCCTCCCCACTGGAAGCTTCCCTACTTTCCCTCCCCCCCCCGCCCTCCAGGGTTATTGCTGGGTCTCGGTACCTACACCATGAATCCACTGCTCCTAGCGGCTATCTTTTCCCATTTCTGTTGTTGTTGAGTAGGACAGAGAGAAATCGAGAGAGGAGGAGAAGACAGAGATGGGGAGAGAGAGACAGACACCTGTAGACCTGCTTCGCCGCATGTGAAGCAACCCCCTGCAGGTGGGGATCCGTGGGTTTTAACTGGGATCCTTACACTTTGTATTATGTGCGCTTAACCCAGTGCACTACCGCTCGGCCCCCACTTCCCTATTCTTTATCCCTCTGGGAGTCTGGACCAAAGATCTCTATGCGGCGCAGAAGGTGGGAGTTCTGGCTTCTGTGAATGCTTCTCTGCTGGACATGGGCGTTGGTAGGTAGATTATACTCCCAGCCTGTGTCTGTACCTTTTCCTCGTGTGGCAGGGCTCTGGAGAGGTGAGGTTCCGGGACACACTGGTGAGGTCGTCTGCCCAGGGAAGGCAGGTTGCTGGCCCTCTTTTATTGCCTTGTAAAACCGCCTTTATATATGACATCACTCAGTATCAGGTGCAAAGGGCCAACTTGGCATCAGGCGGCATCAGGTGAAAAGGTCAACACATCAATCAGCATCAGGCACAGAGGCGCCACTGTGTACATAACACGGGCCTTGAGCTGGCCAGTCTCGAGCTCTGAGCTGAAGCTACCACGAGCTTCCAGTCAGGGCATAATCCTGTCCTGACCCAGGATATAACAACAGAGTAGACAGACTCTTCCCTCACCTCCAGGACGGCACTGTCAGGGTAGGGACTGGGGACTGGAGTAGGGACGTTGGCAAGGTGCAGATCTGTGGGGGTGGGGGCCGAGGGCCCCAGGTGTGAGTCACAGCCTATATGGTCACCCCTGTGGCTGACCCTCCCTGGCCACAGCCGCAGAGGTGGTTTGCCTGTCCCCACTGGATAGATGGAGAAACTGAGAACCCCACTGTTTAAATAGGTCAACTACCATCTGTTTCATCAGACCAGTGAGGGCTGTCTCTGGCCCTGATGCTTGTTTTATTGTTTTTTTCCCCCTCTGGGGATGACTTGCAGCTGTGCTGATAATTAGCCAGGGGGTCGGAATCCAGGCCTACTCAGCACACTTTTCCAGGTTTTACAAAATGCTCCCTTGTCACGTGCTGAAATCCTGGCCCACCTGGAGATCCCAGGAAGCAGTTTTGTTATTTTTTTTTTCATTTTGGTTTTGGCCATGACCCTCTGCTCTGTTTCACGTTTCTTTAAAAAAATTTTTTAAATTTTATTATTACTATTATTTTTTAAAAGATTTTATTTATTCTGGGGTTGGGTGGTAGCACAGTGGGTTAAGCAAACATGGCGAGAAGTGCAAGGACCGGTGCAGGGATTCAGGTTTGAGCCCCCGGCTCCCCCACCTGTAGGGGGTCACTTCACAAGCGGTGAAGCAGGTCTGCAGGTATCTGCCTTTCTCTCCCCCTCTCTGTTTTCCCCTCCTCTCTCCATTTCTCTCTGTCTTATCCAATGTCAACAACAGCAATGACAACAATAACAATAACAATGATAAATAACAAGGGCAACAAAAGGGAAAAATAGCCTCCAGGAGTAGTGGATTCGTAGTGTAGGCACTGAGCCCCAGCGATAACCCTAGAGAAAAAAAATTATTTATTAATGAGAAAGATAGGAGGAGAGAGAAAGAACCAGACATCACTCTGGTACATGTACTGCCAGGGCTTGAACTTGGGACCTCATGCTTGAGAGTCCAGTGCTTTATCCACTGCGCCACCTCCTGGACCACTTTTGTCTCTTTTTTTCTTTACAACAAACTCCCTCCTATATTCACTCATTGGGATCTTCAATACCATGGCTCAAATTAAAAAGGGAAATTTGGGTAGGCAAAATAGCTCACCTGGAGAGTTTGCTGCCTTTGCCATGTGCATGACCCCAGGTTCAAGCCCGTCCTCCCCCTTTACAAACATTTTTTATTAACTTTATTTATTTTTATTTTTAAATTTTATTTATTTTCCCTTTTGTTGCCCTTGTTTTTTTTTTATTGTTGTTGTAGTTATTACTGTTGTTGTTATTGATGTCATCATTGTTAGATAGGACAGAGAGAAATGGAGAGAGGAAGGGAAGACAGAGAGGGGGAGAGAAAGATAGACACCTGCAGACCTGCTTCACCGCCTGTGAAGCGACTCCCTGACTCCTCTGCAGGTGGGGAGCCGGGGGCTCGAACCGGGATCCTTACACTGGTCCTTGAGCTTCACGCCATTTTTATTATCTTTATCTATTGGGTAGGGAGAGAGAGAGACACCTGTAGCACTGCTCTGCCCTTGCCAAGCTATCCCCCTGAAAGTGGGGACTGAGGGCTTGAACCACGGGTCCTTGTGCACTGTAGCCACCACCCAGTCCCTTTCTCTCTTCATCTGAAAACGCTCAAATGGTATAACCCTAGTGGTGAACAGAAACAAAAACAGAAGAAAAAAAAAACAACTTTATTTTTGGAGAAGACACCTACAATGTCCTGTGTGTCTCTTGGTGTGAAAGGGTAGTTTTTTCTCTCGGTCCATAAATCTATCCACTTGTTTATTCTTTGAGCCCTGGCTCTTTCTTCCCTTCTCTGTGTAGAGGTTAAGAACATGGGCTCCTAGTCTGGGAGAGAGTCAGGCTGGATCTGACTGAGTCTGCCTTTTGCCTGCTTTCTGGCCTCGGGGGAACTGATGTACATTCTTGCCGCCTAGGGAACGTACAGATGATACAATACTGATCTCAGAAAAATCACAAAGCGGGTTAACTAAGAGCATCTTTAAGCTTAGCTTAGGGCTGACACTGAAGATACACTTAGCAAGCTACAACAGCAGACGCAGAGACGCAGTTACAGTGGTCTTTTTGTTTGGGTCACCCAGTCCCTGGTCCACTGGCCACCCTGGGCCGTGGTGACTTGATGAGGTGACTGTTGCCAGCACCACCTATCAGGTGAGATCTCACCTGTGATGCTCAGCTGTCCTCAAATTGTTGCTAATGAGCTCTGTTTACTCACCTGACTCCATGCTGTTGAGCTGGTGTTTACTCTGTGTGATACTAGGTGAAATATCTGTTATATTTTCTCTTATTTTTATTCCATCATGTCGGTCTCAGCTCCCTCCCTCCCCACACCTTCATCCATGAATGTCGAAGTCCATTAGTATAAGCTTCAGTTCTTCTGAGAGGCTTAGAGTCTCCTGGGGGAAGCGGTGGGCAGGGCCATGAGAGGCACACCTCCTTTGTATCTGGTGGGTCTCAGTGTCAGAGATGGTGCAATAAATGCCCTGTTAGTTGAAGAAGGCAGCTTGTGAAACAGAGTGTGTGTGAGTACCACTCCACTGAGGACTTTTTTAAAAAAAATATTTATTTTATTTATTTATTTATTCCCTTTTGTTGCCCTTGTTGTTTTATTGTTGTAGTTATTATTGTTGTTGTCGTTGTTGGATAGGACAGAGAGAAATGGAGAGAGGAGGGGATGACATAGAGGAGGAGAGAAAGATAGACACCTACACACCTGCTTCACCGCCTGTGAAGCGACTTCCCTGCAGGTGGGGAGCCGGGGTTCGAACCGTGATCCTTATGCCGGTCCTTGTGCTTTGCACTACCTGCGCTTAACCCGATGCGCTACAGCCCGACTCCCTGAGGACTTTTTTTAAGTAGCTGTTTTTTTTTTTTTTGCCTCCAGGGATATTGCTGGGGCTCAGGGCCTGCACTATGAATCCACCACTCCTGGAGGCCGTTTTTTTTCCCCTTTTTGTTGCCCTTGTTGTTGTAGCCTTGCTGTGGTTATTATTATTATTGTTGATGTCATTCGTTGTTGGAGAGGACAGAGAGAAATGGAGAGAGGAGGGGAAGACAGAGAGGGGGAGAGAAAGACAGACACCTGCAGACCTGTTTCACTGCCTGTGAAGTGACTCCTTTGTAGATGGGGAGCCAGGGGCTCGAACCGGGATTCTTACGCCGGTCCTTGAGCTTTGCGCTATGTGTGCTTAACTTGCTGCACTACTGCCCAACCCTCTAAGTAGCTGTTTTTTAAAGATTTTATTTATTTATTAATGAGAAGGATAGGAGGGGGCTGGGTGGTAGTGCATCTGGTTGAGAGCGCATGTTACAGTGCACAAGAACCTGGGTTTGAGACCCTGGTCCCCTGCAGGTGTCTATCTTTCTCTCTCCCTCTCCCATCCTCTATATTTCTGGCTGTCTATCCAGGGTCATTATGGGGTGCAGAAGGTGGAAGGTCTGGCTTCAGTAATGGCTCCTCCACTGGACATGGGCGTTGACAGGTCGATCCATACTCCCAGCATGTTTCTATCTTTCCCTAGTGGGGGAGGGTTCTGGGGAGGCTCTGTCCCACTTCCCATCTCGTTCCTGCTCTTTATCTCTCTCTGTCTTTTCCTCTGTATAAAAAGTGTCTGTTGGGTGGTCCGGGAGGTAGCACAGTGGATAAAACATTAGATTCTCAAGCATGAGGTCTTGAGTTCTATCCCGGGCAGCACATATACCAGAGTGATGTCTGGTTCTTTTTCTCTCTCTCCTCCTATCTTTCTCATTAATAAATAAAATCTTAAAAAAAAATAGGGAGTCGGGCGGTAATGCAGCAGGTTAAGCACACGTGGCCACGCGAAGCGCAGGGACCAGTGTAAGGATACTGGTTCGAGCCCCTGGCTCCCCTCCTGCATAGATGGTCTGCAGGTCTGCAGGTGTCTGTCTTTCTCTCCCCCTCTCTGTCTTCCCCTTGTCTCTCAATATCTCTCAGTCCTATCCAACAACGAGGACATCACTAACAACAATAATAACTACAACAATAAAATAATAAGGGCAACAAAAAGGGAATAAATAAATAAAAATAAAAAATGACTGTTGGGAGCAGTGGATCATGCAGGGACCAAGCCCCAGGTGGACAAAAAAAGAATCTAGTTTGTTGCTGATGTGTTTGTCCTGAGATATATGTTTACTTAATTACTTAATTAATTTTACCAGAGCTCTGGTTTATGGTGGTATAGGGGATTGAATCTGGGACTTGAGTCTCAGGCATGAGAGTCTCTTTGCATCACCATTATGCTGTCTCCCTGGCCCACATACAAGCTTCTTAAAAGGGAGATCTCCTGAGAGATAGCTCCCCTGGTAGAGTGCACACTTTGTCATGCAGGTTGGAGCCCCTGGCACCATGGGGAAGCTCTAGGAGAGGTGGGGTGGTATCTCTCTCCCTCTCTCTCTCTTGCTCTGTCTCTCCTTATCTCTCCCTCTCTCTCTCTCCCCCCTCTGTCTCTTTCTAACTGAAGTTTCAAGGAAACAAAGTCTGCTGGGAGTCATGGCGTCATGCAGGCACAGAGCCTTGGTGGCCAAAATGTTTCTGAAATGTGCTGGAATATAGCTCACCTGGTAAGGTGCATGCCTTGCCCTGTGCCTGGCCTGGGTTCAAGCCCTGGTGCCATATGAGAGGGACACAGCCATGGGGGAAACTCTGGTGCTGCACTAACGCTCTGTTAGTCTCTGTCTCTCTAAATTGTCGGCTCAGGGGTGGTGAAATAGTGCATGCATGAGCTCCTAGCTAAGGAAGGTAGGAAGGAAGGAAGGAAGGAAGGAAGGAAGGAAGGAAGGAAGGAAGGGGAAGGGGCAGGGGCAGGGGCAGGGGGAGGGGAAGGGGAAAGGGAAGGGGAAAGGAAAGGAAGAAGGGAGGGAGTAAAGGAGGGAGGTGGGGCTGGTGGTGGCATATTGGTTAAGCGCATATAGTACGAAATCCAAGGGCCCGAGCAAGGATCTGGGTTCAAGTCCCTGGCTCCCCGCCTGCAGTGGGTAAGCTTCACAAGCGGGAAGCAGATCTGTAGGTATATTTCTGACTCCTTCTCTATCTCCCCTCCTCTCTCAATTTCTCTCTGTTCTACCCAATAAAATGAAAAAAAAAAAAAGGCCACTAGGAGCAGTGGATCCAGAGCAGGCACTGAACTCCAGTGATAACCCTGGAGGGGGGAAAATAACAAGTAGAGAAAGAAAGGCTGAGTATCAGTGGAGGGGGGCTGGGGATACAGCATAATGGTTCTGCAAAAGATTTTCATGCCTGAGGCTCCAAGATGCCAGGTTCAGTCCCCAGCACTATCACATACCAGAGTTGAGCAGGGTTCTGCTAAAACAATTCATAGTAAATTAAAAATAAATGTTGAGGGAGTTGGGCAGCAGAGCAGCAGGTTAAGCACACCTGGCACAAAGTGCAAAGACCGGCTGAAGGATCCCGGTTCAAGCCCCCAGTTCCCCACCTGCAGGGGAGTCACTTCACAGGCGGTGAAGCAGGTCTGCAGGTGTCTTTTTTTCTCCCCCTCTCTGTCTTCCCCTCCTCTCTCCATTTCTCTCTGTCCTATCCAACAACTACGACAATAATAACTACAACAATAAAACAACAAGGGCAACAAAAGGAAATAAATAAACAAATAAATATTTAAAATATTTAAAAAAATGTTGAACACCAATGAGATTGCTGAGTGCACTTTTAGGCGCTTTGAGATGAACCAGATTGGAGATCAGAGGGCAGAGGGCAGAGGGCAGAGGGCAAGAGCACTGTCCCAAAGCAAAGTGCAGGATTCTGTCTGAGCCCTGAGTGTCCTCTCAAAGCAATGGCTCCTCACTGGACAAAGCCGGAACCTCAGGATGGTTGTCAGTGCCTTCGGTTACACCTCTGCCCACATAGGTCTCTGTGCAATCCATCAGCAACATGTTCTCACGGCTGTTAGCAAGGCAACCTCATTGCTGGTCTTCTTCCAACTGCCTGGAGTCACTTGCCTGAACTATGGGATGGTTTCATCACCACCATCTTGTCAGAACAACATTGCCTCACCACCAAACTGATTTCTTCCACCTCTTTTTCCATCAATTTTCTTCTTCTTTCTATATCATTTGACAGGACAGAGCAAGAGTGAGAGGGGAATGAGAGAGAGAGAGAGAGAGAGACAGAGTGACATCTGCAGCACTGCTTTACTACTTGTGAAGCTTCCCTTCTCTGCAGGTGTGGATCAAGGGTTTTGAACCTGGGTCCTTGTGCGCTGGGTAACATGTGCACTCAACCAGGTGCCCCACTGCCTGGTTGTCCATCTTCTATATTTTGATAGACTTCACAATTAGAGTGGGTCTGCCTGGATAATTCAGGATTACCTTCCTATTTTATTTTTGTTTTTACTTAAAATTTTTAAAAAAAAAATATTTATTTTCCCTTTGGTTGCCCTTTTTTTTTTTGTTGTTGTTGTTGTAGTTATCATTGTTGTTGTTATTGATGTCATCATTGTTAGATAGGACAGAGAGAAATGGAGAGAGGAGGGGAAGACAGAGAGGGGAAGAGAAAGACAGACACCTGCAGACCTGCTTCACCACTTGTGAAGCGACTTCCCTGCAGGTGGGGAGCTGGGGGCTTGAACCAGGATCCTTACGCCGGTCTTTGGCTTTGTGCCATGTGTGCTTAACCCGCTGCACTACTGCCCGACTCCCCTGAGTTTTTTTTGTTTTGTTCTCTCACTTGATCCCATCCTTCTGGGCTAGAATTTGCTTTCTGTGAGAAGTTGGTGTGTATGTGTGTGTCTGTTTGTCTCTGTGTGTGTCTCTCTGTGTGTATTTTTGTGTGTGTATGTCTCTGTGTATTTTTGGTCTGTGTGTGTCTCTGTGTGTATTTTTGTGTCTGTGTGTGTGTCTGTCTCTGTGTGTGTCTCTGTGTGTATTTCTTATCTGTGTGTTTGTCTTTCTGTGTGTGTGTCTCTCTGTGTGTGTCTGTGTGTGTGTCTGTGTGTGTGTGTCTGTCTCTGTGTGCCTCTCTGTGTGAGTCTGTGTGTGTGTGTCTCTCTGTGTGTGTCTGTGTGTGTCTCTGTGTGTCTGTCTCTGTGTGTGTCTCTCTGTCTGTGTCTCTGTGTCTGTGTCTCTGTGTGTCTGTCTGTGTGTGTGTGTCTCTGTGTGTCAGTCTCTGTGTGTGTGTGTCTGTGGTTTATTGTCTTCTTGCTTTCAGCATCCCTTTGGCAAAGTCAGAGCGATTTTGACTCTGCATCAGGTGTGCTAGGGAGAGGCTCTGGTTCTCCCCCAACCCCCCCTGCCATGGATGAATAAATAAAAAGAAAAAAATGATACTTTCTCAGCTTGGTGTAGATGAATAAATAAAAATAGAATGAAAGAAAAGAAATTTGATATTTGTTCAACCTTTGCCCTGACACTTTCCCACCACTTATTTGCCTAGTATGAACAGTGAGTCAGCATTCCTGATTACTTATTTATTTATTTTGGATAGAGACAGAAAAATTGAGAGGGGTAGGGGAGGTAAGAGAGAAAGAGAGAAAGAGAAACACCTGAATCACTGCTTCACCACTTGGAAAGCTTGCCTCCCTGCAGATGGGGAGTGGGGGCTTGAACCTGGGTACCTGAGCATTGTAATGTGTGTCACCACCTGGCCCTACTCTCCTAATAATTTACATATAACTTCACTGTTAGCCAAAGTTGATTGATTCATTTTTTTCATTTATTATTATTTAGAAGCAGAATTTAGAAGCAGACCAACAATGGGGAGTGGGGGCTTGAACCTGGGTACTTGAGCATTGTAATGTGTGTCACCACCTGGCCCTACTCTCCTAATAATTTACATATAACTTCACTGTTAGCCAAAGTTGATTGATTCATTTTTTTTCATTTATTATTATTTAGAAGCAGAATTTAGAAGCAGACCAACAATGGGGAGTGGGGGCTTGAACCTGGGTACTTGAGCATTGTAATGTGTGTCACCACCTGGCCCTACTCTCCTAATAATTTACATATAACTTCACTGTTAGCCAAAGTTGATTGATTCATTTTTTTTCATTTATTATTATTTAGAAGCAGAATTTAGAAGCAGACCAACAATGGTCAACAAGACCGTAGAATAAGAGGGGTACAATTCCACACAATTCCCACCACCAGAGTTCTGTATCCCATCCCCATCCATTGGAAGCTTTCCTATTCTTTATCCCTCTGGGAGCATGGATCCAAGATCATTATGGGATGCAGAAGGTGGGAGGTCTGGCTTCTGTAATTGCTTCTCCACTGGACATGGGAGTTGGCAGGTCGAGCCATACTCCCAGCCTGTTTCTATCTTTCCCTAGTGGGACAGGGCTCTGGGGAGGTGGGGCTCCAGGACATAAGAGAGGTCGTCTGCTCATGGAAGTCAGGTTGGTGTCATGATAGCATCTGCAACTGGTGGCTGAAAAGCATTAAGATACAAAGCAGAACAAATTGTTTTAATAATCAGGAACCTAAAGGCAAGAATAGAGCAGATGAGATTTGGGCGTCTATTTTGGGAAAAGCTAGGACGTCTATTTTAGGTATATTCCAAGGGGCCCATGACTTTACTAATTTTTGCCTGAGCCTGACAGCTAACATGCAGGTGGGCTAAAGGTATTGAACATGTAGGGGGCTAGGTGGTGGCACTCCCAGTTAAGTTCACATTATCACCATGCACAGGAACCTGGGTTTGAGCCCCTGACCCCCACCTGCAGGGGGGGATGCTTCATAGCAGTGAAGCAAGTATGCAGGTATCTGTTTCTCTTCCTCTTCCCTCTTCCCTCCTAATTTCTCTCTATTCTGTTAAATAAAACATAAAGGAAAAAAAATGGCTGGCAGGAGCAGTGGATTTGTAGTGTGGGTGCTGAATGCCAGCAATAACCCTGGAGGCAATTAAAACATATGTTAAGAGCTTTCTAGCCTAGGAGTCTGGGGACACGAGGATTAGGACAGGTGAGGAGGTGAGGTCCTTGCCCTTCTAGAGGTTGCTGTGTCCTGTGTGCATATGTGGCCAGCTGGCCTGGTCCATCCTGTCCTTTTCTCTCTGTCTCATGTCCCTGCCATTATTTCTTGACTTTTTTTTTTTTAAATTTATTTATTGGATAGAGACAGCCAGAAATCAAGGGGGGGGGCTAGAGAGGAAGAGAGACAGAGAGACACCTGCAGCACTGCTTCACCACTTCTTGACTCTTGAGTGTGTCAAGGAGGCCAAGGATCCATGCCACGTGGACTTAGATCCCTGGAACAGAGGCTGATCTGCCCTCTTCTCTGTCTTGCAGGTCAGAGAAGCTGTCATGATGGCTGGCATCACGGGAGTGGGCTTGGCCGCCGTGGGCCTCATCGGAGTCATGCTCTCAAGGAACAAGCGTCAAAAGCAATGAGTGGAAGAGACAGTCTGAGCAGTGATTTCATATGAGCTGTTTTGCTTGAGGGTTTTGAGGCGTGCTTTTGTGGACGCCATTCTATTTTCTAATATGGCTTATTTGCTTATTTTTCACAGAATAAAATAAAGCCTTGTAAGGGGGTGGGGATTTTACTGGGGGAAATGCAGCAAGCCTTGCCTGGTGTGAAATCTGTCCGGTGCATAGCTGGGCTCCCTTCTGGGGCGGGGGAGGGGGGGGGACGACACACCAGATGGGATCCTGGCTCATTCTGTGATCTTCTCTGACTTTAATCTTAGCAGGCTGCTTGCTCTACTTGGAGGCAAACAGAGTCCAATCCCAATTACTTCAGGGAGTGGACATTTCTGATGGAGAAGAAACCTGTGTATTGGGAGGGAGGTACAACTGAGATCGTTCCCCACAAGGTTAAAGATTTTGTCACACATAAACTTAATGAAGAATTGAGGAGAAAGTATGATTTTTCAGGAATTTTAAACCTTATTCAAGCTGATGCTCCCAGGGCTGGCAGAGAGACAGCAACCATGCCTGTAGCAGCTTATGAACTCCCAGGCCCCGCCTTCACTTCCTTTCTAAACCACACCCACACCTGTTACCTCATGCAATATTCTCTTCCCCAGTAGCATAGAAAACATATATATGGGGAGTCGGGCTGTAGCTCAGCGGGTTAAGCGCAGGTGGCGCAAAGCACAAGGACTGGCATAAGGATCCCGGTTCGAGCCCCCGGCTCCCCACCTGCAGGGGAGTCACTTCACAGGCGGTGAAGCAGGTCTGCAGGTGTCTGTCTCTCTCTCCTCCTCTCTGTCTTCCCCTCCTCTCTCCATTTCTCTCTGTCCTATCCAACAATGACGACGACAACAACAATAATAACTACAACAATAAGACAACAAAGGCAACAAAAGGGAATAAATAAAATAAAAAAATAAAAAATTAAAAAAAAAAAGAAAAGAAAACATATATATGGTAGCGCAGTGGGTTAAGCGCAGGTGGCATGTTGTAAATTAAATTAAAAAGAGGTATAGGGGTTGGGGCTGCTTGTGGAGCGTACAGAAGGATTCACAGCGGGAGCTGGGAACTGGTTTAATCGATACATGGTTTATTAGGGTGAAACAGGTAAAAGGCACAATAAGCACTTCTCATCAAGGGTTAAGCGTACGCTAGGTCTATAAAGTCTGCATATGGTTATCAAAGTTTAGTCCCATAAGATAAACAATTATCAGCTCTGGTAAAGGTTGCTCATGGCTGTAGAGGGGGCTAAAAGTTTACCGGCTAGCAGAGTCACACGTGTTCAGTTCCCAGGAGAAGCAGCCATGGCGGATACCTGACCAGAAGAAGCTTCTGACCAGAAGCAGCAGTAGCAGCTGGCCAGAGGCTCACATGCTCAAAGTCCCTTGCTTGCTTTTATACATCCCCTTCTCTGAAGCATCACCTCAGGGTGACATTGTTCGTATGCTAATAGTCCCAGACTCCTGCTGGGGTCGCCACAGTGGCACAAAGTGCAAGGACCAGCTTAAGGATCCCTGTTTGAGCCGGACTCCCCATCTGCAGGGGAGTCGCTTCACAGGCAGTGAAACAGGTCTGCAGGTGTCTGTCTTTCTCTTCCCCCTCTCTGTCTTCCCCTCCTCTCTCCATTTCTCTCTATCCTATTCAACAACGATGACATCAATAACAACAATAATAACTACAACAATAAAACAACAAGGGGAAGTCAGGTGGTAGGGCAGCGGGTTAAGCGCACATGAGGCAAAGCGCAAGGACTGGCATAAGGATCTTGGTTCGAGCCCCCGACTCCCCACCTGTAGGGGAGTCGCTTCACAGGCGGTGAAGCAGGTCTGCAGGTGTCTATCTTTCTCTCCCCCTCTCTGTCTTCTCCTCCTCTCTCCATTTCTGTCTGTCCTATCTAACAATGACGACAACAATAATAACTAAAATAATAAGACAACGGGCAACAAAAGGGAATAAATAAAAATAAAAAAAAATAAAACAAGGGCAACAAAAAGGGAAAATAAATATTAAAAAAAACCAAAAACGTGTGCCTGGGGAACGTGTGTTCTGGTGTGCTGCAGCAGTGTTTGTGTTCCCCAGGCTCTCCCTGTTCGCTTCCTGACCTCAACACAGCAAGAAAGGTAGACCTGGTAGGTAGACAAGAACAGAAACCATCAGAGATCCAGTCCATCTAGTATCCTTGGCCTAGAACTAGACCCAGGATATCTTCTAGCACTGAGCAACCAGAGTTTGTAGATTTTGGGTGGAGTTCAAACCAGCTTTACCCAACCCAACCCAACCCAACCCAACCCAATCCAACCCAATCCAACCCAAACCAGCCCCAGCCCAATCCAATCTAAGCCAACATTACCTCACTCCATCCTACCCCTAACACAAGAAAACTCAATATAGGATTCCAGCATCTCCCTCAGAATTTTTGCACTTGCCTCTCCCCTGCAGCCATACTGGCAGAGCTGTTGGGAGGGCAAGTAAGATAGTCTCTGGATTGTCTGTCAAAGGGAAGATGGAAACCTTTGTCATTGCCATTTGTGGCTCCATCTGTTTTCTAAACCCCAGTTGGGCTTTATACTGTTTCTTGGGGTTTTTTATTCCTGAATCTTGGCTACACTCCTTAGGCTTAACCTGTTGCCCTAAAAAACATTGGGCAATTGGGTGACTGTCTCCCTCCTCGTTGTCATAGCAACATTTCCATACACTTATTTGGAATAAACAAGATGAGTGTCTTTCTCCACTCAACTCCTTTCACCCAGTTACAGATAACTATGTTAAGTGGGACTTAACAAATAGGGACGGAGAGAGAAACCAAAGTGAACTGTGGACTGGGCGTAGTGAACAGCAACAATGCAAAGGACTGTGGGTGGAGGGGCAGAAGAAAACTCTGGAGTTCTGGTGCATAGAGAAATTATACTCGTGTCAATGGTGTCAGTGACTGCACTGTAAACATTAACCTCAATAAATAAATAAATAGCAACAGCAGACAAAACGCCAAGAGGCCATCCCAGCATTAAGAGATACTCCTTTTCGTGATGTCAACCAAATGTTCTCTTTTCTGTCCAGAGAACTGCACATCCAAAACGGAATGGTATGCAAATGGACACTAAGTACTTACTGAAAGGTTTGATACAGTTAAAAGAGAAAGAATAAAAAACGAAAACAGTTTATAAGCCCTTCCTCACTTCCCTCTGCTCTCCACATTCTTCCTCAGCCTTATCATGTCCCCCAGGATCCCCAGGCCGCCCACATCTCTGACAGCACACTTCCTCTGGTTTCTTCTGCATCAGTCGAGCTCCATCCACCTCTCAGCAAAGTCAGCAACACTTGTACTACCAGGCCAAGCCCCGAGAGAGAATCTGATTGGCTCAGCTCGCTGCATCCTAGCTTAGTCTACTGATTGGCTGCTGCTGAGTCATGTGATTGAACCAGGCCAATCAGCTCCGCCCAGTGGAACTTTGGTCAGGTGTGACTAGCTCCACACCTGCCTAGGACAGGTGTCTCTGCTGTGGGACCATCTAGGGAGGGCCTGGGGGAAAGGCAAAGGATTGGTGGCTGATTTCTTGACCAAGTCTTGCTGACGGGCATGGCAAGTGGTTTCCAGTGGCCATTTCTGGGTCAGTGTCTTTATATGGGTTTCTCAGAAGCTCTGCTGAGGTCACTTGCCTTTTCTCCCACGTGACAAGGTGTCTTCTCCATGTGGTTGCCCAGATTCCATCTTCAGCCCCAACCTCTGGGAAACCATGTTTTGGAATCCTGGACGGCACATACAAATGGATCCAGGCCAGCTCCCTCCTGCTTGGCTCACATCTGGTCCAGGGGAAACAGGGACCCACCCACACCCCACTGTGGATATGAGACTGTTTTTGCTCCCAGGAGACTTTCCTTTCTCTTTGCCTCATCTCTGTTGACTTGGCACCTCATGGAGGTTCCCAAGCTCCCCAAGCCCCAGGGAAACAGCCCATGTGCCAAGGGTGTGTCTGCCCAGCTCTTTCTCTCACTTGGCATAAAAGGTAAGAGAGTCACACAGCATCAACCTCCAAACTTATGATGGAGGAAAGAAGAATGAGGAGAAGCCAACACAAGCAAGCAAGACAAGGACACTCAGTTGGATTTAAAAATACACAAATAAAGGAAGGAAAATTATACATACAAAGCGGGAGTTAAAAAAAAAAAAAGACCAATAAGGGGAGTCGGGCGGTAGCGCAGCGGGTTAAGCGCAGGTGGCACAAAGCACAACGACCGACCGGCGCAAGGATCCCGGTTCGAGCCCCCGGCTCCCCTCCTGCAGGGGAGTCGTTTCACAGGTGGTGAAGCAGGTCTGCAGGTGTCTGTCTTTCTCTCCCCCTCTCTGTCTTCCCCTCCTCTCTCCATTTCTCTCTGTCCTATCCAACGACGACGAGATCATCATCAACAACAATAATAGCTACAACAATAAAACAAGGGCAACAAAAGGGAATAAATAAATAAATAATATTTTTAAAAAGTGACCAATGAGACGCCAGGTGGTGGTGCACCTGGTTGAGCACACATGTTATAATACGCAAGGACCTGGGGTTCAAGACCCCAGTCCCCGCCTGCAGGGTGACAACTTCACAAATGGTGAATCAGGTCTGCAGGTGTCTCTCTGTCTCGCTCCCTCTCTATCTCCCCTTTTCTCTCAATTTCTGGCTGTGTCTATTCAATAATAATAAAAATTTTTAAAAATAATAAAAATGGATAATAAGATGGAAAAATGAATTTTTAATATATTGACGGTCACTAAAAATATACATAGAATAAATGTGCTAAGAGACACACATTACATGGGGCTCAGTATTAATTGAGGAAATACAGTGACAGGTAGCCTTAAAATATAAGGACACAGAGAACAAAAAGAAAAAATAGGTATTTTATATTTATTTATTTATTTATTTATTTTTTACCAGAGCACTGCTCATCTCTGGCTTCTGGTGGTGCACGGTATTGAACTTGGGACTTTGGAGCCTCAGGCATGAGAATCTCTTTGCATAACCATTATGCTATCTACCCCTGCCCCAAAATGGGTATTTTATATGACCAAAGGCCTGCTTTTATGAAAGCATTAATGTTCTCAAGGACAAAAGTTGAGGCCATGTACAGATTATCTTAATTTAAAGATAGAGCGTGGGGGTAGATAGCATAATGATTATGCAAAGAGACACTTATACCTGAGATTACAAAGACCCAGGTTCAGTTCTCTGCACCAACATAAGCCAGAGCTGAGCAGTGCTCTGTTAGAAATATATATATATTAGCGACATAGATTCTGGTATATATATATATATATATATATATATATATATATATATTAGAATTCATCACTGAGAGAGCGATAGGTTTGTTGTATAGGCACTGAACTCCAGTGATAGCCTTGGTATGGCAATTAAAAAGGAAAAAGAAAATTTATTAGGGAAAGATGGTTAGGCCTAATGAGGAAGTCATATATATAGAATCAGAATAGCTACATGGGAAGAACAGCTACAGAATGATTTGGGATAATGGGAAAGTGAATGTCTGGGTATTAAAGAAGTTTAAAGAATTATTAATTATATTGTAGGGTAACAATATTAGGCTTATATAAGCACTTGACTTGCTTTGGAAAAATATAAAATTTTTTGGGGCCAGGTGGTGGTGCACCTGGTTGAGCTTACATGTTACAACATGCAAGGACCTGGGTTCAAGCCCCCAATCCCCACCTGCAGGGGGAAAACTTTTCAAGTGGTGAAGCAGGGCTGCAGGTGTTTCTCTGTCTCTCTCTCTAACTTCCCCTTCCTTCTTGATTTCTAGCAGTCTCTATCCAATAAATAAATAAAGATAATTAAAAAAAGAGAAAAATATAAGTAGATGAAGCAAATATGAAAAAACATTTTTTTTTTTGTTTGTTTTTGCCAGGGTTTTACCATTCTGGGCCGACTTTTTCAGATATAGAACCGCAGCACCAAAAAACTTCCTCCAGGCTCAAACCTGGTTTGCACACAGGGCCAACAGCATACTATCCAAGTGAGTTATTTATTTATTTTTAATTTAAAAAATTTTATATTTATTTATTTTCCCTTTTGTTGCCCTTGTTATTATTATTGTTGTTGTTGAAGTCGTCTTTGTTGGATAGGACAGAGAGAAATGGAGAGAGGAGGGGAAGACAGAGAGGGGGAGAGAAAGATAGACACCTGCAGACCTGCTTTACTGCCTGTGAAGGGACGCCCCTGCAGTGGGGAGCCAGGGGCTCGATCCAGGATCCTTATGCCAGCCGTTGCGCTTTACGCCACCTGCGCTTAACCCACTGCACTACAGCCTGACTCCCCCAAGTGAGTTATTTTCACAACCCAACTATCAGGTCTTCAATCTTGGCAGTGGGTGTGTGGGCGGTCATTGTCTTTGTCTTTTGTTTGTTTGTTTGCTTACCAGAGCACTGCTCAGCTCTGGCTTATGTTGGCGCGGAGGAATTGAACTTGGGAGCCTCAGACATGATTGTATTTTGTCTTTCTAGTGTTTTCTGGATGTGAGGACATTTACACAGTAAACACCTTGGAATACCTGAAATCTGAATGTTTACATGAGACTTTTGAATCTACTTCAATAAATCTTCTAATAATTTATTTTAAAAAACATAAAAGGACCCAAAATGGCATATCTACTAAATGCTGGCATAACGCTATTGATCTTAGAGCTTGGAAGGCAAAAATTACTGGTTAAAAAGAAGCTGAAAAGGCATGGGGGAGGTAGGGCCTTGGTGCGGTGCAGGGCTCACATCTCTAAGGACCTGAGTCCAGCCCCCGCCCTTCATACCAAAAATAAAAGATCACCCCCCCACACATACAACTAAAAAACCCTCCACCCCTGATACACACACAGGCTTTGCTGCCAGGGAGGAGGCTAAGCAGGTAGAGTGCAGGACTTGCACAGTGAGCCGCTGAGTTGAATCTCTGATCTGCACACACTGAGGGAGAACAGAACTCTCTCTCCTCTCTCTTTACGCTCTTTCCCTTAAAAATAAATATTCTGGGAGTTGGGTGGTAGTGCAGTGGGTTAAGCGCACGGGGTGCAAAGTGCAAGGACCCGTGTAAGGATCCTGGTTGGAGCCCCCGGATCCCTTCCTGCAGGGAGGTTGCTTCATAGGCGATGAAGCAGGTCTGAAGGTGTCTTTCTCTCCCTCTCTGTCTTCCCCTCCTCTCTCCATTTCTCTCTGTCCTATCCAACAATGATGACATCAATTCTCAATAACAATAACTACAACAACAATAAAAAAACAAGGGCAACAAAAAATGGAAAATAAATAAATAAATAAACAAATAAAAATAAATATTCTGGGGGTCGGGCGGTAGCACAGCAGGTTAAACGCACATGGTGCAAAGTGCAAGGACCAGTGTAAGGATCTTGGTTCCAGCCCCTGGCTCCCCACCTGCAGGGGGGTCCATTCGTAGGCAATGAAGCAGGTCTGAAGGTGTCTATCTTTCTCTCCCCCTCTGTCTTCACCTCCTCTCTCCATCTCTCTCTGTCCTATCCAACAATGACAACATCAATAAAAACAACAATAAATAAAACAACAATAAAACAACAAGGACAACAAAAGGGGAAAAAAAAAGCAAAATTGAAAATAAATATTTTGAACGGGCATTGTAACAGAAACATTATTTTCTCTTTGTTTTGGTTCCTAGCACAGAGTTCCTACAACCCTAGGAATTTCCTTTTATTATTCTTTCCTATTTATTTTTTGATAAGAATTTTTTTTTTAGGGGGCCTGGGCGGTAGCACACTCAATGAAGCACACAAAGTACCAAGGACCAAGGTTGGAGTCCCCTCTCCCAATCTGCAGGGGCAGGGGTCACTTCACAAGTGGTGGAGCAGGTCTGCAGGTGTCTATCTTCCTCTCTCTCTTTCTTTCTTTCTTCCTATCTCCCTCACCCTTTCAATTTCTCTCCCACTCAGTACAACAGAAAGGAAGAAGAAGAAAAAAAAAAACAGCTGAGAGAGCAATGGATTTGTCATACAGGCACTGAGCCCCAGTGACAGCCCTGGTGATAATTAAAAAAAAAAAGAAAGAAAATTGATTAGGGAAGGAAGGGTAGGCCTAATTAGGAAGTAGTATGTCTCCTCCACCCTTATGGGGAGTGGTTTAGTGAAAGAACCAGTGGAAAAAAGATCCAAAAAAGGAGAGGGGTTTCTTCTTTTCAATATATATATATGGCCTCCTCCAGGGTTATTGCTGGGGCTCGGTGCCTGCACTATGAATCCACTGCTCCTGGAGGCCATTTTTTCCTCTTTGTTGCCCTTGTTGTGGTTATTATTGTTGTTGTTGATGTCGTTGGATAGGACAGAGAGAAATGGAGAGAAGAGGGGAAGACAGAGAGGGGGAGAGAAAGACAGACACCTGCAGACCTGCTTCACCACCTGTGTAGCGACTCCCCTGCAGGTGCGGAGCAGGGGGCTCGAACCAACATCCTTATGTCGGTCCTTTAGCTTTGCACCGTGTGTGCTTAACCCGCTGTGCTACCACCCGACCCCCTCCCTTGTTGTTTATTGTTGTTATTATTGTTGTCATTATTGATGTCATCATTGTTGGATAGGACAGAGAGAAATGGAGAGAGGAGGGGAAGACAGAGGGGGGAGAGAAAGAGAGACACCTGCAGACCTGCTTCACCGCCTGTGAAGCGACTCTCCTGCAGGTGGGGAGCTGGGGGCTCGAACCGGGATCCTTATGCCAGCCCTTGCTTCGTGCCACATACACTTAACCTGCTACACTACCGTCCAGCCCCCTCTTTTAAATATTTTATTTATTAATGAGAGAGGTAGGAGGAGAGAGAAAGAACCAGACATCGCTCTGGTACTTGTGCCACTAGGGGTGGAACTTAGGGCCGCCTGCTTGAGAGTTCAACACTTGACCTACAGCACCACCTCCTGGACCACAGATTATTTTCTTTTTCTTAGATGCAAGCGCCTGGGAATGAACGGAGAGTCTCTGTCGTGTTTGATAGTATTGAGTGATGTCCTGGGTCCAATTTAAAAAATTTAAATTTTGCTGGAGACCTAAGAGGCAGACACACAGAGAGTAACTTTGGGTGGGGACCCTGGAAAGCCTGATTTCTGGGATTGACTGGGTCAGGGGCTGCAGCTTCTGTTCTGTAAGAACTCTGGAGCAAGGAGGCTTGATGGGTGAGAAGTCAGGGCAGACCAGACCAGTATAGGCATGAGGTTCTGGGGGTGGAGCCTGGAAACCCCTGGAACTACCCTCCTGCCCATGGCCACTCTTCCATTTGGTTATTCCTGATAACGGACTCGCAAATACAAGCCTAGAAACTCCTGGAACCCCCTCTCCACCACCCCCTGCCTTCTGAGATCTGGGAGCTGTCCTTGCAAATTACTGAGCCTTTGGAGAGACCACTTCCCAGTGGAGAAGGCCTTGCAAAACTGAGCCTTGAAGCTGCAGGCACAGAGCTGAGCCAGTCTGTGCAGTCAGTGTGAGAACTGAATTAAATTGTCCAACAACCACAACCAGTTGGGGTCTGGACACTCAGAGAACTGGCATTCGATATAAAAAGCTCATTAGAGATACTAATTCTCAATTTGCATTCAGTGACAGTTTCCCAAAGAGCTGGTGAAGGTTTGCCTGCTCGCAGAGAGAAATGTGTGAACTTTGGCATCACAAAGTGAGACAAATACAACACTGTCAGGAACAGATGAGTCAAAGGGACACAGATGTCAGGGAAGTTACAGAACATTTGAACAAATCACCAGCAAGCTGATCTAGCAGGCATATAAAGCCTAGTTGATGGCACATAGGGAAACGTGCAGGAAAGCTGATGATAGCCTGGGCCTTCAAGCAAGTCTCCGCAGCATTCGCAACTTGGTGGCTGAGAGGTGGTAAGATATAAGGCAGGACAAAGTGTTTAGTAAAGAGGAACCATACAGTAGAAATGGAGCAGATGAGAATAGGGATCTTGGGCCAGATAGAAGCTAGGAAATCTATTTTAGGTATATTCCTAGGGGCCTGTGACTTTAGTAAAATTTTTTTAAAAGATTTTATTTATGGGGAGTTGGGCAGTAGTGCAGCGGGTTAAGCACAGGTGGCGCAAAGCACAAGGACCAGATCAAGGATCCAAGGACCCTGGTTTGAGCCCCCGGCTCCCCACTTGCAGGGGAGTCGCTTCACAGGCGGTGAAGCAGGTCTGCAGGTGTCTCTCTTTCTCTCCCCCCTCTGTCTTCCCCTCCTCTCTCCATTTCTCTGTCCTACCCAATAATGATGACATCAACAACAACAATAATTACAACAATAAAACAACAAGGGCAACTAAAGGGAATAAAAAAATAAGTATTTTAAAAAAGATTTTATTTATGGATTGATGAAAAAGATAGGAGGAGAGAGAACCAGACATTACTCTGGTACATGTGCTGCCAGGGATCGAACTCAAGACCTCATGCTAGAGAGTCCAATGCTTTATCCACTGTGGCACCTCCTGGACCAACTTTAGTAACTTTTTCTTGAGCTTGATAACATACATGCAGGTGACCTAAAAATATTGTCTGGGAAGATGGTGCCAGAGCTGAGAACTGGGTGACAAACTGGATTAGGGTAAAGAGTAGCTACCAAACTCAAAGAAAATATATAAATACAATTAAGTATTTACTCCATTGGCCTGACCCAGGGCCCATGTCTATTCATATTTAGCACAGGAGCCTGTGGAACCTCTGAGTCCCTGTCAATCTGAGCTCACAGTCCATGGTCATAACTGGGAACACTCTAGGCTGCACTCATTTCAGGAACAGTGGTAGAGTAGGCTGACCCAGCCTCCCTTTACAGTGAGGGCAAGGCCCTGGAGGGGCCCATGAGAGGGCTTGTGATGATGTTCCTCTTGGAAGTGACCAGGGATGAGTCTATAATATTGCAGGGCCTCTAGCAGCCAACAGTGAACAGAAGATAAACCCACAGCACCACCTGCTGGAAGAGATGAGCAAAAGCAGCTAATTACAAAGCTTCTATGATAGGAACAAAAAGTGAGGAAAAAAAAAGTGGCAGACAAGTGGAAGGCAGACAGAAAAGTTCAGCAGTAAGTCACTCAAAACTTCAAAGTATGATAATCATTGCATCCGAAGAGAGAATGACAACTTTCCAGAAGCCAGTTTTTTTTTTTTCCTCCAGGGTTATTGCTGGAGCTTGGTGCCTGCACTATGAACCTACTGCTCCTGGAGGCCATCTTTCCCATTTTTGTTGCCTTTGTTGTGTTGCCATTGATGTTGTTGCTGTTGGGTAGGACAGAGAGAAATCAAGCGAGGAGGGAAGACAAAGAGGGGGAGAGAAAGATAGACACCTGCAGACCTGCTTCACCCCCCTGCAGGTTGGGAGCCAGGAGCTCAAACTGGTATCCTCAGAAGCCAGCTTTAAGAACTTTTTTTTTTTTTAAAGATTTTTTAATATTTATTTATTTTCCCTTTTGTTGCCCTTGTTGTTTTATTGTTTTAGTTATTGTTATCGTTGTCATTATTGATGTCATCATTGTTGGATAGGACAGAGAGAAATGGAGAGAGGAGGGGAAGACAGAGAGGAGGAGAGAAAGATAGACATCAGCAGACCTGCTTCACCGCCTGTGAAGCGACTCCCCTGCAGGTGGGGAGCCAGGGGCTCAAACTGGGATCCTTATGCCCGTCCTTGTGCTTTGCACCATGTGTGCTCAACCCGCTGCGCTACCACCCGACTCCCGCTTTAAGAACTCTTAAGGGAGATTATGGTCCACTTGGTAGGCAATCACCATCACTACTAAGAAGATATTCAGAGACACAAGGAAACTCAAAGGAACAATGCCATGAGATCATGGATAACGTTCCTGAGTAGAAGGAATGCTTTACCAAAGAGATTAGAACTGCTACTTAGAAACTACCAGAGAGGGAGCCAGGCGGTAGCGCAGCAGGTTAAGCGCACGTGGCGCAAAGCACAAGGTTCAGTGTAAGGATCCCTGTTCAAGTCCCTGGCTCCCCACCTGCAGGGGAGTCGCTTCACAAGCGGTGAAACAGGTCTGCAGGTGTCTATCTTTCTCTCCCTCTCTCTGTCTTCCCCTCCTCTCTCCATTTCTCTCTGTCCTATCCTACAACGATGACAACAATCATAACTACAACAATAAAAACAAGGGCAACAAAAGGGAATAAATAAATAAAATAAATATTCTAAAAAAAAAAAAGAAACTACCAGAGATTCAGGATGCAACTTGTCCAATGAAGGATGTGGAGGAAACATTGGCTGACCAAGCTGCAGATGCTACCGTGATGCCACCCTGACTTCCCTGGACAGATGACCTCACCCATGCGTCCCAGAACTCCACCTCCCCAGAGCCCTGCCGCACCAGGGAAAGACAGAAACAGGTTGGGGGTGTGGATCCAATGTCCATGTCCAGCAGAGAAGCAATGACAGAAGCTAGACCTCCTACCTTCTGCCCCTCCCCCCATGATTTTTTGGGTCCATGTTTCTATAGGGGAGATGTTAAGGGAAGATAACCAGAGGAACTCCAACTCCATCAGGACCTGAAATGTTTGTCATCAGGAATCTTTGTCTTTATACCATCACTGAAAAGGAAGTGTGTCTGGAGAATACCAGAGGAAGCCAGGTACCATTTCTCTTATATGAGAGACAAGAGGAAAAAAGAATGGCACTCAGAAGTAGTAATAGGCATAGGTGTGATCTAGAATGGAAGAGAAGGTAGGACCGTAGAAGTGAATAAAAATGAACAAAATATATACAAATATAAATATATAGATACAGATAGATGGATAGATAGAAATAGATATTTAGCCAACCCATATCTGTGACCGGGGGAGAACTGTTACAATTCCACTGGGTCAGGATGGAGACACAGAACTCTACTGGTTGGAATGGTGTGGAATTATACATCTCTCATTTTATAATTTCATAAATCAATATTAATTCACTAATAAAAAGAAAAAAAGAAAAAAAAAGACTACCAGGAGTGGTAGGTTTACTGTGTAACCACTGAGCCCCAGAGATAATGTGCATGGGGGAGGTCTCTTCACAGGTGGTGAAGCAGATCTGCAGGTGTCTTTCTTTCTCCCCCTCTGTCTTTCCCTCCTCTCTCAGATTCTGTCTGTCCTGTCTGATAGCAACAGCAGCAGTAGCAACAACAATAATAATAACAGCAACCCATCTTAGTTCTTTCCCCCTTAACCCTCCTCTCTCCTTCCCCCCTTTTATAATTTTATTAGTGATTTAATATTGATTTACAAAATCACACGTCAACAGGGGTATAATTCCACACCGTTCCCACCACCAGAGTTCTGAATCCCAAGTCCCTCCATGGCAAGCCATGGCAGTTCTCCCAAGGCTGCAGACGTGGGTTAACTGTCATCTCTACAATGGTATGTCTACATCTGTACATAACTGCCTCCTTTTTCTTCCAGGTCCAGTCCTCTCTTCCCTTCCAAGCCACACACAACCTGACTACTACATCCAAATATCTCTCCCCTTTTCATCCTCTCTGGGACCTGATGGGGCTAAAGTTCAGAGCCCTCCGATCCTCTTCCTCCTATTACTTCTCCTCCACTCGGAATATGGATGCAAATGGTTTTTGGGGTGCAGATGCAGAAGGTCCTCCTCTCCCCTCCCCTCCTCTCCTCTCCTCTCCTCTCCTCTCCTCTCCCCTCCTCTCCTCTCCTCTCCTCTCCCCTCCTCTCCTCTCCCCTCCTCTCCTCTCCTCTCCTCTCCTCTCCTCTCCTCTCCTCTCCTCTCCTCTCCTCTCCTCTCCTCACTTCCCTGAAGCCTGGTTACTTGAGACTGGGGACCTCAGCCATCCCCAAATCCTTCTGTCTCTGCAAAGCAACTCTATCTTCTATTCCCTTTCTCCTTGTCCAGAGGCTGCTGGCTTCCTGGGTGTGTGCCTGGCCTTGATTAAAGAGGGCAGTCTTCATTACAGACTTTGACCCACATGTCTGAGCTATCTGTGCACCTGGGCAGGGTTAAAAGAGAAATGAAACTTAGGGAGCTGGTAGAAGACTGGGCATCCTGGTGGCCACACACAGAGCTCAGCTGGGAGGAAGGATGGCTTCGGTGAGTCCCCAAACAGTTCTGGTGCTGGGGGTTCCTTGGGGGTTTTTCTTGCTGATCCATGGGGCCAGGGCTAGGGCAGGGCTGGGGTGCTCAGGGAGGGTCCCACTGGCTAGGTGACTCCCTCCATCAGTTACATTGCCCTGGGCTGGTGGGATGAGCTGGGGAGTGGGAGTCCAGGATAAGGGGTCACAGAAGCTCAGGGCCCTGGTGAGGGCTGCTCCTGTGCCCACCCCTATCTCCAAGGTCAGCCCCTCTGCCTCTCCCTCCTGCCCTTCTGCCAGGCTCAATGACTAGTGCGTTTCTTTTCTTTTTTTTTAATATTTATTTTATTTATTTATTCCCCTTTGTTGCCCTTGTTGTTTTATTGTTGTAGTTATTATTGTTGTTGTCATTGTTGGATAGGACAGAGAGAAATGGAGAGAGGAGGGGAAGACAGAGAGGGGGAGAGAAAGACAGACACCTGCAGACCTGCTTCACCGCCTGTGAAGCGACTCGCCTGCAGGTGGGGAGCCGGGGGCTAGTGTGTTTCTTGACTGCTCTCCGCACCCTGCATTCTGTAAAAGCTTCCATTTCATCTTCGGAAAAACCCTGTGAACAGAGATATGTCTCTCCCACACCCCTCTTTCACTGCACGAATAAAGTCACAGAACTCAGGGACAGTCACTGACTTAGCCCAGAGGGCTTTAAAAATATTTATTTCCCCTTTTGTTACCCTTGTTTTTTATTGTTGTTGTAGTTATTATTGTTGCTGTTGTTGATGTCGTCATTGTTAGATAGGACAGAGAGAAATGGAGAGAGGAGGGGAAGACAGAGAGGAGGAGAGAAAGATAGACACCTGCAGACCTGTTTCACCACCTGTGAATCGACTCCCCTGCAGGTGGACAGCTGGTGGCTTGAACCAGGATCCTCAAACTGGGATCCTTATGCTGGTCCTAGCGCTTTGCGCTATGTGCACTTAACCTGCTGCGCTATTGTCCGACTCCCTTTTCTCTCTTTCTTAAAATAAACATATCATATCTTTATTATAAACACAGACACACTTTTTTTAAAATTGCCACGAGGGTTATCACTGGGGCTCGGTGTCTACAAGACAAATCCACCATTAGTGGCCTCTCTCTCTCTTTCCTTCCTTTCTTTCTTTCTTTCTTTCTTTCTTTCCTTTCTTCCTTCCTTCCTTCCTTCCTTCCTTCCTTTCTATTTCTTTTTCCTTTCTTTTATTTATTTTTAAAAATATTTATTTTATTTATTTATTCCCTTTTGTTGCCCTTGATGTTTTATTGTTGTAGTTATTATTATTGTTGTCATCATTGTTGGATAGGACAGAGAGAAATGGAGAGAGGAGGGGAAGACAGAGAGGGGGAGAGAAAGACAGACACCTGCAGACCTGCTTCACCGCCTGTGAAGCGACTCCCCTGCAGGTGGGGAGCCGGGGCTCAAACCGGGATCCTTATGCCGGTCCTTGTGCTTCGCGCCACCTGCGCTTAACCCGCTGCGCTACAGCCCGACTCCCCTCTGTTTCTCCCTTCCTTCCTTCCTTCCTTCCTTCCTTCCTTCCTTCCTTCCTTCCTTCCTTCCTTTCTCCCTCCTTTCCTTTCTCCCTCCCTCCCTCCCTCCCTCCCTTTCTTTCTGTTAAAAAGTACAGAGAATATTTGAGAAGGGAGGTGGGAGACAGAGAGGGAGAGCAGAAAAGAGTCCGTAGCAGCACTGCTTCACCACTCATGAAGTTTTCCTTTGTAGGTGGTAACCAGAAGCTTGAACTCAAATCCTTCCTCAAGCTAATGTGTGCACTCAGCCTGCTACGCCACCGCCCAGCCCTTATTTATTTTTAAAATGGTCACCTGGATTATCACTGGGGTTTGGTGCCTGCTTGACAAATCCACCAGATATATCTCCTCCTGGCAGATATATAAGTATATTTGGATAAAGAGAGAGAGAAATTGAGAGTGAAGGAGAGAGGGAGAAAGACACTTGCAGCACTGCTTCACAACTTGAAGCAGGTGGGGTTTGGGGACTGAACCTGAGTCCTTATGCATAGTGATATGTGTGGTCCACCAGGTGTGCTACCACTTGGCCCCCAGGTGTTTTTTTATGAGAGGGAGAAAGAGAGAAAGAGAGAGAGAGAGAGAGAGAGAGAGAGACCTCAGAGCACTGCTCCGTCATAAGTGGTGCTGGTGATCGAACCCAGGGCCTCAAGCATGCAGATGCTACATTTTTACCCCAGCCATCTCCTCTGCCAATGCTTCTCCATTATTATTATTATATTTATTATTCCCACAAGAAATATGTGAGTACTGGGACCAGGCAGTGGCACACCTGATTGAGAGTACACATTAGCATATACAAGGACCCGGGTTCAAGTCCCTGGTCCCCACCTGCAGGTGGGGAATCTTCATGAGTGGTGAAACTGCTGCAGGTGCCTCTCCATCTCTATGTCCCCCTCACTTTTCAATTTCTCTCTGTCCTGTAAAAATAAAAGTAAATAAAAATAAAAAAAAGAGAGAGACATATGTGAGTACTCTTTCCTGGTTAAAAGATAGCCACAGACCCAAACCCAAGTGGAAACAGTTGGCCTTCCAGCTGACTTCTCCTTCACCATTCTCCCCCTTCTGGAAGCTGCTCCCTAATCACTCAGAAGAACATTGCCCGCCCACCCCCGGCCTCTCCCATAACCTTGGTCCCCTACCTTGGTCTGGAACCCAGGTTTCAGCTGAAATATTCAGCCCCAGTGAAGGATCTCTGCTAAGTTACCTTTTTCTTTTTTTTTTTTCTTTGTGGGGAGACAACTTTATTTTGGCATCCTTAGCATACATTTTGTTTTTAAAAATTTTTTACTTATAAAAAGGAAACATTGACTAAACCATAGGATAAGAGGGCTACAACTCCACACAATTCCCATCACCAGAACTCTGTATCCCCTTCCCTCCCCTGATAGCTTTCCTATTCTTTAACCCTCTGGGAGTATGGACCCAAGGTCATTGTGGGGTGCAGAAGGTGGAAGGTCTGGCTTCTGTAACTGCTTCCCCGCTGAACATTGACAGGTCAATCCATATTCCCAGCCTGCCTCTCTCTTTCCCTAGTGGGGAAGGGCTCTGGGGAAGCGGAGCTCCAGGACACATTGATGGGGCTGCCTGTCCAGGAAAGTCTGGTTGGATCATGCTAGCATCTGGAACCTGGTGGTTGAAAAGAGAGTGAACATACAAAGCCAAACAAATTGTTGACCAATCATAGACCTAAAGGCTGGAATAATGCAGTTGGGGGGGTGTCCTTTGTTTTGTAGATAGCTAGTAGGCATATTTTGGTTATATTCCAAAGGGCCTGTGGCTATACTAGTGTTAAGTTTGGGATGATCCCACTCATAAACAGAAGTTGAGAAAGAATAATATAAAGGGGAACTCAAAGCAGGATTTGACTGAATTTGGAGTAGGGCACCAAAGTAAAAACCCTGGGTTGAGGGTGAGGGTGGGTGTTCAGCTTCATGGAGTGGGGGGTGGGGGAGCGTTGGGGAGGATGGAATGGGACACAGTCTTTTGGTGGTGGGAATGGTGTTTATGTACACTCCTATCAATCTGTAGTCATATAAATCATTATTTAATTAATATGAGGGGAAAATTGATTGAATGTCTCAAACTTTTTAAATCACAGACTGAGTCTTTTTAATAAATAGGCTGAGTCTTTGATATGTTGACTCTCTTCAAAGCTTAGACCAGGGAGAACAGAGGCAACTGGTGGCACAGCTATCTACAAATAATGTCAAAGGACAGAAATTAAGTTACCTTCTTGAGACTCAGTCTTCCTGCCTGTGACGTGGGGTGAGAGCAGCTCTGACTCCTGAGGAGTGAGTAGCGTTGTGTTGGGCTCTGCGCCTGGCTTGTGGGCTTTGCAAATCTGAGCTCTGCAGGTCACAAGAAACTCAGGGAGCCTGTAGGAGAAAGGGGGGTCTCTTGGAGAGCCTTTAGACCCTCCTTGGGACCTGTATCCTTACTCCCTGACCCCTGGGCACATGGGGTGAGGTCATGCCCAGCTTGTGCATGGCACCCCACTGCACTCACTCACAATACCCCGGGGGATCCCCTCTCCATCTCTGCATCCCCCCCACAGTCCAGCCCAGCAGCCCCCAGGAAAGGCAAGGGCTCCCCAGATGTGCAGGAAGAGTCTCCTCCTCTCTTCCCTGTCTCCTGTGGCTGATGCACAGAGAGGGCTCGTCCAGGGCCAGCCTCTAGGACGTCCCTCGCAAGGGCTGACCTCTGTCCATTTCTTTTGTCTCAGGGCAGGCGGCAGCCGCAACTTGGAGACCTGATTGAGATCTTCCGCTCGGTCTACGAGCACTGGGCCATCTACGTGGGCGGTGGTTACGTGGTCCACCTGGCTATGCTGAGTAAGGGGGTCCCCACACCCATGGGGTAGGGGTAGGAGAACGGGCAGCTCCTATGCCTTCTAGTCTGGGCCTTGAACCCGTGCCTGTTGCACCCTGGGGGTTAGCTGCATCCTTGGCAAAGCAGGGACAGGACCCTGCCTGCCCTCCTGGGGGTGTGTGGGAGGACGGCGTGAAGGAGGGCCCAGCAGGTGCGTTCGTGAAATAAGTTCACAGGATGCTGTGAACCACTGGACGTCCGGGAGCTGCTAGGGGAGACCCATGGCTGCTCAGACTGAGGAGACAGCAGGACCTGGTTCTGCAAAAGACTCGGGGCCCTGCACCTCCCTGTCCCCATCCAACGCTCCCGGGAACGCTGGTTCACAGGGTCTTCTAGAAGATCCCGTGCTCAGGGGACCAGGCAGTGGTGCCAACGGCTGAGCACGTGCATTACCGTGTGCATGAACCCGGGTTGAACCTTCAATTCCCATCTTCATGAGCCGAGCAGTGGAGCTGTGATAGGTGTCCCTCTTTCTCTCCCCCCCTTTCCTTCTAATTTTCTATTTGTCCTATCTAATGAAAAAGAAAGAAAGAAAGAAAGAAAGAAGGAAGGAAGGAAGGAAGGGAGGAAGGGAGGAAGGGAGATAGAAGCCACCAGGAGTAGTGGACTCATTGTGCAGGCACCAAGTCCTAGCAATAACCCTGGTGGCAATAAAAAATAAATTAGGGGGGCCGGGTGGTAGTGAAGCGGGTTAAGCGCACATGGCATGAAGTGCAAGGACCAGCACAAGGATCCTGGTTCCCCCGGCTCCCCACCTGCAGGGGAGTCGCTTCACAGGCGGTGAGGCAGGTCTGCAGGTGTCTGTCTTTCTCTCCCCCTCTCTGTCTTCCCCTCCTCTCTCCATTTCTCTCTGTCTTAGCCAGCAACAACAACAACAACAATAACAACAACAATGGCAACAAAATGGGAAAAATGACCTCCAGGAGCAGTGGATTCATGGTGCAGGCACAGAGCCCCAGCGATAACCCTGGAGGAAAAAAAAAAGCAAAAAAAAAAAACCAACCAAAACCACTTTATTTTAATGATATATATAATTAAATTTAAAAATTATATATATATATATATATATATATATATATATATATATATGGAGAGAGAGAGAGAGAGAGAGACCAGAGCAACTCTGGCTTATGGTGGTGCTGAGAATTGAACCTGGGACTTCAGAGCCTCACACAAAGCCTTTTTGCAGAACCACTATGCTGTTTCCATAGCCTATGACCTTCACTTTTTTCTTTCATTAAAAAAAAGTCATTAGTGATTTAATAATGATTCACAAGATTGTAATGTAACAGGTCTGTGTCCTTCACTTGTAAAAGAGAACTAGAGTCCAGGAGCACTGTCAGGGGCAGTGCGGACCCTGTGACTCGGGGCCCCTGGGTGGGGGTGCTGGCAGGACTGACTCCCTGTGTCCGTGCTGTGAACCCCCAGATGGGACTTCAGGATCTGGGTCCGTCGTCCTGGAGCACCCCCTGACGGACAAGGCCGTGGTGAAGAAGGAGCTGCTGTCCAAGGTGGCCGGGAGGGACAGGTACCGGGTCAACAACAAACACGATGACAAGTACTCCCCGCTACCAACCAACAAGATCGTGCAGCGGGCGGAGGAGCAGGTGGGGCGGGAGGTGCCCTACAAGCTGACCAGCGAGAACTGCGAGCATTTTGTCAACGAGCTGCGCTACGGGGTCCCCCGCAGCGACCAGGTGCGTCCCCAGGGATGGAGGCCGCTCCCCTCCCGCCATCCCCGCCCAGGACTCCAGCAACTCCCAGGGAAGCTGGGGTTGGGGGGACAGTGGGTCTGGGTGTGGGTCATGGCTCTGACAGGCACCCCATGGCTGAGCCCTCCCTGACCATGGCCCCAGAGGCTTGTCCCCATTGGACAGATGGGGGAAACTGAGGCTTCCCCGGGGCTTAAGTCTCTTGTCTGCACTCACTGGCCAGCTGGGTTTTGAGGGTCTAGTTCAGGCCAAGCTATGGGCAGAGGTATGATTTGAACCCAGGATCCTTCTGCTCTGGAGACTCTGATCAAAGAAGGTTTCCCGGAGGAGGGGGCACTTAAGTTGAAATGGATATTATTATTACTATTATTATTATTATTATCATTAACATCACCATTAATATTATTTTCCCAGAGCATTGCTCCATATGGTGGTGCTGGGGATTGAATCTGGGACCTTGCAGCCTCAAGCCTGAGAATTATTTGCATTACCATTGTACTATCTCCCCGGCCCAACTGTTTTTATCTTAAAAGCAGACCTATTTAGCTATTTACATTTTAGTTTTTAATTTATCTTCATGATTTATATCTATTTCGAGAGAGAGAGAGGGAGAGAGAGAGAGATAGAAAGATAGAGGGTCCAGGTGGTGGCACACCTGGTTAAGTGCTCACATTACAGTGCACAAGGACCCAGGTTCAAGCCCCTGGTCCCCATCTGCAGAGGGAAGGCTTCGTGAATAGTGGAGCAAGACTGCAGGTGTCTCTCTGTCTCTCCCTCCTCTCTCAGTTTCTGTCTTTATCCAGGGATAAAGATATTAAAAAAAGAATTTATTTCTTCTTCTAGCGTTTGCCCTTCTTCCGTAGCCAGTCAACAGCGTCAGGTTGAAAGCTGTCAGGAGCTGCTTGTTGCTGGCTTTGAAAGTGACTGGGATCCATGTGGATTCAGTCGGCTAGGAAGGATCGTCAGTTTCCCCAATGAATGGGGACTCACGGGATGCACCACGGGAAGGTCGATCCAATGCATCCCAAAGAATTTATTAAGAAAGATAAAAAGAGATAGAGACAGGAAGAGGTCAGAGGGTTGAATGCACATGTTCTCAAGCTCAAGAACCTGGGTTCAAACCTCCAGTCCCCACCTGCAGGGGGGATGCTTCACAGGTGCTGAAGCAGGGCTGCAGGTGTGTCTCTTTCTCTCTCCTTTTTTGGCCCCCATCCCCTCTCAATTTTCCTCTGTCCTATCAAATACAAATTAGGAAAAAACATTAAAAAAATGAGAAAAGAGACCAGAGCATTGCTCAGCTCTAGCCTATGGTGGTACCAGGGATTGAACCTGGGGCCTCTGGCATGAGATGCTGTTGCGCTTACCCCTTCACGACCTCTCCAGGCCTTAGTTAGTTTTTCATGAGAGAATGAGAGAGACAACAGTGCACTGTTCAACCCTGGCATATAGCAGTGCTGAGCATCAAGCCTGGGACCTCAGACTTGTAAGTGATCTCTCCTTTTAGGGGATTTAAACTTACCCAATCTACAGAGATGATTATTATTGTTATTGTTATTATTATTATTAATTTATTTACCTGAGACTGAAAACATGAGCTGGAGGTAGGCTCACACTTGTTTCCAGTTGGCTGATCCCAGCTCACTGTGCCAGCCTGCCAGCCTTTCCCACAGTGCCTACCCCAGGGGCAGAGCTATCTATCACCAGGCATTCTTTCTTTCTTTATTGTTGGCACCAGGGTTGTCACTGCCACTTGTGCCAGCACTCTGAATGTACAGCTCCTGGTGACCATATTATTTTCTTCTCCTCCTCCTCCTCCTCCCTCTTCTCCTTCTCTTCTTCCTCCTCCTTTTCCACCTCCTCCTTGTCCACCTTTTATTGTTGTTGTTATTATTATTATTTTAATAGGACAGATAGAAATTGAGAAGGGGAGGGGAAGATAGAGAGCAGGAGAGAAAGATAGACACCTGCAGACCAGCTTCACTACTCATGAAGCGTCCCCTCTGCAGATGGGGAGTGGGGGTTTGAACCTGGGTCCCCATGCAGAGTGATGTGTGTGCTTAACCCAGACCCTACTAGGCTTTAAATCCTCCTTCCAGCTGAGCCCCTGCTGTGACTGTTCAGGTCTCTCTGCCTCTGCTTGTCCCCCTGTGGCTCCACTGTGGGTCTGTCTGAGCTGTAGGTGCCTGGTGTGCCCCTGGAGTGAGTGTCCTACCTTCTTGCCGTGACAGGTCACCAACGCGGAAGTTGCGGGAGCAGTGGCAATAGGTGCGGTGGGAGCAGTCCTGATCACCGCAGGCCTCTTCACCCTGTTTTCTGGAAGCAGGCGGGAGAGGAAGAGGCAGTGAGGCCGGTGCTGCCCTGTCCTGGGAGGTCTCTCTAGGTTGTTGGGCAGGGGTCTGGGCATATGGATGTCTCTTTGTTCTGTGGTCCTGTTGGCTTATTTGGGTGTGGGTGTGTGTGTGGGGGCAAATGAACACACGGGCAAATTGTCTTGGGGACATGTATCCTTGGGAATTCTATTAAAGACATGACTGGGCTCTGTCATGACTGAGTTTTGTGGGTCCTTCAAAGTCACACTGAGGGCGTGGAGAACCACTCACCAGGTAGAGCATTTGCCTGGTGGTGTTGCTTGCGGTCTGTGTTTGAGCCCCAGCACCACACGAGGAAGACTGTGGCCCTAGGTGAAGCTCCAGAATGGTGGGCTCTCTCTCTCTCTCTCTCTCTTTCTCTCTCTTGTTATGCCCAGAAGTTTGAGTCCCGATCTCATGCAATGAAGACCAGAATCACATGCAATAGCAAGAGACTTTATTATCAAGCTTAAGCTTGGGCCGCCGACACCCTTCCAAGCAAAGGTAGAGTCCGCGACCCCAATCACTTCTTGTCCCACCTCTTTATAGTTATCACAGGTGGGCACAGGTGGAAATATTTACACGGAACAAGGAACAATTGGCTTCGGGTCAACAGCTGCTCTCAATATTCTCAATATTCAACCCCACATCTCTCTACCTCTGTGTGTGTCTCCTTCTCTCTGAATCTGAAATCAAAGAATACACCCAACCAACAAGCAAACAGGGGCAGGGTGGTGGCACACCTGGTTGAGCACACATTTTACAAATGCAAAGAGGGGCCAGGCGGTGGTGCACCTGGTTGAGTGCACATGCTACAGTGTTCAAGGACCTTAGTTCAAGCCCCTGGTCCCCACCTGCAGGGGGAAAGCTTTACGAGTGGTGAAGCAGGGCTGCAGGTGTCTCTCCCTCTTTACCTTCAATTCTCTATCCCTATTCTCTTCAATTTCTCTCTGTCTCTATATGCAATAGTAAATAAAGACCAAATTAAAAAATTAAAACAAAATGTGTAAAGACTCAGGTTCAAGCCCACAGTCCCCTCTGTCTTCCCCTCCTCTCTTGATTTCACTCTGTCTCTATCAGATAAATTTAAAAAATATCAAATCAGACAGCAAACAATCCAAAGCAACATTTGTGTGGAAGCCTTACCTTCCTCTGGTGACTTTTGCAACTGGGTCTTAGGGAGGAGATTGGTTGCCCTGAGATCATAGAGGTAACCCCCTCCCGCCCCCCAGATTAGTGCTGACTGGCTACTTCACAGACAACCGCCTCTGCGGAGCTGAGACACAGAACAACAGAACTGGGTGGGGCCCTAAACATAGTAGGCTTTGGTCTGACTCCAGCCATCTTCCCCTTCCAGGCAATGCTCAGACCCCAGCAGCTATTTGCGTTCTCCACCCTCCACTGTATGACACTCTGAGCCCGGGAACTAAGCGCTTCCAAAGTATTGGTGATGTCTGGGGTTTTCCCACAGTCACTCCAGAGGGAGCCCACTAAAGGCTCTACGTCCCCTGCAGAGGAAGCTCAAACACCAGCCCTCGAACCAGGATCGTGCTGCCCTCTGCTGGCAGCAGGACAGAATGCAGAAGAGAAATTACCTGCCTGCGCTTGGGTATTTAATTAATTTTGAAAAGGTCTGTTGATTTAAAAAATCTTATTAAATTCTTATTAATTAATTTTTTAAAAAAAGAATCTTAAAAATTTTTTTTAAAACTTTTTTTTTCCTCCAGGGTTATCGCTGGGGCTAGGTGCCGGCACTATGAATCCACTGTTTCTGGTGGCCATTTTTTTTTCATTTTATTGGATAGGACAGAGAGAAATTGAGAGACGTGGGGAAGATAGAGAGGGGGAAAGATAGACACCTGAAGATTTGCTTCATCGCTTGTGAAGCTTCCCGCCTGGAGATGGGGAGCCAGGGCTAGAACCTGGATCCTTGCGAAGGTCCTTGCACTTTGTACTATGTGCCCTTAACCTGGTGTGCCACTGTCCAGCCCCCTAAATTTTTTCCTTTTGCTTTATTTTAATTTATTGACTAGACAAGTGACAGAGAAATTGAGGGGGGAGGTAGAGAGGGAGACAGAGAGATACTGGCGGCTGTGCTTTACCGCTTGTGAAGCTTTCTCCCTACAAATAGGATTTTTATTTTATTTTACAGAGACAGAGAGAAATTGAGAAAAGGGAGATAGAGCTGGAGAAAGAGTTACTAGCAGCCTTGTTTCACCATTTGTGAAGGTTTCCCTCTGTAGGTGGGGACCAGGGACTTGAACCCGGGTCCTCAAGCAGATGTGCCATTGCCTGGCCCTTTTATTTTATTTTATTTTATTTTATTTTATTTTATTTTATTTTATTTTATTTTATTTTGTGACTCAGTTCTTTTCCTGGTCATTTCGAGGCGTATTCATGGTATCAACTCCTTGCCCTATATACTGCAAGTGTCATCTTTTATTGAGTCTTTCACTGTGTCTTTTTGTGAACAAATAATCCTGAATTAGACAACAGTTGGATCCAGAAACCAAAACTCCCACCTTCTGCACCCCATAATGATCTTGGGTCCATGCTCCCAGAGGGATAAAGAATAGGGAAGCTTCCAAGGGAGGGGGTGGGACATGGAACTCTGGTGGTGGGAATTGTGTGGAATTGTACCCCTCTTATCCTATTTTCTTGTCAATCATTATTAAATCAATAAAAGAAAAAAAAGGAAAGAAGGGAGTTGGGTGGTAGCGCAGCGGGTTAAGTGCACGTGGCGTGAAGCACAAGGACGGGCATAAGGATCCCGGTTTGAGCCCCCGGCTCCCCACCTGCAGGGGAGTCGCTTCACAGGTGGTGAAGCAGGTCTGCAGGTGTCTGTCTTTCTCTCCTCCTCTCTGTCTTCCCTTCCTCTCTCCATTTCTCTCTGTCCTATCTAAGAACGATGACATCAATAACAACAATAACTACAACAACAATAAAAAAGTAACAAGGGCAACAAAAGGGAAATAAATAAACAAATGAAAAATAAAAAAGATAAAAAAAGAAAGAAAACAGTTGGATCGGGACTATATGACAAGAAGATAATTTTTTCTTTGTTATTTATTTATTTAGCCTCCAGTCACTGGGGCTCAGTGCCAGCACTATGAATCCAACAATTCTGATGGCTATTTATTTATTTATTGTTCTCATTCGATAGGACAGAGAGAAATCGAGAGAAGAGGGGAGAGAAAGATAGGCAGCTGCACACCTGCTTCATTACTTGTGAAGCATCTCTGCTGTAGTTGAAGAGTGGAGGCTCGAACCTGGGTCCTCGTGTGTATCCTTGCATGTAATACTATGTGCGCTTAACCAGTGCACCACTGCTCGGTGCCCAGCAAGATTTTTTAAAATATATTTTATTTTATTTATTTATTCCCTTTTGTTGCCCTTGTTGTTTTTATTGTTGTAGTTATTATTGTTGTTGTTGTCGTTGTTGGATAGGACAGAGAGAAATGGAGAGAGGAGGGGAAGACAGAGAGGAGGAGAGAAAGATAGACACCTGCAGACCTGCTTCACCACCTGTGAAGCGACTCCCCTGCAGGTGGGGAGCCGGGGTTCGAACGGGGATCCTTATGCCTGTCCATGTGCTTTGCGCCACCTGCGCTTAACCCGCTGTGCTACAGCCCGACTCCTGGTTTTTTTTTTTTTTTTGACTGCAGGATTATTATTGGGGCTTGATACCTGCACTACGAATCCACTGCTCCTATGGCCATTAAAAGAAAAAAAAAATTTTTTTTTGATAGAACAGAGAGAAATTGAGAGGGGAGGGTAACATAGGGAGAAAGACACCTGCAGACCTGCTTCACCACTTGTGAAGTGTCCCCCCTGCAGGTGGGGTGCTGTGGGCTTGAACCAAGATCCTTATAGTCAAAACTGCTGGTACTGGAGCAAAAATAGACACACTGACCGTAGAATAGAATTTAGAGCCCAGAAATAAGACCCCACACCTATGGACACCCAATTTGTGACAAGGGGACCCAAATTACTAAATAGAGAAAGAAGATTCTCTTTAACAAGTGGTGTTGGAAAAATTGGATTGAAACATGCAGAAGAATGAAACTGAACCACTACATTTCACCAAACACAAAAGTAAACTCCAAATAAATCAAGGACTTACTCAAGTTAGACCAGAAACTGTCAAAGACGTAGAGGAAAATAGTGGCAGAATTCTTTTCCACCTAAGTTTTATAGGCATCTTCAGTAATACAAATCCAACTGCAAGTAAGGTAAAACCAAAAATAAACCAATGGGACTATATCAAATTGAAAAGGTTCTGCACAGCAAAAGAAGCTACCACCCAGACAAAAAGACCTCCCACAAAATGGGAGATCATCACATGCCATACGTCAGACAAGAGGCTAATAACCAACACATACAAAGAGCTCAAACTCAGCAATGAATAAATAAATAAATGAATACCTCATCCAAAAATCGGGATAAGATATGAACAGCATGTTCACCACAGAAGAGATCCAAAAGGTCAGTAGACATTAAAAAAAAAAAATCCAAATCAGTAATTGTCAGAGAAATGCAAATATAGACAACAGCGAGATACCACTTCACCCATGTGAGAATGTCACACATCAGGTTGTGAGGGCAAAGGAACCCTCCTGCCCTGCTGGTGGGAATGCCAATTGGTCCAAACCCTGTGGAGAGCAGTCTGGAGAACTCTCAGAAGGCTAGAAATGGACCTACCCTATGACTCTGCAATTCCTCCCTTAGGGTCAAACACACCCATCCAAGAAGATCGGTGTGTCCACCCGTGTTCCTGACACAGAGAACCCAGAGCACCAACATCCTCAGTGCTTTTCCACATGACTTCCTTGAAGCAGAGAGAACTCATAAAAATTTTTTTTTATTTAGCCTGCAGGGATTTATTTGGCAGGAGAAAGGAAGAGTTTTGCTAGATCCTGACTCTGCTGTGATTCCCTCAGCTGGAGCTTTAAGCAGGGAAGTTACAGGAAGCTGAAAGTGAAACACAGAAGCCTGCTATAAAAAGCTGGTCCCCAGGCAGCAGGCAGGAGGCTGGAGGCAGCAGGTAGCAGGCAGGAGGCACAGGACTCTTTCCTGGTTTCCAGAGATGCCAGGGGTAAGTCCTCTGGAACTCCCCATGACTGTCTCTCCAGCAGGGGGGCAACTGCCCACTGTGAAGCCTCTGTCTGGGTCCCTGGCTTTGGGCACGAAGCCAGCTGCAGAGCTTGCTTTAGGGGCTTCCTGGGAACTTGTACTTGCTGATAAAGGCTCTTTTCCTGCAGAGAAACCCCACAGAGTAAGGGTCCCTCCTGCTTCTGCCACCGTGAGAGGATGGGGTGATGGAGGGCAGCTTAGGGAAAGCAGCACCTCTCCCCTGCACCCTGCAAGAAGCAGGGAGAAGGGGCCAGAGGCAGGGCCGGCAGCCCAGTGTGTCTGCATGTCCTTCCCCAGCTCCCTCTCTCCCTGACTGCAAAGGCCACACACGCAGATGGAGGCAGATGTGACCCCCGGACCCCCGGAGACAAAGGCTGAAGCACAGCCTCTGAGGGCCACGCCTTTCCTCAGAAGGGACTAGAAAGCTGGGAAGATGAGGAGGCTCAGGGGGCCTTTCTCTCTCTCTCTCTCTCCCTCTCCCTCTCCCTCTCCCCCCTCTCTCTATTTCTGTCTTGGGGGTCTACATGCCTTGTATTTTTTCCTCTTTTTCTGTCCTCATTTTTTCCTAATCAATGCTCATCTTCTCCCTGAAACATGACTGACTCTTTTTGTGATTCTTCCGTGGAGGAGACAGTCTAGAATCCCACAGGAGGGAACTGGGGGCAGACCGGCCCCAGGGAGCTGCTCCCTCCCCCTCATCACGGGGACCTTCTTTGACAGGAGCTGTACCCAGGGATGCAGAAAGGTCTCTGCCAGGGCTGCTGGCTCAGCTCCCTCAGACCGGGGCAGAGAGGCTGGGGTGTGGGTATGCCAGCTGGGAAGAGAGTGACCTCATTGTGTTGGCTGCCGGCAGCACTCTGGAGCCCTCTCAGCTCTAGTCTCTTTGCTCCACGGATCTTTCTTGTTTTATAAGCTGCATGACATTAATCACACTCTGTCCTTCTCTCCCAGTCAACACCACGGCCAGCTCCAGATGAGCGTCTGGATGCTGACTAACTGATGTGGGAGGAGCTACCACCTCTGGTCCTCCAGTTCCTCTCTGCAGGAATCCTTCTTCCTCTCATCAGCTCTGACAGGGGTAGGGAACTTGAGATGGTTCAAGGCAGGCAGGAGAACTGCAGAGCCCCTGACCAGGCAGCAGAGAGGGAGGGTTGGGGCTTGAGGACTTGAGGGTGGTGGCAGCTGAGCCGGGCTGGGCCCTTAGAGCAGCTTCTCAGAGGAGGGAGGGAGGGGTGTCTGATGGAGTGGAAGGTGCGAAGACAGAAGAGATGGGGGGAAGGTGGTTGGGGGCCCAGATAAGCAGAGGTGAGAGCAGCTGAGTCAGCTGAGTGTGATGGGGCCATGCAGACAGCTGGGGTGGGGGGAGGTAGAGCACAGGGTGAAGTGGGGGCCATGAGCTGAGGGCTGAGAGCTGCTGCCCTACGCACGCACACACACACACACACACACACACACACACACACACACACACACACACGCACGACAATCAGCTCTTTGACACACACACGCACGACAATCAGCTCTTTGACAAGGTCACTTCTTTACAGAATTCCAAAAAAGTAACAGATGAAAACTGCCCCCAGGGAGGAGCCCACAGGTTCAGCTGCAGCCCCTTACACCAGCGCCCCTACCAGCTACACCGCACCAGTCGCCACCCCCCCCCAGGCCCCTGCTCTGCTTCTACTGAAGATATATTTGTTTATTTAGTGATTTACAAAATTATAAGATAATAGAGGTATAATTCTGTTAGAAATATGAGACATGGGGGTCACGTGGTAGCACAGCAGGTTAAGCGCACGTGGCGCAAAGCACAAGGACTGGCAAAAGGATCCCAGTTTGAGCCCCTGGCTCCCCACCTGCAGGGGAGTCACTTCACAGGTGGTGAAGCAGGTCTGCAGGTGTCTGTCTTTCTCTCCCCCTCTCTGTCTCACCTCCTCTCTCCATTTCTCTCTGTCCTATCCAACAACAACAGTAGCAACAACAACAACTGGGAAAAAAAATAGCCTCCAGGAGCAGTGGATTCGTAGTGTAGGCACTGAGCCCCAGCGATAATCCTGGAGGGGAAAAAAAAAGGGAATATGAGACACAATTGAGGCAAGTAGAGTCAGGTGTGTAAACAAAGGAAAATTCTAATGTAGTAGCCTGGGGAGAGAGCTTGGAAAACCTATATATATTAATTATCTTTATTTATTGGATAGAAATAGCCAGGAATCTAGAGGAAGGGGAAGACAGAGACCGAGAGACACCTGCAGTATTGCTTCACCAGTTGGCAAGCTTTCCCTCCATAGGTGGGGACTGGAGGCTTGCACCCACGTCAGCAAAGAGAGAGCCTGCCTGCTAGACAGGAGTGTATTGGTCCAGCTGAAATGTAGGCTGTGAGAGAAACAGGGTGAAGGAAGGTGTTGGCAGTCACCTTGGTGTCAGGGGCAGATTTCTGTCCTATTTCTGTCCTATTTCTGTCCTGTTGCTGGGTGCAGAAGCCTTCTCTTTTGACATTCAGAGTCACTAGATGTGGGACTATGTGAAAGCTTGGTAGAGCTTAGGGGAGCTCTCCCATCCTTGGGTGGAGGTCTGGAAAGACACCCCGCTTGTTAGCCTCTCTCGTCATAGAGATGAGCCAAGAGGGAAAAAGTCTCCCAGACTGAGCTTGCCTTGTTAGCCTCCCAGGCTCACAGAACACCTGCAGACATCTTGCACTTAGTTTCTTCCTGCTGGCAGGCCACATGGGTGCTTGCTTTAAGGTTCATTCACAAAGGAGAAACACACTCCATCTTACACCCCAACACCAGACAGTGAAGCCTCAAAACACTATTTCCTTATGTTCTTTGGTGTCCTTAATTTGCATCAAGTTTTGTTTATCTTCTCTCTATCTCACCCTACTGGTTTAACCCCTATGATTCTCTCAAATACCTTTGGATAATTAAGTTGCTTGCATCATGGAGAATAATTGTCTTGACCTTTATGTATCGCATCAATTCCTGTCATACCAGCCCCCTACCACAGGGGCAAGCTGACCTTTAAGAAACCTTCTATTTTCTGACATATTTGAAGAATGTTCTTTATTTAACTTTCTCTATATATACCCAAGCCCAACCCTGAATAAATTGAGTGTTCATATCAAAATACTCCCCGGTGTCTCCTTTCTGATCTCTGGGCCCCTTAGAGCCGGAGAGGAAGAACCGGTCAGCTTACCTTCCTGGCTGGAGTCACTCCACGTGAGCCCCAGCAACTAGAAGCTGACTGTACTGTGTGTCTGTGTAAATGTCCCAAGCCTGGGGGGATTTCACTGGTCTAGTTCTGTTGCTATTGGTAGCCTGGCAAAAGGTCTTATTTACAAGGTTATGCCATGGCGTCTGCCATCTTGGTTTTTCTGTTGCAGCTTCCAGAAGAAGCCCAGCCTGGAGACCTGATTGGCTTCACCTACAGGGGATACCCACACTGGGCCGTCTATGTAGGGGATGGGTATGTGGTCCATCTGGTCCCTAAAGGTAAGGGCTGCTGAAAATACGGTTTTTAAATATTTGTAAGTATGATGACAATAGATAAAAGGAGGAGGTGAGTAGGAGGACCATAATGGGTTTCTCCTGACAGAACTGAGCAGCCCCCATAGCCCTGCACCCTGGAGTCAGCACAGGGGCCTCAAAGGTCCTGACAGAAGCAGGAAAGGAGGCTGAGTGGTTCCTGCAGTGGAGCTGGGCTGCCTCCCCATTCAGATCTCTCAGCCCCAAGCCACCCCCCTGGGGGAAGAGTCTGCAGGGACCCCAGCCATGAGCATGGCTTCTGAAGGGCTGGGTCTCAGAGGTTTCTCATCAAGAACAGAGATTGTCAGGGCTTGTTACTTCACAGGACAAAGTGTCTTGTGATGTGGAAAATTGAAATGTTATGCATGTACAAACTATTGTATTTACTGTCGAACGTAAACATTAATCCCCTAATAAAGGAAAAAATATAAAAAGAACGAAAAGAAAGGTCAGACCATCAGGGACGCAGAGATTGCACAGGCTCAGGTGCTAAGTGTGGATAGACATGGGTCCTAGATGTGGTGGTTTTTTTTATATTTATTTACTTTCCCTTTTTGTTGCCCTTGTTTTAGTTATTATTGTTGTTGTTATTGATGTCATCGTTGTTGGATAGGACAGAGAGAAATGGAGAGAGGAGGGGAAGACAGAGAGGGAGAGAGAGATAGACACCTGCAGACCTGCTTCACCGCCTGTGAAGCGACCCCCCTGCAGGTGAAGAGCTGGGGCTCGAACTGGATCCTCTTGCCAGTCCTTGTGCTGTGCTACCCACCTGCCCCCCCCCCACCAGAATATTCTGTTTGCATCTTGCCAACCTCTAAAAATATCATCTACCCTGACAGAGTTGGGAAGGTCTAAACTGACAAGAAGTTGAAATGAAATCACTTTTACCAGGTCCTCTTTAGGGTTTGCAAGAGATCACAGACAGGAGGGAGACGTATCCTCTTTCAGCAAGACGGATGGGTTTGGACAGGTTTTCTAAAGAGGAGGGACTCTCAGTACAAATATCAGCCTCAAAATGATACAGAAATAGTACCGATATCCTTTGCTCCTGAGTCATCAACGCCCTCTGTGAAAACAGCCCTGGACTCAGTGTGGAAGGGAATTGGATTCCACCATCTCTTCTGGGGACCTGGCACTGCGGCCAGCATTTGCAGGTCACTGGAGGGAAGACACATGGGTGGAGGGTCTGCACTCTGCTCAGTGTCATGGGAGGAGAGAAACACTTTCAGACCTGCTCTGGCACTTCTCACAGCACTGATGTCTCCTGTGGTCACTCTGGATCTAGTGTTGGTTGGAAATTATGATATTAAATTACCCTGACATTAAAAAAAAAGAAAGGAGATTAAATTAAGTAATATTAAAAAAAATAAGAGAGCTCAGTGTCTGAAACCCAGTTGACTCTAAAGTAAATTTGAGCTTTTAGATATTCACAATGTAAAAAATGATGAATCATTGGACTGGGGAGACAGCTTAATGGTTCTGCAAAAAAACGTTTATGCCTGAGGCTTTGAGGTCTCAGGTTCAATCCTCAGCACCTTGGTAAGCCAGAGTCAAGCAGTGGTCTGGTCTCCTCCCCCTTTTTTAAAAATTAAAATAAATAAAAGAAAAGATGAAGAATTAACAACTAAGTGTTGCCATCATTCTTTCTAGAGGCTAAAATTTTGAAAGACCTAAAATGCTCTGTCAGAGGGGAACATAAGCAGCTTGTGAAATAAAGACAGATATCTGAGAAGCCTCCAGTCACATTTGTGAAAGACGAGGAACACAAGACCCTTCTTTCCTGTTTAGCCCCTCTGTCTCCCTACCTCCCGTCCCCCGCAGCTTCACAGGACACAAGTTGGGGCGAATACCTCAGCAACCTCTGGAGATGGTGCAGCAGGGCCGTGGTGAAGCGGGAGCTTCTGCAGGCTGTGGTGGGGAATGGCCACTATCGGGTCAACAACTTCTGGGATTCTCACTGCTCACGGCGGTCTCAAAACAAGATCGTCAGTAGTGTCATGAAGATGGTTGGGAAAGAGATGGAGTACAAAGATTTGAGCAGGAAGAGTGAGCGCTTTGTCACCTTCCTGAGATACGGGCTGATGTGTAAGGAGCAGGTGAGGCCTTCCATGAGGTGACCCCGTATCCTCCTGGGGGTGGGTTTGTTTATTTTGGGGTGCCCTCAGCTGTGCAAAGGAGAATCACTGAGAATGAGGACAACAGCATCTTCAGGGACCCACCTCATTTCTTCTTATTTAAGTGGAATACAATATATTCCACTCTGTAGCTTCTGTTTGTTTCCTACATCCAGATTTGAATTGCTTAATTCTGAGTTACTCTGTATGCTTTATTTACTTATTATTATTATTATTATTATTATTATTATTATTATTATTATTATTATTTTACCAGAGCACTAGTTAGCTCTGGCTTATGGTGGTGTGGTGATTGAACTTGGGACTTTGAAGCCACAGGTGTGAGAGTCTCTTTGCGTAACCACTATGCTATATATCCCCAATCCTCCTGTAAAATTTTTAAAAAACATTTATTTATTTTGCATTCAGGGTTATCATGGGGACTCAGTGCCTGCACTACAAATCCACTGCTCCTGGAGGCTGTTTTTGTTGTCCTTGTTGTTTATTATTATTGTTATTATTATTATTATTGTTGCTATTGCTGTCATTGGATAGGACAGAGAGAAATTGAGAGAGAAGAGGAAGACAGAGAGGTGGAGAGACAGATAGACACCTGCAGACCTGCTTCACTGCCTGTGAAGCGACTCCCCTGCAGATAGGGAGCCAGGGACTCGAACCAGTCCTTGTGCTTTGTGCCAAGTGTACTAAACCTGCTGTGCTACCACCCTGCCTTCAGGGTTATCGTTAGGGCTTGATGTCAGCAATACGAATTCACTGCTCCTGGCAGCCATACCCCCCACCCCCATTGGCTAGAACAGAGAGAAATTGAGGGGAAGATAGCAAGGGAGAGAGAAATATAGACACTTGCAGACCTGCTTCACTGCTTGTGAAGCATCCCTTTGAAGGTGGGGAGTGGGGCCTCGAACCTGGATCGTTGTGCAGGTCCTTCTGCTTTGTACTGTGTGTACTTAACCGGGTATCAGCAAGATTGAGAAGAGAAGGTTAGGTATACATTTATTATTACAGGCTTCCTGTATACTTGGAAGACGTCTGTTAAATTAAGTCACTTTCCCATGCAGTTGGAACATGAGATTAAAATCTCAGCTAGGAGAAGTTCAGGCAGGGAGGTTACAAAGGAAGGCACGTGAAACCCACGTGTGCAGGCTGCCTTCTTCCTGACACAGAGATAGGCTGAGGTCTTCCAGGAACAGGGAGGGTGATAGAGAGAAAGAGAGAGAGAGAGAGAGAGAGAGAGAGAGAGAGAGAGAGCTCGGGCTCTTCCCTGTGCCTGTTAGTGTCTGTGCACAGTGGCCTCCACCAGCCTGCAGAGTGAGACCTTTCTTGGAATCATTCTTGTGCCAAAGACATATTTTGAGGTGTCAGCTATTTGGTCTCTTACAAACGTACCACATATATAGACAAAACAACACTAACCACACAAACATGCATGTGAAAATATAACATAACATTACACATATAGCATCATACACAAAATACACAAACGCAGCAAACACGTAAGTGCATATACAAAACAGACTTGTAGCGGGTTAAGCACACATGGTGCAAAGTGCAAGGGCCAGAGTAAGGATCCCAGTTCAAGCCCTCCGCTCCCCACCTGCAGGGGAGTCTCTTCACAAGCTGTGAAGCAGGTCTGCAGGTTATCTTTCTCTCCCCCTCTCTGTCTTCCCCTCCTCTCCCCATTTCTCTCTGTCCTATACAACAACAATGACAGCAACAACAACAACAACAACAATGATAAACAATAAGGACAACAAAAGGGAAAAAATGGCCTCTAGGAGCAGTGGATTCATAGTGCAGGCACCGAGCCCTAGCAGTAACCCTGGAGACCAATAAACAAACAAACAAACAGACTTGTATGTCGCACGATGCACATAACATACATATGTAATAGAATACACACACAAAGGCTGCATCTATACCACACATCCAGCAAATAACACAGTAGAGATACAAAACCACAAAATACACAGTGCGAAGTCTACACACTCATGCATCTTGTACAAATGGAAGGAACATATGTCACACGCATGCAGGGTGCTCACAATGGACAATCAGCTCTTCCCAAGATCACTTATTTTTCCCAAACTCTAACCCGCAATTTAAGGGAAATTCCTCCAAATGACTCAGGGGCTGGAAACCCCACAGGAGATAGCAGCTCTGCCCCACCTGACTCTCACCATGTAATGAACACCAGCAGGGGCTCCCCGGGGCCCATTTGCAGCCCCTCCCCAATCCCTGCAGGGTCTCTGCTGTGACCTGGAGAGTGGGTCTCACATCTCCATTTATCTCTTGCAGGTTTGTGAACTTCCTAAGCCTGGAGACCTGATTGAGATTTTCAATGATGGCTACCGTCACTGGGCCATCTATGAGGGACATGGCTATGTGGTCCATCTGGCTCCTCAAAGTAAGGACTGCTGAAAATAGGATTTTCAAAATTTGTAAGCCTGGTAGGAACCATTGAGAGATATGAGCAGCAATCCTGAGTCAGTTTTTTCCTGAGCAGAACAGATAAGACCCCATATTCCTGACCCTGGCAGTCAGTCCAATGGTCCCCAAAGGTCCCAATAGAATGAGATGTTGGGGCAGTGGGCAACATCTTTTAACCCTGGCAGATACTGTGGCTCCTCTGGTACAGCATACATTTTACCATGCTCAAGGACCTGGGTTCAAGCCCCAGACCCCGACCTGCAGGGGAGAAGCTTCATGAGCTGTGAAGAAGTACTGCAGGTGTCTCTCTTTCTCTTTCTCTTTCTCCCTTTTCCCTCTCAATTAGTCTTTGTCAAAAAAAAAAAAAATAAGGGAGGGGGTGGGTTATGGAGATTGGGTGGTGGGAATTGTGTGGAGTTATACCCCTCCTACCTTATGGTTTTGTTAATTAATCCTTTCTTAAATAAAATAAAAAAAATAAAATAAAAGGTTGCCAGGAAGGGTGAATTCATAGTACAGATACTGAGGCCCCTGATTCAAAGCCAAAACCAAAACAAAGAACAAAAGCAACAAACTTTCACTCCCCACTTCCCCAGGTTCTTCTCTCTGTCTGTCTTATGAGAAAAGGAACAAAGGGAAAACGCAAGGTGAAACTTGGATTGACTATGGTTTGTGACAGCAAGGCCCAAGATTCTGAGGGCATTGAGGGGACCAAGTGCAGGATGACAGAGGAGGACTCACTCACACATTCTAGTGGCCTAATCTCTCTGTTTTGTCTTGTGGTTACTGTGAGTGTTGTGGGTTGACTTACTCTACCTAAAACCATCTTCATTAAGCTGGTATCGACTCATTATTGTTTGATTGCAATATCCATTTCTTCTTCCTTTTTCAGACTGATATAGAGCTAGATAAAAAGCTGTTTGGAGGGGGTTGGGTGGTGGCATAGCGGGTTAAGCGCACGTGGCTCAAAGCACAAGGACCGGCCTAAGGATCCTGGTTCGAGTCCCCAGTTCCCCACCTGCAGGGAAGTCACTTCACAGGTGGTGAAGCAGGTCTGCAGGTGTCTGTCTTTCTCTCCCCCCTCTGTCTTCCCCTCCTCTCTCCATTTCTCTCTGTCCTATCCAACAACGAACAACACCAACAATAACAATAATAACCACAGCAAGGCTACAATAACAAAGGCAACAAAAGGGGGAAAAATGGCCTCCAGGAGCAGTGGATTCATGGTGTAGGCACTGAGCCCCAGCAATAACCCTGGAGGCAAAAAAAAAAAAAAGAGAAGAAACTCTTTGGTTCATCTCTCAGCCATAGATGAAAGTGTGTAGCATTATTTGGTCTAGGGAAGAGTTACATTAAGTATTAAGCATTAAGGAGGAAGGAGGGTTTAGTCTCTAATATCAGCTTCCCCTCACACTGTTCCACTGCTCCTTTTTAAAAAAATATTTATTTTCCCTTTTGTTGCCCTTTTTTAAATTGTTGTTGTAGTTATTATTGTTGTTATTGATGTCATTGTTGGATAGGATGGAGAGAAATGGAGAGAGGAGGGGAAGACAGAGAGGGGGAGAGAAAGATAGACACCTGCAGACCTGCTTCACCACCTGTGAAGCGACTCCCCTGCAGGTGGGGAGCCGGGGGCTTGAACCAGGATCTTTACACGGGTCCTTGTGCTTTGTGCCACCTGTGCTTAACCCGCTGCGCTACAGCCCGACTCCCATTAATTAATTATTCTAAGAGAGGTCTGAGGATGAGTCCACTAACATGCACCCTATGGGGGAGTGGGACAAACAGCGAAGCCCCAGATCATGGTCCTTTGATTTCATACATGTTACAGTACACTGGAAATTCCGGGGCTGGGTGGTGGTGCGCCTGGTTGAATGCATATGTTACAGTGTTCAAGAATCCAGGTTCGAGACCCCAGTTCCCACCTGTAGGGGAAAAGCTTGGTGAGTGGCAAAGCAGTGTTGCAGGCCTGTCTCTCTCTCTCTCTCCATCACCCCTTCCCTCTTGATTTCTGGATGTCTCTATTCAATAAATAAAGTTAATAGTTTAACAAAGAAATTTCAATTTACAAAGGGGCTGATTCAGCTGGAAGCTGACCACTCAATGGGGTACGTGCTTGGTCAGGATTTGCAAGGTGCTGATTGGAGTTAAACACTCTTAAGTCGAAACTCAGCATGTAAATGACTCTCAGTAAATTGCTGGTTCTCCTTTCCTAAATCAAGAATCAACTAACCCAGAGGCCTTTGCTCCCAGGATGTCTTTGTTGCTGACTCCATCCACGTTTGAAGAATCTGTAGATAATGTTACTGGGTTCAAGGCCCTCCAGTTACTGAGTTAGACCTTCATTATACGCTAAATCTGAAATCATCAAATATCTACTTTGTTAGGCTACATTCCATCATAGGAAATACTAGGTAGCTAGGAAGTACAGAAGGAAAAAAAAAAAATCTGAGTCTGCCAATCACATTTGTGAAAAGGAAAAACTGCAGACGTCAACAGTGGGCCCCATGTCCTTCCTTCCCATCCTGCCATTTCCCCTCTCCACCCTCAACTTCTCTGCATTACCTGCTGACTCTGTCTCTGAATCCAGGATCACGTCGCTGGTTCAGCCTGTCCAGGAGAGAAAACGTCACAGTAGTGGTGCACCGGGAGCTCTGGGAGGCATTGATCAGGGACTTCCTCTATCGGATCAACAACCACCTGGATGGCAAGTGCCCACCATTGCCTGAGAGCAGGGTCCTCAGTGTCGTGAAGAAGAAGATTGGGATGAAGATGACGATGGACTTCAGTGCTTGGAAAACAAAATGTGAGGCCTTTGTCACCTACCTGAGATATGGGCTGATCAGCAGTGAGCTGGTAAGACCCACTTCAGGGTGATCCCTCTCCCTCTTAGAGGTGGACTTGGGGTGCAGTGACAGGCTGTGTAGTGAGAGGACAGCCCCCATGAATGATGCCAACATGGACTCTTAGGGACCCTCACAGAACATTTGTTCTTTATCATGACTTGTTTTCCTTTTTAAAATTTATTTGCTTTTACATTACAGAATTACATGTTGACAGGGGTTTGAGTCCACACCATTCCCACCACCAGAGTTCTGAATCTTCACTCTCCCCACTGCAATCCACCCCAGTTCCCCTAAGGTTGTAGACATGGGCTAACCATCTTCTCTACAACTATCTGTCCACATTTATACATAGTTGCCTCTTTCTTTTCTGATTCAATCCTCCCTTCCCCTTCAAGACACTCATGACAACATTGGTACCTCTGTGTGTCCCTCTCATTTATCCTCCTCTCTCTCTGGGTGCTGATGGAGTTGGAGTTCAGAGTCCTCTTATCTTTAACCTGTCACTTCTCCCCTGATGGGAGTCTGGATCAGGGTTGTTTTTGGGGAGTGGAAGGTAGGCATTCTGGCTTCTGTAGCTGCTTCTCCACTGAGTATGGGTGTTGACAGGTGGATCCATACCCCCAGCCTGTTTCTGTCTTTCCCTAGTGGACCAGAGCTCTAGAGATATGAGGGTCCAGGACACATTGGTGAGGTTTCTGCCCAGAGAAGTCAGGATGGAATCAAGGTAGCATCTGTAGCTTGATGTTTGGAAGGTGCCAAAATGGTTAATGAACAAGAACCAAAAAGTAGGATTAGAGCAGATGAGATTAGGGATTTTAGGGCAGAAGAAAGCTAGGGAAACCATCTTAGGCATGATCATGGGGGCACACAACTAGAGTAGTTTGGCTTGAGTTTGGTAGCTGGCCTGAGGTTGGATGAGCATATTGTCACGACTTGTTTTCTTTTTCTTCCTTTTTCTTTTTTGTTGCCTCCAGGGTCATCACTGGGGCTCGGTGCCTGCACTAGGAATCCACTGCTTCTAGAGGCCATTCTTCCCCATTTTGTTGCCCTTGTTGTTGCGCTTGTTATAGTTGTCATTGATGTTGTTGTTGGACAGGGCAGAGAGGAATGGAGTGAGGAGGGAAAGACAGAGAGGGGGAGAGAAAGACAGACACCTGCAGACCTGCTTCACCGCCTGTGAAGCGACTCCCCTGCAGGTTGTGAGCTGGTCCTTGCACTTTGCACCATGTGCGCTTAATCCATTGCTGCTACTGTCCAGCACCCATGACCTGTTTTCTCTCTTGTACAGTATTTTATTTATTGGTCACCAGGGTTATTGCTGGGGCTCAGTGCCAGTGCTATGAATCCACTTCTGACAGCTATTTTTTCCTTTTCATCAGATAGGACAGAGAAAAATTGAGAGGGGAGGGGAAGGCAGAGAGGGGGAGAGAAAGATAGATACCTGCAGACCTGTTTTACCCTTTTGAGGTGACCCCCTGCAGGTGGAGAGCCAGGGGCTTGAATCAGGATCCTAAATGCCCATCCTTGCACTTTGTGCCATGTGCGCTTAACTTGCTATGCTACTGCCCAACCCCTGAGACTCTTTTTTTCTTCTTTTTAAAATTTTTATTTATAAAATGGAAACACTGACAAAGCCATAGGATAAGAGGGGCACAATGCCCACCCTCAGAACTCCATATCCCATCCCCTCCCCTGATAGCTTTCCTATTCTTTAACCCTCTGGGAGTACGAACCCAGGGTCATTATGGGGTACAGAAGGTGGAAGGTCTGGCTTTGTAACTGTTTCCCTGGCATGTCGATCCATACTCCCAGCCTGTCTCTCTCTCTCTTTCCCTAGTGGGGCAGAGCTCTAGGGAAGCAAGGCTCCAGGACATATTGGTGGGGCCCTGGGAAGTCTGGTTGGCATCATGGTACCATCTGGAACCTGGTGGCTGAAAAAAGAGTTAACATATAAAGCCATACAAATTGTTGACTAATCATGAACCTAAAGGCTGGAATACTGCAAATAAAGATTTCGGGTCTCTGTTTTGGAAATAGCTAGTAGGTCTATTTTAGGCATATTCCAAAGGGCCCATGACTTTATTAGTTTGTGCCTGAGCCTGACATCTGATATGCGGGTGGACCCCAGTTACTGTCTGGGGAGATGATGTCATGGCTAGAAAGAGGACCAGAAAGCTGGATCAGGGAAGAGAGTAGCTCCCAAATATGGGAAATGTGTATAAATATTGTTGACTGTAAACCCCAGTGATTTGATGTGATCTGGGGCCCATATTCAGCTTAGGAGCCTATGTGAACTCTGCATCCCTGTAGGTACGGACTTGCATTCCTGGTCATGAGTAGGAACATTCCAAGTTGCACCTGTTTCAGGACCCATCTTCCTCAGGTAGTAGATAGAGTACGTTATCCAGCCTCCCTTTGGAGGATGCAACATTCTCTACCGTTGTTGATCCACACTGAGACTCTCTCTCTCTCTCTTTATTTTATTTACTATTGTTATTTATTTATTTTTTACCAGAGTACTGCTCAGCTCTGGCTTATGGTGGTGCCAAGGGACAGATTGAACCTGGGACTTCAGGGCCTTAGGCATGAGAGTCTTTTTGCATAACCATTATGCTATCTACCCCCCCTCCCACCTCCCAGCCTGAGACTCTCTTATCTTGGTTTTCGGTTGCAGTTTTGTGATGGTCCCAAGCCTGGAGACATGATTGAGTTCTTCCGCAAAGGCTACCAGCACTGGGCCATCTACGAGGGAGATGGCTATGTGGTCCATCTGGCTCCTCCTGGTATGGATGGTTTACATAATGATTTTTTTTCCCCAAAATATTTGTAGTGATAAAATTGATGAGAACAATAGAAAGAAATAGGTGATCAGAAAGCCCTGAGTGGGTTTCTCCTGACAGAACTGAGCAGCCCCCACAGCCCTGTCCCCTGGCGTCAGCACAGGGGCCTCAAAGGTCCTGACAGAAGCAGGAAAGGAGGCTGAGTGGCTTTTGCAGTGGAGCTGGGCTGCCTCCGCATTCAGACCTCTCAACCCCAAGCCGACCCCTGGGGGGAGTCTGCAGGGACCCCACTCAGCATGGTTTCTGAAGGGCTGGGTCTCAGGGTTCTTGTCAAGAACAGTGATGCTCAGTGTTTGTCTTTTGCATTCATGTGATTTCACAGAAGGTGCTTGATAATTTTTACCTAGTACTCCTTATGAAATGCAACCCCCATGGCTTACACATCCAAAACTTCTTATATAGATGCATAGTGAGTACTTCTGAATGATCCAGCATCTCATTAATACCAGAGTAGACAGGAGGGGGAAAAACAGTTAAAGGAGAATTCAGAGGGGGCTTGGTGGTGGCGTATCTGTAAAGTGCACATGCTATAATTCACAAGTAACCAGGTTCAAGTCCCCAGTCCCCAACTGCAGGGGGAAGCTTCATGAATAGTGAAGCAGTGCTGCAGGTCTCTCTCCTCTCTCAATTTCTGTCTCCAATTATATATGTATATATCATAACACTGTGCTCTTTGAATCTAGAGAGAAACATTTTCACACCTAGTGTTTACACTTGTTCCCAGCAGGGCCTCATAACATCTCTTTGGCTCCAGCTAGTGGTGGTAAAATGGAGATGACAATATTTCCTTGAAAGTTAAAGAGAAGATTAAATTAGGTACAACTCGAAAGGTGTGGTCTCTGAATCACAGTGGGATAAAACAGACATCTATCAAATGTGCACACTGTGCAAAAAGAAATAAATGTTTTTTTAAAGTATTTTATTTATTTATCAATGAGAGGGATAGGAAGAGAGAGAGAGAGAGAGAGAACCAGACATCATTCTGGTACATGTGCTGTTGGAGAAAGAGGGAGAGGAAGAGGGAGAGGGAGAGGGAGAGGGAGAGGGAGAGGGAGAGGGAGAGGGAGAGAAAGAGAGAACCAGATGTCATTCTGGTACATGTGCTGCCAGGGATTGAACTCAGGACCTCATGCTTGAGAGTCCAATGTTTTATCCACTGCACCACCTCCCGGACCACTAATAAATTTTCTTACTTGCTTGTATGGGCTAAATTTGGAACCACCTAACATTTCATAATAGGTCATTTCATGGTGCAGGTTGTGCAGTGAATACAATGGCAAACACTGACAATCACTGTATTCGTTGACTTTTTATGGTAACGTTGATTTATTTTTAATGTTTTAAATGTATTATACTTGATAGGATGGAGAAATTGAGAAGGGGTGGGGGGAGACACAGTGAAAGAGACAGACAGACACCTGTAGTTCTGCTTCACCTCTTGTAAAGCTTTCCCGCTGTAGGTGGGGACCAGGGCTTGAGTCCAGGTCCTAGCACATGGTAACATGTGCACTCAACTATTTCTTTATTTTTAAAGATTTACTAATGTCTCTCTATGTGTGAGAAAGGTCAGAACACCACTTTGACATACACTGTGCCAAGAATTGAACTTTGGGTCTGACACATGCAACTTCTACACTACCTGCTGGAGGTATTTCCTCAGCACTCATATTAATTGACTTAAAAATCATTGGTTATCACTGTGGGCGGCATGAGGGAGATTGGTGGTGGGTGTGGTGTGTACAGGGATCCCTGGAATCTTTAGAAAATTTTTAATTAGTAATTTATAAAATTATGAGATAACAGGAGTATAATTCCACACTGTCCCACCACTAGAGTTCTGTGTCCTCCCCACCCCCTCCATTGGAAACTGCAGTAGTTCTCCCAAGGTCACTGATAGGGGTTGACTTATTTCTTATTTATTTATTTATTTATTTATTTATTTATTTATTTTTGCCTCCAGGGCTATTGCTAAGGCTCAGTGCCTGCACCATGAATCCACTGTTCCTGGAGGCCATTTTTCCCCCTTTTGTTGCCCTCGTTGTTGTAGCCTTGTTGTGGTTATCATTGTTGTTGTTGATGTCATTCGTTGTTGGATAGGACAGAGAGAAATGGAGAGAGGAGGGGAAGACAGAAGGGGGAGAGAAAGACACCTGCAGACCTGCTTCACCGCCTGTGAAGCGACTCCCCTGCAGGTGGGGAGCCGGGGGCTCGAACTGGGATCCTTATGCCGGTCCTTGTGCTTTGCGCCGTGTGCGCTTAACCCGCTATGCTACCACCCGATCCCCGGATTGACTTATTTTTATGAATATCTATATTTATATACATATATTTGCCCATTTTTTCTATGGTCTTGCCTTCTCTTCCTTTTTAAGTCACACCTACACTCGTTACTACTTCTGAATGTCCTTTTTTCCTCTTCTCTCTGGGTCCTGATGGAATTGGGGTTCAGAGCTCTCTGGTCATCTCCCCTTAAGATTTCTTCCTCTCTCAGGCTGGGAGTATGGATCGGCCAGTCAACGCCCATGTTCAGCGGGAAAGCAATGACAGAAGTCAGACCTTTCACCTTCTGCATCCCACAATGACCTTGGGTCCATACTCCCAGAGGGATAAAGACTAGGAAAGCTCTCAGGGGAGGGGATGGGATACAGAGTTTTGGTGGTGGGAACTGTGTGGAGTTGTACCCCTCTTATCCTATGGTTTTGTTAATGTCTCCTTTTTAAAATAAATAAAAAAAATAAAAAATAGATTTCTCCCTCTCTTGGGAGTAGAGACCAAAATTCTTTTTGGGGTGCAGGAAGTGGGAGTTCTGATTTCTGTAACTGCTTTTCCATTGGATATGGTATTGGCAGGTGGATCCATACCCCCAGGTTGTCTCTTATCTTTCTCTAGTGGGGCAGGGCTCTGAGGAGGTGAGGTTCTAGGATACAACGGTGAGGCCATCTGCCTGGAATCTTATAATCTTGTAAACCACCATTAAACCACTAACAAAATTGTACTGAGTAAAAGTAAATGAATAAAAATATCCCAGATCGCTACATTTAAAGAGCAAAACCAGAGAAGCCCCCAATCGCATTGTGCGAGAAGCAGCAGGAGAGGTCCCCGGGTGACCCCTTGCCCTGTTGCCCCGCCCCTCCCCACTGTCGCCTTCCTCACAGCCCCTGCTGACAAGAGTCTCTGATTCCAGATGACTTCTTGGGGAAGGAGCATATGATCTACTCACTTACATCTGGCATGGCTGTGGTGAAGAGGCAGCTCCTGAAGGACGTGGTGCAGGGCTGTCCCTATCGGGTCAATAATTACGTGGATGAGTGGCAGTCCCCGCGGCTTCAGAAGGAGATCCTCAGAGATGCCAGCAGGGCTGTCGGGAAGGAGATGGATTACAGCCTCCTGCACTGGAACTGCGAGCACTTCACCACTTGCCTGAGGAATGAGAAACCTTACAGTGCCCAGGTAAAGCTCTCTGTGGGGTGACCCCTGTCCCTCCCGGAATGTGGGCTCGGGGTGGGGGTGGCCAGGCTGTGCAGCCAGAGGACAGGTGAATGATGCAATCAACAGTGGACTCTCAGGGCCCCATAGGCGGGGAGTCAGGATGTCAGAGCTCACAGTTCAGATTTTTTTTTTTTTGCCTCCAGGGTTATCTCTGGGGCTCAGTGCCTGCACTATGATATGAATCCACTGCTCCTGGAGGCAATTTTTTCTCATTTTTTTTGCCCATTTTATTGTTATTGTTATTGGATAGGACAGAGAGAAATGGAGAGAGGAGGGGAAGACAGAGAGGGGAGAGAAAGATAGACACCTGCAGGCCCGCTTCACTGCTTGTGAAGCGACTCTACTGCAGATGGCGAGCCTGGGGCTCGAACTGAGATCCTTAAGCCAGTCCTTGCACTTTGCACCATGAGTGCTTAAGCCACTGCACTATGCCCAGCCCCACAGCTTAGTTTTTTAGAAAATATTTTTTATTTATTATTGGATAGAGAGAGAAATTATTATTGGATAGAGACAGAGACAGGAGGGGGAGATAGGGAGGGAGACAGAGAGACACCTGCAGCCCTGCTTCACCACTTGTGAAGCCTCCTTTCTGCAGGTGTGGACTGGGGGCTTGCACCCGGGTCCTTGCACACTGTAACGTGAGTGCTTAACCAGGTGCATCACCGCCTGGCTCCACAGCTCAGATCTTGAATCCACTGAGTGTCCCTGGACAGGCCACTTTCCAGCTGGGCCTCAGTTTTCCCAGGGGCAAAAGGAGGGTCAGGTGGGGAATTTCTGGGGGCTTTTCCTCTGAGAGCCCCCCAAAAGTTGCTGAAACCTTGGGGTGAGTGTAAGGCATTCCAGGAGCAGGACAGGTCTCCTGAGGTCCCGAAAAGCATCTGGGGAGAGAGCTCAAGGTTTGTCCATGTAAGAACTGCAGTGTCCATGAGCTCCCTTTGCGGCTCCCAAACCTGCCATCTGCTACTAGGAGACAGGCCCGAGATTCACGGCCAGCTCTCCTTTCCAGACTTTTATCTCCGCACACAGCACCTCCAGGGTCCCCCACCAAAGTGGAAGCAGGGAAGAAGAGGGCTCAGGATGAGATGGGGAGGCAGGAGGGTGGATTCAGGAAGGAGAGCTGGAATTTGGGCGTGTGAGAAGCTGCATAGTTGGACCTCTGAGTCTGGAGGTGGGGCTGATGTGGGGCTCACATGGAAGCTTCCAGACCGGATACAGGCTTGGGAAGCCCAGTGCCTTCCTATGGCTTCTGAACTTGCCCTCAGCTTCTCCACAGCCTTTCCCTCTGCAGAGGAGCCAGCCAGCTAGACCAGAGCCCAGAGCTGTGCCCACTGCAGCCCCCAGGAAAGCAGGCTCAGACCCTCTCCCTGCCCACCTGAGTCACAACAGGTGTCCTCACCCACAGAGCTCAGGGGCCAGGAGCCCCTCAGCCCATCATCCAGTTCTCAGGACAGACAGGTGCAGACAAGCCCTCTCCCTTCCCCCCAAACGTGAACCCAGGGAATCAGCTCAGTGAGACAGAACAGGCTTTGTATTTGTAAGACCCTGGGTTTGATCCCCGCACCGAAGTCAACCGTGTTCACAGTGTGGGAATGCAGAAATAGCTGGCCTTTGAGACTCAGGCAAGCATCTTCCAGAAGAGAGCTGTGGGCTGAGAGCATCACAGGCACCAGTAGGGCAGGAGAGTGAGGGGGCTTCCAGGACCTGGGGAGGTGGGACAACCTGCCTGGGCTCTGACTGGGGCAATGTGGGGGGGGGTGTATTCCAGGCGGACAAATTCTTGCAGAGTTTGAGAAACGAGAAAGTGAAGGAGGTTTTAGGGACCGTGGGGCCTTCGTGTGGAGAAGTGGTCTTAAACCCGTGACAGCCTGCAGCAGCCACAGAGTCCATGCTGGAAGCAGCTAAGATGCCCCCGACCCCTGAACCTCCCCTGCTTTCTTCTGCTCAACGTTCCTAGCTGAATGCCGAAACGACAGAGCATGTGTGTTACTATGCTCAAGGACGTGGGTTCAAGCGCCAGGTCCTTGCCTGCAGGGGAGAAAACTTCATGAGTGGTGAAGCAGTGCTGCAGGTGTCTCTCTTTCTCCCTCTACATCTCTTTTCTCTCAGTTTTGATAGGAAATTTCCAGGTTTTAGCAAACCCTGGATATGCTTATGCCTGTGATGCATTTGTAAGTAGGACTCAATACAGGACAGAAAAATTGAAAATTAAATAAAGGGTTAGGAATGTGTAGAAAGTCTGAGATAGTGCAGGTGGCTAGGACAGTGACGCAGGCTGGCCTTCACTGGGTGAGCAAGTGATAACAAGTAGAGACAGTGAAGGTCAGACTGAACTTTCACTGAGAAGGCAGCTTCTGTAACCCTGACTAGCTTCTAAAAGGTACCCCTGCCTGCCCCTGTGGTGTATCTTATGATAATTAGTGAAGAGAGTTGAGAGGAAGTGTTTTCCTCAATTCTTCTATTGTAGCAAAGGTTTGCACTTTAGCACAGAATAAACAAACAAAAAAAAATTTTTTTTTTTGCCTCCATGGTTATTGCTGGGGCTCAATGCCTGTACTATGAATCCTCTGCTCTTGGAGGTCATTTCTTTTTCCATTTTTGTTGCCCTTGTTGCTGTTGTTATTGTTGCCACTGCTGTTGTTGGATAGGACAGAGAGAAATTGAGAGAGGAGGGGAAGACAGAGAGGGGAAGACAAAGATAGACACCTGCAGACCGCTTGTAAAGTGACACCCCTGCAGGTGGGGAGCCGAGGGCCCGAACTGGGATCCTTATGCTGGTTCTTGTGCTTTGCGCCATGTGTACTTAACCTGCTGCACTATCACCTGGCCTCGCATACATAGTTTTTTTTTTTTCTGAGTCTCCTTCACCATCCCTGCACAGTCACATATTAAGTGTGGCATAGAAGTTTTACATAGCAAATATATCTCACTCACTCTGTTTTTAATATCTTTTAAAGTTGCCATGACTGTCCCAGTCTTTTCTCTTATTTGCCAAATGTCATGAACTGTAGCTGCTTCTAACAGTAAGGCTGTGTTCACACAGACCCCATCCTAGTTCAAAACACCCTAAGTGGGGAATGCATGGAGCAGCACTGCTGTAGCAAGTGTCACAGCTCAGCTGAATCCACCTCGAGTGAGCTGAGAACCCTGACATTAGGCTACAGAGCCGTCCCTCTGAGCTGCGCCGCCAGAAGCAGGAGACAGGTGGATTTCTGCAGACACAATAGGATGTGAAACACAAGGAAGAGGCAGACAAGCATGACAACACAACCTGCAGGATCTCTGGTGTTCATCCTCACGATCGCTTGGCTATTGCTGAGTGCACTTCACTGCCTAGCAGCCTAAGAGCTCCAGGCCACATGGGACTAACCCCAGAGAGACCAAGATCCAGAACTCAGAACACGGCTTCTACTGAACTCGCATCATATTTGCACCACCTAAAAGCTGAACAAAGGTTGGGCCATCCTAGTGGATCATCTGTATTTCTCTTCCTTTGGTATACATATATTTTAAACATTCTTTCCCTTTTATTTCCTTGTGTTGAGAGTCCGTGCTTTCTTTACTGTGCCACCTCCCAGATCACCATTTTTACCTAATTTAACCCAATTACTTTAATCTTTAAGGTGCTAGCATTTTAGGACTTTTTTTTTTTTTTTCTGTCACCAGTGATGGAGCCAGATGGCCCTCACAAAACTTTTTTTTTTTTTTTTGGTACTAGTAGCCCTAGACCCAGGTGTGCGAGTGTCACTCTCTGGCTCCTCCACAGAGCAGGTCCCTTTCACTGCCCTGAGCAGAGAGCTTCTCCTCTCTGTCTTCCTCCTGTGACCTGCACAGTCCTGGACACAGGGAAAACCCCCCAGAAGACTCGTCAGCAGATGGAGCCTCAATTCCATCCTATACTGAGTTTAGGTTCTTTTTCTATTGTGTCGGGCTGAGCTTCACTGACGGGACAGACGACCCGGGACTCATGGTTGAGCTATACGCAGTATCTCTTTTTATTCATGCTGGATGCAGAGCAATCTAAGCCGAGCTAAACTAAATTAACAACTAAACTAAAACTCACAATGCTGTCTTTAATATATACCTGCCAAGTAGGGTGGGAACAGGATGTGACATAGAGAGGGTGGAGAGAAAAGTGACTGGTGAATATCAGGGTGTGACAAGGAGAGGGGGCGGAGCAGGCGAGAATACTACTACTGAACCACCAATGCCCTGGAGGGAGGGTGGTGCTTTATGTAAATATAAAAGTGATTTATGTAAATAGACTGCAGCTTTGAGTGGGATCAAACCAATCCCTATACAGGCATACCGGTGCTTGGTTAAGCAGAAGCCAGGGGGAGCTGGCATACTACCCAACACTATTTCTCTTTTTCACTTGTAAGCCCTGCCCATACATGGACCATGGCTGTCAAATTAGCATAACTGAATTCACCTGTGAGCCCTGCCTACCCATGGATCCTGGCTGGCTAGTTCATTAGCATAACTGAATTCACCTGTGAGCCCCCCACCCTTGGAACCTTGCTAGGTCATTAGCATAACTGAATTCATCTGTGAGCCCCCCACCCTTGGAACCTGGCTAGTTCATTAGCATAACTGAATTCACCTGTGAGCCCCCCACCCTTGGAACCTTGCTAGGTCATTAGCATAACTGAATTCACCTTTGAGCCCTGCCTACCCATAGAACCTGGCTAGTTCATTAGCATAACTGAATTCACCTGTGAGCCCCCCACCCTTGGAACCTGGCTAGTTCATTAGCATAACTGAATTCACCTGTGAGCCCTGCCTACCCTTGGAACCTGGCTAGGTCATTAGCATAACTGAATTCACCTGTGAGCCCTGCCTACCCTTGGAACCTGGCTAGGTCATTAGCATAACTGAATTCACCTGTGAGCCCTGCCTACCCATAGAACCTGGCTAGGTCATTAGTATAACTGAATTCACCTGTGAGCCCCCCACCCTTGGAACCTGGCTAGGTCATTAGCATAACTGAATTCATCTGTGAGCCCTGCCTACCCATGGAACCTGGCTGACTCATTAGCATAACTGAATTCATCTTGAGCCCAGCCTATATTTGGAATTCGGCTGCCTAACAGTAGCCCAAGTGCTGGCACAATCTCCAGGCTTACTTTCTAAGAGAAAGTTTAACTCATCTGCACAGTTTAGGGTTAGTTTTGAAATCAGTTAGCTGTGAGTTCTTACTGTGAAATTGGAATAAGAATTTTCAGATGTGGGATATAAAAATGTGAATTTATTGGAAAGATAGGAGAGAGATACGGGGTGGGGGAGGGCTGTCTCACTGGTCTAAGCTCACATATTTCAAGAGCAAGGACCTGGGTTCTAGTCTGTACTCCCCATCAGCAGGGAGGATACTTTATAAGAAGTGAAGCAGCTCTGCAGGTGTCTTTCCCTCTATCTTCCCATTCTCTCTCAATTTCTCTGTTCTATCTAATAAAAAAAAAGGAAAAAAAAAAAAAGGAAAATGGCCACCAGGAGCGGTGGATAGGTAGTGTAGGCACCAAGCGTCAGCAATAACCCCTGGTGGCAAAGAAAGAATGAAAGAGAGAGAGAAAAAACAGTCATCTGGCTATATCCTTTTAGTGAGCATCACTTTTAGTGAGCATGAGTCCTCTGTCTGGTGTGTGTGGGGGTAACCAGGATTTTTAAGGAACTGAGTTTCTTTGAACCCCCTTTCTCCTTAGCTATTATATTAGCTAAGGCATATTATGCAGACTGTAAAAAAAATGATCTTCTGGGGGCTGGGTGGTGGTGCACTGGGTTAAGTGTACATAGTACTAAGTGCAAGGACCTGCTTAAGGATCCCTGTTTGAACCCCTGGCTCCCCACCTGCAGTGGGGTTGCTTCACAAGCAATGAAACAGATCTGCAGGTATCTCTTTTTTTCTCTCCATATCTCCCCTCCCCTCTCAATTTCTATCTGTCTTGTCCAAATGAAATGGAAAAATGGCCTCCAGGAGCAGTGGATTTGTAGTGCGGGCACAGAGCCCCACAATAAGGCAAAAAAAAAAAAATCTTATTGGCACAGAAGGATACCTGTTTTTTTTTTTTTTTAACTCTACAGACTTTGCAAATATAGTTGTCTCATTCCTTTGTGTTTGCATAAAAATGAGGTATTTGTGAGATTGTTGAGATCAGAAATGACAGCAAGTACCTGGGGGTTACAGATGCTGCTGCACCACAACTATTTCCCTGGCACACCCGTGGGATATATATTCGATATACATATGTTATAGGAAATAGCCTCAGAACAGCTCTGAGTTTCAGCTCCAAGGAGTAGCAGATCTGAAGGAGGAGTCTGAGGCCATGACCATGTGGAGGGCAGGGAAATACTTTATTACACCAGCAGAATCTAGCAGACTCCTACCAAGCTAGACCAACCTCTGGTTTGGACAGCTGCTTATATACCTTTTAAGCCAGGAGTGGTGTGCATTTGATTGGTTATAAGGTGGTACATTTGATTGGTTACAAGGTGCACCAATCAGGTGTGTTCAAGGGTAATGTGCGAACGGATTGGTCACATTATGAATCATCAAGGTACATATAAGACAAAGGATAAAGTGGATTGATTATGTTCCACATCCAATCCGGGCTGCCAAGATGCAAGTGAATACAAAATGAAACATACAATTTGGTTGACTACATTCTGCGAAACAAAATAATTTAACCTGATTGGTTACATTTCTAGTCCCCTAGGTTTGCTGAAATGCAGGAACAGCAGACACACCTGTCTGTCCATTGTGCAACTGGGGAACATTTTATTTCACATATATGTATCTGGTGTCTATCAGGGGAGGAGGAAGAGCATCGTCAGGGGAATGTCTTCATCAATGAGGAAGGAGATGATCAAGAGCAGAGAGTGTGGAGCTACCCACATGGGCAACTAGCAGGAAAACCAACCAGGGAAATCCCAGAGGGCGGGGACTCTGTTATGTGTGGGGCCAATGGAGTTACTGAGTCCAGAGTTCAGTGTGTGGAGTCCTGGGTGGGGGTGAGACACAGGATTCAGATGATCCCACCAGACTAGTAGGATTGTAAAGAGAAAGATCAACTATTCAATTTTTGATGGAATTAATGATTGAAGTATTAAAACTTATTTTTCTCTTTCCTTTGACATTACACATCAAGTGTTAAAAAAAGGAGTGATATGGGGGTGTAGGAACTGAGCAAAAAGTAATAAATGTAAAATGGTATATAAACAGACAAATGAACCTAGACTCGGGCAACCCAAGGAATAAGTAAGCAATTACAAGACAGGCCTGGGAGTCTGCAAGGCTGGAGATAAAGACAAGGGCAGAGACTCTGAGAAAACAGCCTGGGAACCTGGAGTCAGGAAAAAGAGATAACTCCAAGGACAAAAAAAGACCCCCTCCCCTTCCCTGCACCTGTGGGCTATAGATGTAAAACTGTCATGTAACCACATTGTGTAGCTGAACCTTGTCATGTAGCCATGTAATCTGAAATGTATATAAACCTTAATAGGACTTGGGTATGGGGTCAATTACCAGAGAGCTGGTGTGTCAGCCCCTTGGTAACTCGGCCCTAGCCGGCTAGAATATAATAAAGGCTCTCTGCTTTTACATCACCTTTGGTTCCTTGTGTATTTCCTTATATCACGGACCCAGGTACAACAGAGGCCAGGCAGTGGGTTAAGCGCACATGGCGCAATGAACAAGGACTAGCTTTAGGATCCTGGTTCCAGCCCCCTGCTCCCTACCTGCAGGGGAGGAGGGTGGTGGGTTGCTTCACAGGCGGCGAAGCAGGTCTGAAGGTGTCTATCTTTCCCCCTCTCTGTTTTCCCCTCTTCTCTTGACTTCTCTCTGTCCTATCCAACAACATTTATAACAACAATAACAATAGCAACAACAATGGGGAAAAAAGATAGCCTCCAGGAGCAATGGATTTGTGGTGCAGGCATCTAGCCCTCACGATTAATCCTGAAGGCAAAAGCAAACAAACAAATAAATAAACAGATGTTTCATGTAAGTATCTAGAATAAGGCTTGATCCAGTATCTAGTCTCAGCTTCCCCAGAGACCCATCCTACTAGGGAAAGAGAGAGGCAGACTGGGAGTATGGACCGACCAGTCAACGCCCATGTTCAGCGAGGAAGCAATTACAGAAGCCAGACCTTCTACCTTCTGCAACCCTCAATGACCCTGGGTCCATGCTCCCAGAGAGATAGAGAATGGGAAAGCTATCAGGGGAGGGGGTGGGTTATGGAGATTGGGTGGCGGGAATTCTGTGGAGTTGTACCCCTCCTACCCTATGGTTTTGTTAATTAATCCTTTCTTTAATAAAAAAAATAATAAAATAAAAAAAAATTAAATAAAAAAAAAAGAAGATAAAAAAAAAAAAAAGCAAAGGACACAACCATCGCATGGACTTAAGACATTATAAACTCAGGGAACAGATTAGGTGGAAGAGTCATGTGATCCATTTCCATATTAATGATTCTGGAGCCCTCAGGTGATCAGGGTGAGGGAGGGACAGGCAGCCCAATCCCATCCCTTGATGGGTCCCAGTCAGAGGGGGCTCCACATCTCAGCTCCAGAGACTGCTGTTCTGTGTGGGGAGAGGCTCCTGGAGCTGAACAGACTCAGGTAAATGCAAAGTATGAGGGCCTGCAGCCCTGGGGGAAAGGGTGCATGGGGAGGCAGCACAGGGAAGGGCTCTATTCCCCCCTACAAGCCTCCCTCCATGTCTGTATCTGTGTGAGCATGTCTGTGAGGCAGGAGAGGCTCAGAGCTCCAGCGCCTGTCCTGTCACAGTTGCCTCCACACTCTTGACAGCAAGGACAAGGGGATGGTCCTGGAGGAGGTGCTGCCCACAGCACAGTGAGGCTGGGTGCTCCCTGCACAAGGCGGATGCTGCCCTGCCCGGAGTCTCTCTTCTCACAGGGAGCTCTCGGTGACAGAGCAGAGGTGGGACCTGCCTCATGGTGCCTTGACTGAGGTCTCAGGTGACTCTCCTGGGGGACACATCCCTCAGAGAAGGGACACAGTGTGTCTGCTCACTGCTGCCCTGGCTGAGCTGAGCCCATTCTCTGTCCTGGCTTGTTCTGTCCTTCTGCTCACCCACATTGGTTGAGTATAACTGTGACTTCTTGAGGGGCTGATGTTCTCATTAAGCCCCATTGACTGTGCTCTTCAATCTCTTTCTGGGGAAGCCACCCCAGGGAGTCTCACACCACACAGCATCTCTTACCTGCTGACATTTCAGCCTTGTTTTCTCTCAAGAGGACACAGAAGGGGAATACCAAAGGAGATCACCTGGGACTTAAACAAGACAGGACTAGAATGACTTCAGGAACCCAGCAAATCACCGGTGAGTGCAAACACGTGTGGCACATGGACAGAGAGGAGCCTAGGGAGAGATTAAGTGGCTGGTAACAGTCCGGCAGTTTACCAGTTGAGACACAATTTCCAGTCTGTTTTATCAACAAAAAGACTACTGAAGGGAGGAGAGGACTCCCCTAAGACTCACCAAATGCAACTGTGAGTTTCCATTGCTACTGCTTTCAGAATCTGGAGCAGCGGTGGGGAGGCCCTGTGCTGACACCAGGGGAGAGAGAACTAATAAGGAAACTCAGGAGATCTACATCTTGGTGGCCTAGTGGTGGGGCTGTGAGAGTCGCTTTGCATAAACACCGGATTATCTCTGACCCACCCTGCTTTATCTTTTGGTCAGGAGTTAGTGATTAAGCTAAGAAGCCTATTTATAGTTTAAAAGCCCTCAGGCTCCCTTAGCCTACAGGGTAGAAAAAGAACAAAAGAGGATTTTAAGCCACTGAGCTCCAACTCAGGGATTAAAATAATATTGAGACAACTGCCAATTTCCACAACTGTGAACCTTTTAATTACCTTACTTAGACACAAGTCAATCCAGGTAAGAGTGATCAGTAATTTGAGAAGTACTGAGAGAGGGACCTCATAACATACTATATAAAATGTTTAAACCAACAAGAAGAAATATTGGAGAAATGAACCAGGACAAGAATCCAGCTAAAAGCCCCCCAAAGGTTGAAGCAAAAAATATTGAGGTCAACATCCAAACACTAGTTAAGGAGTGAGTAAAGAGTTTGAAAGAATTGTCATCAGAAATGCAGAAACAACAAATGAGACTCTGGAAGAAAACACTAATTATCTCAAGGTTATTAGAGAGCTGAAAGCTGAAATAGCTGAGTTAAGAACACAACTAGATTAACAAGTTAAAACAGTATCAGAACAGGGTAACAAAATAGATGAACTCCAGAAAACAGTAGAAGGGAGAGAGAATAGAATAAATGAGGCTGAAGACAGAATTAGCAAGATCGAGGAGGAATTAGAGACAACTAAAAAAGAAGTAAGAGATCTCAAAGAGATTAAGAGATATTGAAAACAACAGAGACATATGGGATGACTTCAAAAGAAATGATGTACGCATTATTGGTTTACCAGAGGAAGAAAGAGAGGGAGGGGGAAGAAAGCATTCCTCAGGACATAATAGCTGAGAACTTCTCTAGTCTAGACAACATTAAAGACATAAAGGTTCAAGAAGCCCAGAGGAGGGTCCCAAACAGAATTAATCCAGACTTAAAGACACCAAGACACATCCTATTTAGAATGGAAAGGAATAAGGATAAAGAAAGGATCCTGAAGGCTGCAAGAGAAAAACAAAAAGTCACCTACAGAGGAAAACCCATAAGATTAGCAGCAGACTTCTCCACACAAACACTGCAGGCCAGAAGAGATCTATCGAGTGCTCAATGAGACAGGCTTTCAACCAAGACTACTGTATCCTGCTAGACTGTCATTCAGACTAGATGGAGGTAAAAAACCTTCTCAGACAAGTAACAATTGAAAGAATCAACTATCACCAAGCCTGCCCTGAAAGAAGTTCTGAAAGGTCTCCCATAAGCAGTCAGACCACCGTAAATATGCCATATATGAGAACACTCTAAAACTCTACAAGAATGGCATTAAAATATCTTCAAACTTTTATATCAATCAATGTCAGTGGCCTGAATTCACCTATTAAAAGGCACAGAGTAGGAAGATGGATCAAAAAACACAACAAACACAACCCAACAATATACTGTCTAGAAGGAACCCACCTAACTCAACAAGACATACACAGACTCAAAGTGAAATGATGGAAAACCATCCTACAAGCCAATGGCCCACAAAAAGTGGCAGGAACAGCTATTCTCATATCTGACATGATAGACTCTAAAATAAATAAAATTTAAAAAGATAGGGATGGACACTATTTAATGCTCAGAGGATCAGTCAATCAAGAGGACTTAACAATTATTAACATCTGTGTACCCAATGAGAAGCCATCTAAACACATCAAGCATCTACTGAAAGAGCTACAGCAATATATTAATAGCAACACAGTAATAGTAGGGGACTTCAACACCCCACTCTCTCAACTTGACAGATCATACAGGCAGAAAATCAATAAAGACATAAGGGAGCTAAATGAGAAGATAGATAAACTAGAACTATTGGACATTTTCAGAGTTATTCATCCCAGGAAACTGGAATACATGTTTTACTCAAGTCCACATGGGTCATTCTCAAGGATAGACCCTATATTAGGCCACTAAGACAGTATCAGCAAATTCAAGAGCACTGAAATCATCCCAAGCATCTTCTCAGACCACAGTGGAATTAAACTAACACTTAACAATCAACAAAAGATTATTACTAGTCCCAAAATGTATAAGCTCAACAGTACACTCCTTAACAACTACTGGGTAAAAGCAGAAATAAAGGAAGAAATCAAAATGTTTCGAGAGTTCAATGAAAATGAAGACACAAGCTATCAAAATATTTGGGACACATTTAAGGCAGTACTGAGAGGGAAGTTCATAGCCATACAAGCACACATTAGGAAACAAGACAAAGCACAAATAAACAGTCTGATTGCACATCTTAAAGACCTAGAAGAAGAAGAACAAAGGAATCCTAAAGCAACCAGAAGAGCAGAAATCACTAAAGTTAGGGCAGAAACAAATAACATTGAAAATAAGAAAACCATAGAAAAGATCAATGAAAGTAAATGTTGGTTCTTTGAAAGAGTGAACAAAATTGACAAACCTTTAGCCAGACTCACAAAACAAAAAAGAGAGAAGAACAAAATAAATCAGGTCATAAATGAAAGAGAAGATACCACAAAAGACACTGCAGAAATTCTACAAAACTACAAAAAGTAAATTCTGAGTGGATCAAAGACTTGGATGTTTGACCAGAACCTGGAAGAAATGAATGATTTCCCTAGATAGGAAACAAGAAAAAAGCACAAATAAATAGCCTGATTGCACATCTTAAGGACCTAGAAGAAGAACAAAGGAACCCTAAATCAACCAGAAGGACAGAAATCACTAAAGTTAGGGCAAAAATCTAAGGAATCCAGCAGGAAGCTTTTGGAAATCATCAGGCAATACAGTAAGGTGTCAGGCTACAAAATTAACATTCAGAAGTCAGTGGCATCCCTTTTACTACAGCAAGAAAAACAATAAAATATCTAGGAATAAACCTAACCAGCCTGCAGAGGGAGGACAGAGAGGCTGAGAGCAGAGGAGCCACAGTCCAGGGCAGACAAGACACAACACAGACTCTTCTCACCTGCGTCTCCTCCTGAGGCTGGGCCAACCTGAGCTTGGGGGGCTGCTGCAGCGTCTCTGTGCTCGTGGGGTCCTGGGATGTGTCCCCAGTGTGGGCAGAGGGGACCCATCAGCTCCCTGTGTCAGAGGCTGAGCTGAGCTGAGCTGAGCTGAGGGCAGGCCTGTGCTGGGTCCCAGGGACCCTCCTGCCCTTCCCTTCTCCATCACGTGGGTCTGCTCAGAGACTCTCAGAGTCCCCTGAGTGCTGGACTTCCCTCCTTGATGCTTTCTAGAAGCTTCTTGTAGAGATGGCTCACCCTACCATCTTAACTGTATAAAACTAGAGAAGAGGTAGAGTTAGCAGAATGTGTTTCCTATAATTGACCTAACTTTTCCATTCATCTAAAGAGACAACATCTGGGAATCAATGTGTTTACCTAATTGCTTCTAAAACAACCACCCATTAGCAGACTCACAAAGAGAATCAGGGATAATATCTCACTCCCAGCAGCTCACAGAAGCCATTTCCTGTCACTGTCTCCACTGGAAGGAGCCCATCTCCTGCCCATCTGAGGAACAAGAGGGCAGGTGTCCAGATGGTCATTGAGGAGAGGAGAGGAAGTGGGCTTGACTCTGAGCAGGGAGGGAGGGGCTCCCATGCCCAGTGCCACTGTCCCCCTCCTGACCAGCTGTGACAGAGAGGGAAGTGCTCCTTGTGGTCAGTGCTCAGTGCCCACTGCCCACCTAGGGACTCTGTCCTCAGCTGAGCAGGACACTGACAGGATGAAGGGTGTGAGGCCCAGAGGGTCGTGTCCCCTCTCTGAGCTCAGTGGGTCCACCTGGAGCCACATGCTGTCCTGTGAGAACCTGAGATTTGAGGTACGGGAAGGAGATGGTCACAGCAAATAAACACATAGCGTGTCCTCCAGAGTCCACTGTGGTAGATGCTTTATCTATGTTCCCTTTTATTGCCCTTTTTCATTGTTGTTGTAGTTATTATTGTTGTTGTCATTGATGTCATCATTGTTGGATAGGACAGAGAGAAATGGAGAGAGGAGGGGAAGACAGAGTGGGGGAGAGAAAGATAAGACACCTGCAGATCTGCTTCACGGCCTGTGAATCGACTCCCCTGCAGGTGGGGAGCCAGGGGCTGGAACCAGGATCCTTACGCCAGCCTTTGCACTTCGTGCCACGTGCGTTTAACCCGGGGCACCACTGCCCGACTCCCGGTGGTGGATTCTTATACTAGAGCATAAATGGAACCTTGGTCTCCCCACTTCTTGCTGTCTTCCCCTTGAGAGCTTAGTTTTAAGTAGCAGAAAGGAACTAATCAGGGCCTCAACTTGAAGGGAAAGGCAAACGGCAGAGAAAACTGGTCTACCTGTCTCTCCTGACAAAATGGCCCTAACTCAGCTCTGAGAGGGACAACACGAGACACAGAGAGCCCCTTCTCCCTCCTCCCAGCCCCACCTTTTGCCTTATTAATTCTTTAAAAAAAATTTAAAAAAATTTTTTTATTGGGGAATTAATGCTTTACATTCCACAGTAAATATAATAGTTTGTACCTGTATAACATTTCCCAGTTTTCCATATAATCATTTATTCTTTCTGCAGGTGGGGACACAGGTGTCTACTGTTTCCCTGAGAAACTCCTTTGTGTCTACAGCTCTTCCTTCCTGTAACATTTCAGAGGTACGATTTTAATTAAAATACTCCATTTAGGGGGGCCTGGTGGTAGCGTAGCGGTTACGCACAAAAGGCACAAAGTGTAAGGGGCGGAATAAGGATCTCGGTTAGAGCCCCTGACCCCCACCTACTTGGGGGTTGTTTCACAAGTGATGAAGCAGGTCTGCAGGTGTCTTTCTCCCTCTCTGTCTTCCCCTCTTCTCTCGATTTTTCTCTGTCCTAACAATGACAACAACAACAACAACAACAATAATAACAATGATAAACAACAAGGACAACAAAAGGGAAATAAATAGCCTCCAGGAGCAGTGGATTTGTAGTGCAGGCACCGAGCCCCAGCAATAAACCTGGATGTAAAATAAATGAATAAAATATACCATTTAGGGTCCTGGTTGGTGGTGCACCAGGTTAAATGAACATAGTGCGAAGCACAAGGACCCACATGAGGATCTAGGTTCGAGCCCCTGCGGGGGGGGGGGTCACTTCACAAGTGGTGAAGCAGGTCTGCAGTGTTTATCTTTCTCCTCCCTTCTCTGTCTTCCCCATCTCTCTTAATTTCTCTCTGTCCTATCCAACAACAACAATGGAAAAAAAAAAGGCCTCCAGGAGCAGGGGATTCATAGTGCAGGCACTGAGTTCCAGCCATAACCCCGGAAGAAAAAAATATTAGGCCTAAATTATATAAAACAACAACAGGGAACACACACACACACACACACACACACACACACACACACACCACTCTCCCCACTCCTCAGGCCAATGGCCTGTGTGTTGTCTTCACAGCTGTCTTCTCCCCTAAACGGCAGAACTCTGTGAGTTTGGAGAGTCTGAGATTAATCTAGGGTAAGGAGAGAGCTGAGTGCTCCTGGCCCTGGAGGGTTTGAGCTGTTCCTTCTCTCAAATGAACTCAGGATCAGACTCACAGGAGACTCTCTAGGGAGAGCTGAGTGGATGGACTTGGAAAACAGCTGCTCATCTGAGCAAGGATGCTGGTTCTCAACCAAAGGGAGATCACGTCCTCTGGAAAACTGAACTGAGGACAAAACCCTTTCAATTACCCAAGCCTCCAAAGGGGACAAGTCCCCAGTGATCCCTGGAAATACGGTGGCTTGGGTGTGAGACCACACATTTCAAAGCCATCAAAAGTAAGCACTGTGTTAACATTTTTCTCAGCAACAATAAAATCTCCTCTGAAGTACGTGAATATCCCGCAGAGAATGAGCACAGACCTGGGCGTGTGCAGGGTGGGGCCAGAGAGAGGAGGGAGTGAGGAAGTTGGGACACTGGGAGACTCTCTTCCTGGATGCTGACAGGTCCTGGCTAGTCAGCACAGTACAGGTGAGAATGGGAGACATCAGACACCCAGCACAGCCCAGGTTCCAGGGGGCTGTCTCAGGACAGGAATAGACACCCCCTCCCCCCGGTGACACAAACAGTTCAGTGAGGTCTATTCCTTACCCTGGGTGACAGACAGCCCTTGTTTCTTCTTGAGGGTTATGCCACCTCATCCATCCATCCCTGCAGGAACACAAGTGTCACCTCTGAGTACGTCTCCTTAGCCAGATTCCCCTGACCACAGCTGGCAGGGGTGAAGGGCTTTGATGAGGCTCATGTCCATAGAGATATCTCAGGGGGCTGAGGGGTACAGTTTGAGCCCGGATGTTGCTGACCCAATTACTCTCCATTTTAGTTTGACTTTCTCTCATGGACTTCTTCTTCTTCTTCGTATTTAATTTATTTATTTATTCCCTTTTGTTGCCCTTGTTGCTTGATGTAGTTATTATTGATGTTGTTGTTGTTGGATAGGACAGAGAGAAATGGAGAGAGGAGGGGAGAGAAAGAGAGGGGAAGAGAAAGACAGACACCTGCAGATCTGCTTCACCACCTGTGAAGTGACTCTCCTGCAGGTGGGGAGCCGGGGGCTCGAACCAGGATCCTTAGGCCGGTCCTTGCGCTTTGCACCATGTGCGCTTAACCCGCTGCGCTACCGCCTGACTCCCGACTTGTCCTCTTCTATTTTGGGGCGTGGGAAGATGACGCATACCATTCAGATCTTTAGCAAACACTCTCACCTTGAGCAGAGGAGGTCAGATCCCTGCATAATGGTTATGCAAAGAGACTCTCATGCCTGAGGTTCCAAAGTCTCAGGTTCAATCCTCTTCACCATCATAAACCAGAGCTGGGAAGGTTCAAGCCAGGCCCTGTTGTCCAGCCAGCCCTCACCTTGGTCCCCGTTCTTGCTGGGCCTGCAGAGTCCCGTGTGGAAGGACCCCGCTGTGTCACTTTAGGGAGAATCCCCCAGCACAGATCTCTGACCCCGCAGTACCTGATCAAGCTCTTTATCCACTAATTTCTCCCAGGTGGACATCTGCGCGCCCTCCCTGTCTTCACGAGAACTGATGGTGTCGGTTTAGTGAGAGTCTGTCACACCTGGATGTTTGCTCCTCATGCTGTTCCTCTTGGGTTCTGCTCACCTGTTCTTGTTAGGCTGGAGTTCAGCTCCACCAAGTCTCTCTCGCTACGGGCCTGAATGTGACCGTGACACGTGAACGAGGGTTAGGTCACTGCCCGCACTCCTGTTCCCTTCTGCCCTGTGTATTCCATGGAAACACACACAGCAATGCCTGCGATTCATGTCTGCCTCCTGGCTGTGGTACCCACTCCTGCTTGCTCTCTGTGATGATCTTCAGCCAGGAGGTGCTTGTGGCAGAAAACACACTAGAGTAAAGGGGCACAGACACCTCATCTTCTTTTTAAATTTGTATTAAATAATGAATGACAAGTCCATTGGATAAGAGCGGCACAATTCCACACAATTTGCACTACCAGAGCTTTGTATTCCATTTCTTCCATTGGAAGCTTTCCTATTCTTTATCCCTCTGGGAGCATGGACCCTGGATCATTATAGGGTGCAGCAAGTGGGAGGTCTGGCTTCTGTAATTGCTTCTCCACTGGACCTGGGCGTTGATAGGTCGATCTATACTCCCAGCCTGTCTCTCTCTTTCTCTAGTTGGCAGGGCTCTGTGGTGGGGGGTGGGGTGGGTCCCAGGACTCCTTGAGTCACCTGATTTTCTTTTTCTTTTTAATTTTTATTTATAAAAAGGAATCACTAACAAAACCATAGATAAGAGGGGCACAACTCCACTCAATTCCCATCACCAGAATTGCATATTCCATTCCCTCCCCTGATAACTTCCCTATTCTTTATCCCTCTGGGGGTATGGACCTAGGGTCATTGTGGGATGCAGAAGGTAGAAGGTCTGGCTTCTGTAATTGCTTCCCCGCTGAACATGGGCATTGACAGGTTGATCCATACTCCCAGCCTGTCTCTCTCTTTCTCTAGTGGGGCGGGGTTCTGGGGAAGCAGGGATCCAGGACATATTGGTGGGGTTGTCTGCCCAGGGAAGTCTGGTTGGTATCATCTTAGCATCTGGAACCTGGTGACTGAAAAAAGAGTTAACATATAAAACCAAACAAATTGTTGAATAATCATGAACGTAAAGGCTGGAATAGTTCAAATTAAGAGTTAGGGGTCTCCATTTTGTAGATAATTAGTAGGCCTATTTTAGTTCTATTTCAAAGGGCCCATGACTATACTAGTTTTTTTTTTTTTTTCCTGAGCCTGAAATCTGATATGCAGGTGGATCCACGTTGTTGTCTAGGGAGATGATGTCATGGCTGGAAAAGGATCAGAAAGCTGGATCAGGGAAGAGAGTAGCTCCCAAATATGGGAAAGGGGTATAAATATTGTTGACTGTAAACTCCATTGATTTGATGTGATCTGGGATCCATATTCAGCTTAGGAGCCTATGTGACCTCTGCATCCCTGTAGATCTGAGCTCACATTCTGTGGTCATGAATAGGAACATTCCAAGCTGCCCCAATATCAGGACCCATCTTCTTCAGGTGGAGCATAGAGTATGTTGCCCAGCCTCCCTTCGGAGGATGGAACATTTTCTGCTGTTGTTGATCCAAGTTGAGGGCAAGGTCCTATGGGGGCCCACAAAGGGGTCTACTGTGTTGTTCTGATAGAGATGACCGGTAACAATGGAGAGAGGGATATATTCGAGGTCTAGCCCCATCATGACTGTCTAGGAATCTCAGGACTCCCCAATTAGGGCCCCAGCTGATGGGGTGGCCTGATAGTGACTAAAGAGTCATCATTAAAGTGTGTCAGTCTCTCGCTGTTATTCAGCTTTTGTAGTCCTTACTTTGATAAGGTCAGCCTTGGAGGAGTCACCTGATTTTCTAAGATGTCCTCCACATGAGACAGCTCCTCATCCTGGGAATAAGTGAGAACCTGCTGCTGGTTCCTGTTGTCTCACTGCCTTCCTGACAGGATGTTTTGGAATTTCAACCCCTTCAGCAAGTGCCCTGTGCTCTGTGCAGAAGAGCTGGCTGGCAGCGAGGGGGCTCAGGGCTGGAACCCTCCCCCCCACCTTGAGTGAGTGAACCTTGGGGTGCAGCTAGGCTGGGTGCAGGAGGGACCATGCTCTTGTCCTTATCCTCTCTCATGTACATGAAAGGATTGAAATAGTATTCATTCCCTTGCTAATGCACTGAGACCTCTCACAGGACCCAGTCCAAGTGGACACTGTGCCTGGTGAAGCAACGACTCATGTCCGCCACCAGAGGGCGGTGTTCTTCTCTGCAGAGACACCTGCCAAGCAGGCGCTGGGTGGTGAGTGAGCTCACAGGGCTGGCAGAGTGTCTGTCCGTCTGAACACTAGGAGAGGAGGACAGCTGTGGGGACAGAGATGCAGACAGAGCCCAGCCCTGGATGCAGCCCAGCTGGGAGCCTGCATGAGGGCAGCAGTGAGGACAGGGCCTGGCAGAGCCGGCTGAGGGCTGCAGCTGCTCTGAAGCAGGAGCTGGGTCCTGGGGTCCAGGGGCCTCAGGCGGCTGCTGCCTGTGTCCTGCAGGGCTGCCTTTCCCTGAGAAGCTGCTGGCCACACAGCCACCCCCTTCCTGCTCCTGCCTGCTCTGCTCCTCCCTGGGCCACCTCCTGTCCCGGGAACCTGGGGGCTGGCTCTAAGTGCCCTGGACTCTCGAACCCCCTAGTGGCACCTCCATCAGGTCCCTGCCCTTGGAGTCCAGGTTTCCTTGTGTCCTGAGCCCAGGTGACAGGGAGCTGATAGGGTGCCCTGGGGACCTGCGTGGAGGTTGGATGGAGGGTCAGGGAGGAGGGGGAGGAGCAGGAGGAGGAGGGGGAGGAGGCAGGACGGTTCAGAAGGTGAGTGTCCAGGGAAGCAGCCACCATGGGACTGTCACTCTTCACCTCCCCCATGGTCCCCAGGCCACTGTCTACCCCCTCACCTGTGTCTTCCATGGCCTCATATGTCCCAGGCTGTCCTTGAAGAGGCAGAGAGGGGTGAGTGTCCTGCACACTAGACTTCCCCACCCCCCAGAGGCTGAGAATGCAGAGGTCCAGGGCTGCAGGTGCCAGGCCGGACTTGCTCTTACTTTACAAGCTGACACTTTGCACTGACGCATGGGGACGAAGAGCCTCAGGGACCCAGCTTGCCCACCCCGGCCCCTCTCCAGAGATGCTCTCAGAGAGGACGGTGAAGAGCAGTGTGGGTTCAGCAGGCCGAGGCCTGGTCACCCTTGCAAGTCGCTGGCTGTGTAGGAGGGTGCTGGTCACTGTCTCTCTGCCTTTACTCTTCCTGATGCCGGATCTCCTCCAGAAGTGGGCTCAGTGACCCCTTCTTTCCATCCATCCATCCATCCTCCCTTCCATTCTTTGTTTCTTTGCCTTCTCCTTCATCTTCCTCTTCTCTTTCCAGAGCATTTCTCAGCTCTGGGAATTGCATGGTGGTAGACATTGACCCTAGGGCTAGGGATGTAGGGCCCTCATATGAAAGTCTTTTACATAACCATTAAGGTCTCTCTTCCACCCATGTGAAGAGAAGTGTGGGGCACAGAGCTGCCCTCTCTCGATCTCACATGTATGTTTGCACCATGGAAACTCCAGCTCCAAACAAGACAGAACGAGAGCCAGCAGGAGAGGGGCCCACAGGAGCTGAGCTGAACTGGGTCACCCACAGCTGCCCCAGACCCCACAGGTCAACCCTCCTTCCTGCTCTGAGCACTGAGAGGGCCCTGGGGACAGGGGGATGGATGGTCCAGAGTGGAGACGTGCTGTGACCTGTGAGGTTTCTCACCTGCTCCTGTTTATGTCCTCTTGCCAAGAGAGACTTGAGGTCCACCCACAGGCACAGGGTGGGGGTCCTGGGGCACAGAGGTGGTACACAGTCTATTCATTGGTGACACTGGGGAACTCAAGGTCCACCTCCCCCTTCTTCCCCTGTCAGGGAGCCCCAGGTAGACACCTGCAGCCCTGCCTTAGCTCACCCCTCCTGCCCCCCACCCTTATGCATTAGCCACACTGAGTGCTGTGTTTTGGGGACAGACAGAGGGGACCTGCCTGGGAAGACAGGGCTGTTGTCATGTACAATAGATGACACAACAGAGAGTTCACCTGCAGGAAAGGATGAGCCAGTTTTGTCAGGTAATGAGAGACATTCAGCTTTATTGTACTGAGATATTACTGACCTGCACTGAGCAGTAACGGTGCACAGGGTGCTGATCTGATACACTTTTCAGTTAGCAGAGCTTTACCATGAAGATGAGCAACTTCACCTGATCATGAAATTATGTTCTCCTCCTCTGTGGGAGAACACTGAAGATCTTTTCTTAGCAGGTTTGAACCACAGAACAACACTGATTGTCTAACCGCAGAGTGTGCAAGGGAACTCAGCCAGTGATGCAGTGTGACAGTGAATCTTGAATGTAACACTAAGATATGATACTAAATGTCTTTCAAGTAAACTCATTCACAGACTCACCTCTGTAGTTGAATAGGATATTAGTTCCCTTCACTTTCAGCTTCTCAGCACTTAACTCTGTTAATCTGACAGGTGAAGCAGCCCATCTCACTCACCAGTGCTCCTGACTATCCCTAAGGGCAATTTCCATACATATTTTAGTGAAAAATAAAAAAAGTTTAGATTTATCCATGAATTACAATATATAAACTAATTCAAACTCTATACGCTTAAACAAGGAACCATTGGAAGCTATATACAAGGAAACATTAATTTCACATTTTGTTACATGTAAGGTTTCACACTGTATCTCAAGATATCAGCCATGAATTAAAATTGAGAAACTCTAACACATCGTACTGCTCAGCAGAGCAATCAGATAATAACACACAAGCACTGTCAGGTGACAGGCGGTCATGCTGAGATGCAGCGGCAGCTGTGACCCAGAGATGGTCCCTCACGGGGTGAGGAGCAGGTGAGATGGAGACACAGGCTGCCCAGGAGCAGCTCCTGTCCTGCCCCACTCAGCCCCGCATCAGGTGGGGGCTCCTCAGCCTCGTGGGTGTGAGCAGCATGGGGCAGGGACAGCACATGGAGGCTGACGACAAGGAAACGCACAGGTGTTTTATGAAGTGGCTTCATCAAATCCATTTTGCTACCAAGAGGATCTATGAATAGTTGAATAAGCACACATAGAAGTTATACCATGTAACAAGTGTTTGACAAAAAATCACATGGAGAACACAGTTACTATTTTTTGTCCTTTGGAATTTCTCTTAGAAGTAAAAACAGGGAGTCAGGTGGTAGCGCAGTGGGTTAAGTGCATGTGGAGCAAAGCGCAAGGACCAGTGTAAGGATCCCGGTCAAGCCGCCGGCTTCCCACCTGCAGGGGAGTCACTTCACAGGCAGTGAAGCAGGTCTGCTGCTGTCTATCTTTCTCTCCCATTCTCTGTCTTCCTCTCCTCTCTCCATTTCTCTATCCAACAATGAAAACAACAACAATAATAACTATAATAATAAAACAACAAGGGCAACAAAAGGGAATAAATAAATACTTGTTTTAAAAAAGAAGTAGAGTTTCCTGTTGGGCAGGAGAGGAAGGAGAGATTGGAGGGGAGGGAGGTAGGGTCTGGGGAGCAGGTGTCTGCTGCTGGTGCAGTCTGGTGGGTTCCTGCACGACCCCTGCGCAGCTGCCTGGGGTCCGGGTCTGTGCACGAACCCCCTGCACCCCTTCCCTCCTGGGCCCAGACTCAGACACTTGTGCACCCAGGCTGGAGCCAGACCAGAGGGCCAGCACTCAGCTGTAGACAAAGACATCAAGCTGCAAAAACCACCCACCATTTCTTCTTTTTAAAGTTTTATTCAGAGGGCCAGGTGGTGGTGCACTTGGCTGAGTGCACATGTTGCATTACACAAGGACCCAGGTTCAAGCCCATCTACAGAAGTAAAGGTTTCCCAGTGAAGCAGGGCTGCAGGTATCTGTCTTCCTGTCATCCCCTTTTCTTTCAATTTCTGGATATCTCTGGATATACAATAAATAAAGATAATAACAATTCTGTATTTTTTAAAAAAGTAAAGGGGGTTGGGAGGTAGCACAGTGGGTTAAGTGCACATGGCACAAAGCGCAAGGACCAGCATAAGGATCCTGGTTTGAACCCCCGGCTCCCCACCTGCAGGGAAGTCAGTTCACAGGCGGTGAAGCAGGTCTGAAGCTGTCTGTCTTTCTCTCCCCCTCACTGTCTTCCTCTCCTCTCTCCATTTCTCTCTGTCCTATTCTACAACGAATGACATCAATAATAACAATAATAACCACAACAAGGCTACAATAACAGGGCTAACAAAAAAAGGATAATGACCTCCAGGAGCAGTGGATTCATGGGGCAGGCATTGAGCCCCAGCAATAACCCTGGAGGCAAAAAAAAAAATAGAAGTAAAAACAACACCATAAATAAGCATCTTTTGTTCTTATTGTTTACTGAGAATTGACAAGGTGCAAATAATAAGAATTTAAGGCACGGGAGGTGGCAGAGTGGATGAAGTGTAGGACTCTCAGGCATGAGGTCCTGAGTTCCCTCCCCAGCAACACATGTATCAGAGTGATGCCTAGTCCTTTCTCCCTCCTCCTATCCCTTTCATTAATAAATAAATAAGAATATTAAAAAAGAATTTAAGATGAAGAATCAATAATAGATAGTAATTATAAAGAATAGCCTTGGAAGGAAGATCTGATTTTTGGGTCTAGTATCAATCATAAAAGACATGTGGTCGTAGGGGATGTAGAATGTATCCATGTTATAAAGAGTATCATTGGACAAACCAGCTGTGTGCTTCACTGGAACACAGACACAGAGTCATGCAGATAAGACTCAACCTAAGGGGCTGAACAGTAAAGCAGCAGGTTAAGTGCGCATGGTGCAAAGCACAAGGACCGGTGTAAGGATCCGAGTTCGAGCCCCCAGCACTCCACCTGCAGGGGGGATCATTTTGTAAGCAGTGAAGCAGGTCTGCAGGTGTCTATCTTTCTCTCCCCCTTTCTGTCTCTCCCTCCTGTCTCCATTTCTCTCTGTCCTATCCAACAACAATAGCTATAACAATAAAAACAGTAACAACCACAACAAGGGCAACAAAATGGGAAAAATAGCCTCCAGGAGCAGTGAATTTGTAGTGCTGGCACCGAGCCCCAGTGATAACCCTGGAGGAAAAAAAAAATTCAACCTCACAATATGTCTCCTCTATTGGAGAGCTCACACAAGACCAAACAGGGGTCATTACAGATGTGAGGATATTGTCAAGAAGAAGTAACATCAGTTTCCTTCAGAGGAAGTGTGGTCACAGTGAGTGTGAAACTGAAAAGTTAAAGTGTGGATGCCATCTTCCCCAGCCAGGAAAGCAAAGTTGAGAAGAATCTGTCCCTTAAACCAGCGGCAGGTGCACAGGAAGACACAGAGAGCAAGAGGGAGCTGAAGGGCAGTGAGGGGAGAGGGGCCAGGGGACCATGTCACAGTCCGGCTGCCAGATGGCCAAGGTCTGGGCACCACTCTGCCTGCTGGGGAGGGGCTGCCACAGACACAGCTCCATCTACTGCGCAGACTCACTGAGGGAGAGGATGTGTCTCCCTGCCCATTAGCAGGCAAGGCTGAGGGGGCCCTGACCCCTGACACAGGGACCCTGCTGGGTGTCCCATGCTGGAGCAGCACAGAGTGTCAGGGCAGAGGGAGGGAGCCAGACATGCAGAGAATTTGTCAATCTATTCCCAGCAGTGGCTTGCCAGCTCAACACACTTGTCAGCCACATAAACTCCCACAGAGAATGGGGTTGTGACCACGGACTTTCTCACCTAGAGCTGCACAGGCAGCCCTGTGTGCAGGTCAGAACAAGGTCCCGGGAGAACTGCTACTCCAGCCCCCAGGGGACACTCTGCCCCTCTGGGGACAGCGGCCTCACTACACTGCTCCTTCATCTCCTCCTCATCTGTCAGCGCACTCTGGAGCACTTCCCTGAGTGGCTTCCGGCCCTGCGGCTGCCTGTGTCTCCCCACAAAGAAGTAGATGATGGGGTTCACCACGTTGTTGAGGACCAGGAGGGGGTAGAAGATTTTCCTTAGAATGCCGTAATACGGGGGCGGGGACGGCGAGAGTTTGTGGACCATGGTGGCCACCCCATAGGGCAGCGTGAGCAGCAGGAAGGCCAGCACGCTGAGCAGGATGGTCAGGTAGAGCCTGCTGGGCTGCCTCCTCCTGGAACTGCACTGGACCCGGATGAGCAGAGTCAGGCTGGACACACAGAGCACCAGGAAGGTGAGGAACGATGTCACACAATAGAACAAAAACATTTTGTGACATTCGGTGTCCCCAAAGAGGAAACACAAGCGCCAGGCTATGACTGAGCAAGAGCCCAGCCCCCAGATGAGGGCACACAGGATGGAGGAGAGATGGGCAGGGCGGTGGCATCTGTACCAGAGGGGCCAGAGCACAGAGACGCAGCGCTCGGTGCTGACGGCCATCAGCAGGCTCAGACCCACCAGGAAGGAAGAGATTTCCACTGCTTCTGTGAGCTTATAAAGCACAGCCAGTCCTAGATTTAGAAGAGCAATTGTGAGCCAGACACTGTTGGCCAAGAGGAAGGTGAAGTCGGCCGCGGCTAAGTTGAGGATGTAGACAGAGAAGGGGTTCCTCTTCACGCGGAAGCCCAGCAGCCAGATGACAGCCCCGTTCCCCACCAAGCCAAGGAGGCAGATGAGCACCGTCACCAGGTGAAGTATAACTGTGAGAGGAGACTTCTCCATTTGGTTATGTTTCAAATATGTAGTGTTCCCTGTGCCGTTTTCCATCACCTCATAGTAATATATGAAATACTGATCATAGTTAAAATTATACTCAGCACGGAATGTAGAGTTATCATCTGTGTTTCCCACTGAAGCAAAGTCAGACCTGTTGTAGGAGTTCAAAATGTCCCTGATGCCTGTAGAGCTGTTTCCTCCTGAAGACTCAGACCAATTATAGAAATCAAAAATGTCGTTCACAAATTCATGACTGTGTGCAGATTCTTCTACTGTTGCAAATGGTTCCCAGTCCTCACTGTCTGGTACAGAGAAACCCATGATGTTCATCTTGGGCTAGGAGGCCCCTGTGGGCCCTGATCAGTGTCCCCTGTGAAGGTGGAGATGGGGCAGGACCAGGGTCTCTGAGCTCAGGGATCCCAACTCTGCACACACTCAGGCTCAGACCTCCCCAGCCTGGGACAAGGACACAACCTGGGACTCTGGGGGAGCCCCTCCGAGGCAGGACCTGCTCTCACAGCCTCGAGGCTCCAGCAAGCAGACGAGCCCCGTCCTGACCCCAAAGTCCAGTCTCTCCTGACACCCTGCAGAATCCTGGACACACGTGTGCCTAGAGCCTGGGACAGAGACCCTGTGATGCTGATGTCTGAGCCTCCGGGCATCCAGCTGGGTCCCTGCTGTCCTTTGGCCTCTAGAGCTTCCTCAGTTGGACTCTCCTCTCAGCAGGGATGGCTTTTCTTGAACTTTCTATAAATTAGATTAAATAGAAATCTTCAGAAATTAGCAGATTTCTATACCTCACTCCTAAGCAAATGACCAATATTAACAGGAAAGGAGAAGTGTGAACAAAAATATGGAGACAATAGAGCTCTAGTATACTGTGGGACGGATGCAAACTACGACAGACACTTTGCAAAACAGCAGAGGACCTGGAAGGAAATAAAAGTGGAAATACATTCTGCTCCAGCAGAATCATTCTTAGGCATTTATCCAGCATGGGGGAAAATGTGGAAAACAGAATCAGTTCAAAGTCACTTCTGCACCCCAGTTCATAGCTGCATTGTCCTCAACAGGCAAAGAGTGAGTGAAACTGAATTGTCCGTCATCAGAGGAGAGGATAAAGGGTACCGTGTGGGAGCTGGGCCATGGTGCTACCCATGGAGTGTGCACACTGTCATGTCAAGGACCCAGGTTCAAGACTCCACTCCTCAACTGAAGAGGGGAAGCTTTGCAAGCAGTGAAATAGTGTTGCAGTTGTCTCTCTTCTCTCTCCCTCTCTATCTTTCCTTTCCCTCTCAATTTGTGTCATTGTCTATAAAAAAAAAAATGTCCACCAGGAGTGGTGACACCAAACCCTAGTGATAGCCATGTACCAATTAAGTAATAGCAGCTATGAGATATGTGTTCCATGGAATAATAGTCTTCAATCAGAAAAAGACGACGTTGTGTGCTTTGTGACAATTTGGGTGGAACTGGAGGTGATCATTCTTAGTGAAATAAGTAAGAAGGTGAGAGGCAAACACTAGATGGTTTCACTCATGTGTGAAGTCTAGAAAGTAGAAAAAAAAAGATAACTGAGCATGAAGCAGTGCAGATTACAATTAGAGTTTCCCAGATTATCAGCATCTACTGTGACAAAGGTCTTAGAATATCAGGAATGGAAGGAGATTCCTCCAAAGGAAGAGTCAGTGAAGGGAACTGTGCCTAAGAGCTCACTTAAGGGAGGGACCAGAACCTTCCCCTTACTGTGGAGCCAGTCCAGGAATCTTCTGTCAGCTCTTGTGTGTCTCCTGTGCGGAGCTGTCGCATGAGGAGAAGACGGAAATGGCACAGCATGACCAGCATCCAGGAAGCCGACACACTCACAGGTCCCCCAGACAGGGAAGGTGGGCCTGTACATGTCTATGATCTCCACCTCTATCTCTGTATCATCTGACATTACTAACCATCTACCTGTCAGGCACCTCCTCACCATCTCCGCCATCTTTCTCCACCATGGATCTGCCCATCTGTCTCTGCTTTGAGAGAGGTTGCTAGTGAGGGCGGGCCTCACACTGCTGCTGTTCAGTCCAACCTGCAGGGAGGGCAGCAGCACTGGGCCCAGGAACAGCTGATGTAGCCGAGTGTGAAGGATGGAGGGAGACAACCCCGTGTTTCCTGGGTCTCCTTAAGCTCTTCACTCACTCGGGAGTCTGCTGACAGCCGGTGAACTGCTTTCCCCAGAGTGCACTGATGGCGTCTGTCTGTGTGTCTGTCTCCTAAAACTCTTCCTAGAAGAGAGAACTTTGTGTTTGTTGTTGGGGTGTGAATAGCTGTCGCCCTGAGGACAGTAGTCACCATGTCATCCATGGTTTTGTTAGTTTTTCCTTTTTATAAATAAAATAAAAAATAAAATAAAAAATACTCTAAAAAAAGTATAAAGTCAGTTTTTGCCAAATCTACAGATTACAGAGTTCTTCCCTCTCAGGTGACAGGAGAGGGAGGGACAGGCAGGCACAAGCCCCCCCTGTGAGAGTGCTGAGTGCAGGTCCCAGGCAGAGGGGGCTCCACAGCTCTCAGCTCAGGAGGCTGAGGTTCTGGTGGGGGGAGAACCCCACCCTGGGGCTGAGCAGATAAACAACGAAGGAAGGGGCCGGGCAGTGGCAAAGTCCACTGAACACACAAGAAGCAGCACACAAGGACACTGATTTGAGGCCAGGCTCCCTACTTGCAGGGGGAACCTTCCCTAGTTGAGAAGCAGGTCTGCAGATGTCTCTCTTCCTCTCTCTAGCTCCATCTCCTTCTCTCTTTCAGTTTCTCTCTGTTCCATCAAATAATACAATGGGATGGGGGAGCCAAAATGGTTACTGAGAGCAGTGGATTCACGGTGCAAGCTCAAGATCCAGACATAAACTCTACAAAAAGAGAAAAATGGAGAGAGAGAAAGAGAGAGAGAGAGAGAGAGAGAGAGAGAGAGAGAGAGAGAAGGAAAGAGAGAAAATAGAAGATGAGGTTCCTGTTTGTTGTGCCCATGGAGATAGCATGCAGAGCACTAGGAGCTAGAGTTCTCTCTCTCTCTCTCTCTCTCTCTCTCTCTCTTTGTGTGTGTGTGTGTGTGTGTGTGTGTGTGAGAGAGAGAGAGAGAGAGAGAGAGAGAGAGAGAGAGAGAGAAAGGAAGGGAGGGAAAGAAAGTAGAAGACGAGGTTCCTGTTTGGTGTGCTCACAGAGATAGTGTGTAGAGCACTAGGAACTAGAGTTCTGGCTGTGTGTGTGAGAGAGAGAGAGAAAGAAAGAAAGAAAGCAAAAACAGAAGATGAGGCTCCTGTGTGGTGTGCCCACGGAGACAGCGTGCAGAGCACTAGCAGCTAGAGTTCTGGGTGTGTGCATGGCAGGGTGGACAGGGAGCTTCTCTGTGCTCCAGGGAGAGAGAGGGGTAGGGCGGCAGCACAGGGAGGGACCTTCCCCCACCCCCATGTCTGCATCCGTGTGAGCATGTCTGTGAGGCAGGAGAAGCTCAGAGCTCCAGCTCCTGTCCTGTCCCGGCTGCCTCCACACTCTGACAGTGAGGACAAGGGGACGGTCCTGGAGAAGGCGCTGCCCACAGCACAGTGAGGCTGGGTGCTCCCTGCACAAGGCGGGTGCTGCCCTGCCCGGAGTCTCTCCTCTCACAGGGAGCTCATGGGGACAGAGCAGAGCTGGGACCTGCCTCATGGTGCCCTGACTGAGGTCTCAGGTGACTGTCCTGGGGGACACGTCCCTCAGAGCAGGGACACAGTGTGTCTGCTCACTGCCGCCCAGGCTGAGCTGAGTCCACTCCCTGTCCCGGCTTGTTCTCTTTCCTTCTGCTCTTCTCTTGGGCTGTTCTGAATGTCTGACTCACAAATATTGGAGACATTATTAGTCCTGATAGGTTTCTTTTCTGACAGAATCAGAAAAAGGCAGACAGAGAGAAAAAGAGAGAGAGAGAGAAGAGAGAAACCACAGCACAGTGAAACTTCCTTCAGTGCATGAGGACCCAGATTAGAACCTGTCTGAATGAGCTATTATGATGACATCTTTTTTCTTTATTTATTTAATATTTATTTTCCCTTTTGTTGCCCTTGTCTTTTTATTGTTGTTGTAGTTATTATTGTTGTTATTAGATAGGACAGAGAGAAATGGAGAGAGTAAGGGAAGACAGAGGGGAAAGAGAAAGATAGACACCTGTGATCTGCTTCACCACCTGTGAAGTGACTCCCCTGCAGGTGGGGAGCTGGGGGCTGGAACCAGGATCCTTACGCTGGTCCTTGCACTTCGTGTACTTAACTTGCTGTGCTAACCACCCCACTGCCTATTTATTTATATTTTTTATTTGTTTGTTTATTTTGCCTCCAGGGTTATTGCTGGGTCTCCGTGCCTGCATTATGAATCCATTGCTCCTGGAGTTTATTTTTTTTCTCTTTTGTTGCCCTTGTTTATCATTGTTGTGCTTATCATTATTGTTGGATAGGACAGACAGAAATCGAGAGAAGAGGTGAAGACAGAGAGGGGGAAGAGAAAGATAGACACCTACAGACCTGCTTCACCGCTTGTGAAGCGACCACTCTGCAAGTGGGGAGCTGAGGGCTTGAACTGCGAGCCTTACTCTGGTCCTTGCACTTCATACCATGTGTGCTTAATTAGCTGTGCTGCCGCCAGACCCCCTTATGATAATATCCATTGAGGAATCCAAACCATGAAAAAGAAGTTCATCCTCTCTGATACACCAACCCTGTTTTATCTCGGGAGGTAAGAAACAAATGAATGATCAGAATGAGCTGGAACAACAGGCACTTGGCGATCTCTCAAAGACTCTCAGAGCATCTTAGAGTCCCACCCAGTCCCCTGAACACTCTGTCTCTTCTCCAGGGCACACTTTGACCCAACACAGTCTAATGCATGGACCCTGGATTAGAAGCGCTAGTGACCATTGAAAGGATGCCCCCTTATACCCAGCATGCAGAGAGAGGCTGTGAGCAAAGGAAGAGCCATGGGTCTTAGGGCAGACAAGACACAACACAGACCCTTCTTCTCACCTGCGTCTCCTCCAGAGGCTGGGCCAACCTGAGCTTGGGGGGCTGCTGCAGCGTCTCTGTGCTCATGAGGTCCTGGGATGTGTCCCCAGTGTGGTCAGAGGGGACCCACCAGCTCCCTGTGTCAGAGGCTGAGCTGAGCTGAGCTGAGCTAAGGGGCAGGCTCTGTGGCAAGTCCCAGGGACCCTCCTGCCCTTCTTCCTCCATCACGTGGGTCTGCTCAGAGACTCTCAGAGCCCCTGAGTGCTGGGATGGTTGTCTTCGATGATTTCTAGAACCTCCTAATGGAGAAAATCAATCTCCTAACAATACTTTTAAGCAACTACAGAGCAGAGAAAGTAGAGTTAGCAGCAATAAGTATTTCACACAATTGAGGAAACATTATGCTCATCTAAGAAGTATGTGTGTGAAAAACAAAACTGAAATTGGTGTGCAGGACTTCTCCAAAGATCACATCAGAAGAGGCACAAAGAGGACGAAGGATATACTCTCGCCCCCAGGGGTTGACAGAAGCAGGGGTGAGCTCCATCTCCAGTCAGTGTCTCCACTGGAAGGCGCCATTAGTCCCCTGGATGCAGCCTGTCTCCAGCCCATCCCAGGAAGAAGCACATCAGGGGTTAGTGAGGAGAGAAAATGGACTTGACTCTCAGCAGAGGGTGAGGGGCCCCTGTGCCCAGTGCCAGGGTTTGAGGACAGGGACAGAGAGAGAACCTGCCTGGGAAGACAGGGCTGCTGTCATGTACACTAGATGACACTACAGAGAGTTCACCTGCAGGAAAGGATGAGCCAGTTTTGTCAGGTAATGAGAGACACTTAATTTTATTTGATTGAGATATTACTGACATGTGTTGTGTAGTAAAGGTGCACACGGTGCTGGTCTGATACACTTTTGAGTTAGCAGAGCTTTACCATGTAGATGAGTAACACTCCACCCGATTATGATAATATTGTTTCCTCTCTGTGGGAGAATATTGAAGATCTTCTCTTCTGTTATCAGTTTTGAACCACAGAATAGCATGGTTTGTCTAACCATAGAGCTGTACAAAGGATACTGTATGGTGATACTGTGAATTAAAAAAATGTAATACTAAGATATGATTGCTAACTGTGAAACTGTTAACAGTGTTACAAAGCTGAATGAGGCAGGAGACTGACACATTTAATGATGACTCTTTAGTCACTATCAGGCCACCCCATCAGCTGGGGCCCTAGTTGGGGAGTCCTGAGATTTCGAGACAGACACGATGGGCCTAGACCTTGAATAAATCCCTCTCTCCATTGTTACCAGTCATCTCTATCAGGAACAACACAATAGACCCCTTTGTGGGCCCCCATAGGACTTTGCCCTCAACTTGGATCAACAACGGCAGGAAATGTTCCATCCTCTGAAGGGAGGCTGGGTAACATATTCTATGTTCCACCTGAAGAAGATGGGTCCTGATATTGGGGCAGCTTGGAATGTTCCTACTCATGACCACAGAATGTGAGCTCAGATCTACAGGGATGCAGAGGTCACATAGGCTCCTAAGCTGAATATGGATTCCAGAACACGTCAAATCAATTGGGTTCACAGACAATAAAATTTATATACTGTTCCCATATTTGGGAGCTACTCTCTTTCCTGATCCAGCTTTCTGGTCCTTTTTCCAACCATGACATCATCAGACAATAACTTGGGCCTACCTGCATATCAGATGTCAGGCTCAGGAAAAAAAAAAAAAAACCTAGTATAGTCATGGGCTCTTTGGAATATAAGCAAAATAGGTCTACTAACTACCTACTAAATGGAGACCCCCCCCCCAAATCTTAATCTGAACTATTCCAGCCTTTAGGTTCATGATTACTCAACAATTTGTTTGGCTTTAAATGTTAACTCCTTTTTTTCATCCAGATGTTAAGATGATGTCAACCAGACTTCTCTGGGCCAACAACCCCACCAATGTGTCCTGGAGCCCCACTTCCTCAGATCTCTGCCCCACTAGGGAAAGAGAGAGACAGGCTGGGAGTATGAATCGACCTGTCAGCGCCCATGTTCAGCGGGGAAGCAATTACAAAGCCAGAACTTCCACCTTCTGCACCTCATAATGACCGTGGGTCCATACTACAAGAGGCATAAAGAATAGGAAAGCTGGGGCCAGGTGGTGGTGCACCTGGTTAAACGCACACATTACAGGGCACAAGGACCCAGGTTCTAGCCCCTGGTCCCCACCTGCAGGGAGAAACCTTCACAAGTGGTGAAGAAGTGCTGCAGGTGTCTCACTGTCTCTCTCCTTCTCTATCTCCCCCTTTCTCTCAGTTTCTCTCTCCCTACACCTAATAAATAAATAAATAAATAAAAATATTTAAAAAGAATAGGATAGCTATCATGGGAGAAGATGGGATGCATAGTTCTGGTGGTGGGAATTGTGTGGAGTTGTACCCCTCTAATCCTATGGTTTTTGTCAGTGTTTCCTTTTGATAAATAAAAATTAAAAATTGTAATAGTAAAATATGATTACTAAATGCTTTTCAAGCAACATCATTCATACAGACACATGCTTCCACAGCCTAAGCTTCCCCAGTGCACCACCTCCTGGGCCCCCAATTCATCTGGACTCAACTCTTCAGTTGGATTAAACAGTATTTCCTTCCATTCTTCTGCACCTCAGCCCTTCTTTCTTTTAATATGAGAGGTGGAGCTGCCCACCTCACTCAACTGTGATCCTGTCTGTTCCTTAGGACAATACTTTTCCTTCTTATTTTATTTTTCAAGCAAATATCCTTATTGATCTTGACATCTCCAGTTATTATCAACAAGGACAATGTCTGTCTGTTTGAAAACAAAAAGTTAGACTAGTCCATAAATTGTAATATCTACATGGAGGGGAAACAAATTACCTCAAACTCTACAAAAAGAAACCATTGGAAGCTACTTAGCAAAAGAGGTTACTATAGCAGGTTTTCACAATGCAACTCAAAACATCAGCCATAGATTGATGAGAAACTCTAACACATTGTACTGCTCAGCAGAGCAATCAGATAATAACACACAAGCACTGTCAGGTGACAGGCGGCCATGCTGAGATGCAGCGGCAGCTGTGACCCGGAGATGGTCCCTCATGGGGTGAGGAGCAGGTGAGATGGAGACACAGGCTGCCCAGGAGCAGCTCCTGTCCTGCCCCGCTCAACCCCGCATCAGGTGGGGGCTCCTCAGCCCTTGTGGGTGTGAGCAGCATGGGGCAGGGACAGCACATGGAGGCTGAGGTCAGGAGACGCACAGGTGTTTCAGTATAAGACTTTCTCAGATCCCTTTATGATCCCATGAATATGTACACACAGTTTAATAAGATTGCATAGATATGACACCATGCTGAGAAGTATTTGACACATTATTACAGCCATACAGAGAGACAATGGTATTTATTCCTCATGGAGAACAAAGCTGCTATTTTTAGTGGCACAGCAATTCTTAAAAAATAAAAACAACAGCATAAACAGTGACCTTTTGTTCTGGTTGTCTACTGGCAATCGACAAAGTGCAAACAATTAGAATTTTTAATGCAAGGAATCTCTACATGAAGGCAATTGTACAGAATGGCAACTCTAGTCTTGAAGGAGCATCTGAGTTTTTCTTATAGTCTAATATCAGTAATCAGGAGGAGATATGTGGTCGTGGGGGATGCAGAATGTATCTGTGTTATAAAGACTATCACTGGGTCAACCAGCTGTGTGATGCACTGGAACGCAGACACAGAGTCATGCAGATAAGAATCAACCTCAAAATCTGTCCCCTCTGTGGGGGAGCTCACACAAGACCAAATGGGGGTCATTATAGACTGTTACGAGACTGTCAGGAAGAAGTAACATCAGTTTCTCTAAGAGGAAGTATGGTCACAATGAGTGTGAAGCTGAAAAGTTAAAGTGTGGATGCCATTTTCCTCAGCCAGGAAAGTGAAGTTGAGAATAATTTGTCCCTTAAACCAGCAGTAGGTGCAAAGGAAGACCCGGTGAGCAAGAAGGAGCAGAAGGGCAGTGAGGGGAGAGGGGCCACGGGACCATGTCACAGTCCGGCTGCCAGATGGCCAAGGTCTGGGCACCACTCTGCCTGCTGGGGAGGGGCTGCCGCAGACACAGCTCCATCTACTGCGTAGACTCACTGAGGGAGACGACGTGTCTCCCTGCCCATTAGCAGGCAAGGCTGAGGGGGCCCTGACCAGGACCCTGCTGGGTGTCCCCTGCTGGAGCAGCACAGGGTCTCAGAGCAGAGGGAGGGAGCCAGGCATGCAGAGAGGACACCAGAGGGACACCAGGGGCTGGAGAGAGGGAATGCTGTGGAGACACCTCCAGACTTAAGAATGCATGGACTGTGGTGAGGACAGGAGCAGGCTGAGATGAGCCCGAGGATGGGGAGGACCAGGGAGGGGACACCTTTGTGCATTCTCTCTGGCCCAGGCTGCCCTGTGAGACAGGCCTGGTGTTTGTCACACTCACATCTGACACTCAGGGGGCTTGGTGACACTGCCTGCACTGCAGGGGAGCCTCTGCTGGGTCCCGGGATGTCTCCCCTCCCACACTAGGGTTGGGGCAGAGCAGGAAAGCACTGACCTTGCAGGGTGGACATGTCCAGCAGGCCTGTGTGTGGACATGTGGACACACAGCAGTCAGCTGAGAGACAGGTGGGCATGTGCTTCTCAGCACCTGAGCCCCAGCCAGACACCTTAGAGATGAGGGTTCACACAGGACAGGAGCCCACACTCTGCAGGTGGTGAAGGAGAGGGGTTTGCAGCACATGCCCTGGGGGGCTATTCAGGTCAGCATGGGAGGAGGTCAGAGGCCTGGCCTGTGGGGTCAGCCATGAGGACAGACCAGAGGGGACCCTACAGGTGGGACCTTGTGACTCTCTCTCCAGAGTAGAGGGCACAGAGATCCTGAATGAATCAGACTAGCACAGGAAGCTTCTAGATGGGAGACAGAGAGAGTGAGCTAGCTGGAGCCCAGGGCAGCCTGCTCTGTCTGCTGGGCCATCCAGGGCTGTGCACATTACCTGATCACTGGCCATTCTGACGCCCACAGCCAATGGGCAGCTGGGAGGACTTTGTCAGTGACCAGACCTTGGAGCCACAGCCCTGTGAGTCTGGCAGGAACTGAGTCCCAGCAAAAGTGCCCACTCCAGGCTCAGGGGCACAGGCTGTCCTGGCTGGGCACAGGGACCCCTCTGTCCTGCTCAGCTTCCTCCTCCTCATCTGTCACTGCCCTCTGGAGCACTTCCCGGAGTGACTTCCGGCCCCCTGGCTGCCTGAGTCTCCCCACGAAGAAATAGATGAAGGGGTTCACCGCACTGTTCAGGACCAGGAGGGGTCTGGTGATGGCAGATAGAATATCAGTATAATATGGTAGGCCTGGTGATAACCAGATGACAAAGAGAAACACACTATAAGGCAGCCCAAGCAGCAGGAAGGCCAGGACGCTGAGCAGGATGGTCAGGTAGAGCCTGCTGGGCTGCCTCCTCCTGGAGCTGCACTGGACCCGGATGAGCAGAGTCAGGCTGGACACACAGAGCACCAGGAAGGTGAGGAACGATGTCACATTCATAACTGGGTAAACATTGATACAGAAGATGTAAGAACGGAATGCACAAAGTATCGCCCCTATCCCGAAACAAGAGCCCATCCCCCAGATGAGAGCACACAGGATGGAGGAGAGATGGGCAGGGCGGTGGCATCTGTACCAGAGGGGGCAGAGCACAGAGACGCAGCGCTCGGTGCTGACGGCCATCAGCAGGCTCAGACCCACCAGGAAGGATGGTAAAAAGACTGTAAATGTGACTTCGCTAAGCCTTCTTACATAATAAGGTAAAAGATAATATATGGCCCATATACTGTTGGCTAAGAGGAAGATGAAGTCGGCCACGGCCAAGTTGAGGATGTAGACAGAGAAGGGGTTCCTCTTTAAGCGGAAGCCCAGCAGCCAGATGACAGCCCCGTTCCCCACCAAGCCAAGGAGGCAGATGAGCACTGTCACCAGGTGAACTTTATCCCAGTCAATATATAAATCATAGTAACTTGAGCTTTCAATGTATGTGCTATTCCCTAATCCATTTCCTGCTGTTGGAGACACAGCCCAGTGCCCGGCGTTCAGTGTAGAGTAGCCCGTGGTGTTCATCCTGGGCTAGGAGGCCCCTGCTGGCCCTGCTCAGTGTCCCCTGTGAAGGTGGAGATGGGGAGGGACCAGTGTCTCTGAGCTCAGGGGTCCCGTCTCTGCACACACTCAGGCTCAGACCTCCCCAGCCTGGACAAGGACACAGACTAGGTCTCTGGGGGAGCCCCTTCCAGGCAGGACCTGCTCTCACAGCCTTTGAGTCTCCAGCAAGCAGATGATCCCCGTCCTGACCCCAAAGTCCAGTCTCTCCTGACACCCTGCAGAATCCTGGACATGGGTTTCCCCAGAGCCCGGGAAAGAGACGCCTGTGATGCTGGTGTCTGAGCCTCCGGGTGTCCAGCTGGGTCCCTGCTGTCCTCTGGCCTCTAGATCTTTGTCACCTGGACTCTCCTCTCAGCAGGGATGGCTTTTTCTTGAACTTTCTGTAAATTGAATTCTGGATTTAATAAAATACTTGATTTAAAAGAATACTTCAGAAATTACTACATTTATATACCTCACACTTGTGCACATAACCTACACTAATGGGAAATGACAAGTATTGACAATAATATGGAAATTAAAGAGCTCCATTCCTGATGGGCCTAGACTTTCCATAGACCCTTCCTCCACTGTCACTGGTCATCTCCATCAGGAACGACGTAATGGATCCCTCTGTGGGCCTCTACAGGTCCTTGTCCTCCATGTGGATCAACAATGGCAGGGCTGCCGCATTCTCTGAAGGGAGGTTGGGTCAAAATACTCTACCATTCGAAGAAGATGGGTCTGGAAATGAGTGCAGCCTGGCGTGTTCTTAGCTGTGACCACTGAATGCCAGCTCAGACCTACAGGGATGCAGAGGTTACACAGGCTCCTGTGCTTTATATGGGCCCCAGATCACATCAGTGGGATTTACAGTCAACAATATTTATACACTTTGCCCATATTGGGGAGCTACTCTCTGCCCAGATCCAGATTTCTAGTCCTGCTAACAACTGTGATACCATGTCCCCAGACAACACCCAGACATCTCCTACATGTTAGCTGTTGGGCTCAGGCCAAAATTAGTCAAGTCAGGGGCCCTTCAGAATTTGCCTAAAATAGACCTACTAGCTTTTTTCCAGAACAGAGACCTCCAAATCTCATCTGCTATATTCTTGCCTTTCGAACTGGTTCCTGTTTATTAAACAATTTGTTCTGCTTTATATCTTAATACTTTTTCAGCTACCAAGTTACAGGTGCTACCATGATGCTAATCTGACTTCCCTGGGCAGATGACCTCACCAATGTGTTCTGGAGCCCCACATCCCCAGAGCCCTGCCAATATCCATGTCCAGTGGAGAAGCAATTACTAAAGCCAGACCAAAAAAAAAAAAAAAAAAGAATAGGGATGCTTCCAATGGAGAGGAGGGATGTGTGTGGAACTCTGGTGATGGGAACTGGGTGTACCCTCTTATCCTATGGTATTGTTAATTTTTTTATTTTATAAATATATTTTTTAAAAAGAGCTCTGTTATACTGTGGGGCAGATGCAAACTATGGCAGACATTTTGGAAAACAACAGGACAGCCATAAAGCTAATAATAATGGAAATACCATACGCAAGGACCAGCTAAAGGATCCTGGTTTGAGCCCCCGGCTCCCCACCTGCAGGGGAGTCGCTTCACAGGTGGTGAAGCAGGTCTGCAGGTGTCTGTCTTTCTCTCCCCCTCTCTGTCTTCCCCTCTTCTCTCCATTTCTCTCTGTCCTATCTAACAACAATGACATCTACAACAATAATAACTACAACAACAATAGAAAACAACAAGGGCAACAAAAAGTCAAAGAGTGGGTGCCGGGAGTCGGCTGGTAGTGCAGCGGATTAAGCACAAGTGATACAAAGAGCAAGGACGGGCCTAAGGATCCCGGTTCAAGCCCCCGGCTCCCCACCTGCAGGGGAGTTGCTTCACAGGCGGTGAAGCAGGTCTGCAGGTGTCTGTCTTTCTCCTTCTCTGTCTTCTCCTCCTCTCTCCATTTCTCTCTGTCCTATCCAACAACAATGACATCAGTAACAACAACAATAATAACTATAACAATAAAACAAGGGCAACAAAAGGAAATAAATAAATCAATATTAAAAAAATAAAAAAGACTCGGTGCCACTAAGATGCCTGTCATCAGATGACAGGATAAAGGGCACAGTGTGGGAGTTGGGCCATGGTGCAGCCCATGGAGTGTGCATGTTGTCACGTCAAGGACCCAGGTTCAAGACTCCACTCCCCACCTTCAGAGGGGAAGCTTTTTGAGCAACGAAATAGTGTTGCAGTTGTTTCTCTTTTCTCTCCCTCTTGCTCTCCCCTTTCCCTCTCAATTTCTATCATTCTCTATAAAAAATGGTCTCCAGGAGTGGTGGCCCCAAACCCCAGTGATGGCCCTGTACCAATGAAATAATAACAGCTGTAAGATATGTGTTCCATGGAATTCAAAAAAAGATGATAATGTATCCTTTGTGACAATTCGGGTGGAATTGGAGGTGATCGTGCTCAGTGAACTAAAGTAAGGAGGTGAGAGGCAGACACACCAGATGGTTTCACTCTTGTGTGAAATCTAGAAAGTTGAAATACATAAAGCAAAAAAAGAAAGAAAAAAGAAGCGAACATAAAAAGCACAGGAAGCAGTGTGGGTTACAGTGAGTGTTTCCCAGATTATCAGCATCTACTGTGAGAAAGGTCTGAGAGTATCAGGAATGGAAGGAGATTCCCCCAAAGGAAGAGTCAATGAAGGGAACTGTGCCTAAGAGCTTGCTTAAGGGAGGGACCAGAACCTTCCTCTAACTGTGGAGCCAGTCCAGGAATCTTCTGTCAGCTCTTGTGTCTGTCCTGTGTGGAGCTGTCGCATGAGGAGAAGAGGGAAATGGCACAGCATGACCAGCATCCAGGAAGCTGACACATTCACAGGTCCCCCACATGGGGAAGGTGGGCCTGTATATGTCTATTATCTCCTGTACCTCAGTATCTGGAATGATGTTTGATCACATACAAGGTCAGTGACAAAAGCAGAAGCCATTAACCTAGCCATCACATGGCACTGTGAGCCCAGGAATGAACACTTTAAAAACTGTAGATGCCCATGTTCAGTGGGGAAGCAATCACAGAGGCCAGGCCAGACCTTCCACCTTCTGCATCCCATAATGTCCCTTGGTCTATAATCCCAGAGGGAAAATCATAGGAAAACTACCAGGGGAGGGGATGGGATAAAAGGGTTCTGGTGGTGGGAGTTCTGTGGAACTGTACCCCTCTTATCCTATGGTTTTGTCAGTGTTTCCTTCTTAAAAATAAAAATTAAAAAACAAAGAAACAAAAAACTGTGCAAGTCAGGCTTTTTCAGTTCTATAGATTAATGATTCCTGAGCCCTCAGGTGATGGTGGAGAGGGAGCGCAGGCAGCCACAAGCCTATCCTGTGAGACTGCTGAGTGTAAGTTCCGGGCAGAGGGGGCTCCACAGCTCTCAGCTCAGGAGGCTGGACACTCCCACCCGGGGATGAGCAGACTTCAGAAATAAACAATGAAGGGAGGGGCTGGGCAGTGGCAAACTCCATTGAACACACAAGAAGCAGTACACATGGCTGCTTGTTCAAGACCCAGTTCTCCAATTGAGGGGGGCGTGACCTTCACTAGTGGAGAAGCTGGTCTGCAGATGTCTTTTTCTCTCTCTCTCTCTCTCTCTCTCTCCCCCTGTCTCCTTCTCTCTTTCAGTTTCACTCTGTCCCATCAAATAACACAAAGTGGGTGAGGGAGCCAAAATAATTGCTGGGAGCAGTGGATTTAGGTGTAGGCACTGAGCTCCAGACATAAACTGGTGACAGAAAGAAAGAAAAAGAAAGAAAGAAAGAAGAAAGAAAGAAAAAAAGAAAGAAAGAGGGAGTTGGAGGTAGCACAGGCATTAAGCACACATGGCGCAAAGCACAAGGACCGGCATAAGGATCCCTTTATAAGTTCGAGTCCCAGCTCCCCAGCTGCAGGGGAGTCGCTTCACAGGCAGTGAAGCAGGTCTGCAGGTGTCTGTCTTTCTCTCTTCCTCTCTGTTTTCCCCTCCTCTCTCCATTTCTCTCTGTCCTATCCAACAACTACATCATCATCATCATCAATGACAATAATAACTACAACAACAATAAAAAACAAGGGCAACAAAAGGGAAAATAAATAAATATAAAAAATTTAAGAAAAGAAAGAGAGAGAGAGAGAAAGAAAGCAAAAACAGAAGATGAGGCTCCTGTGTGGTGTGCCCACGGAGACAGCGTGCAGAGCACTAGCAGCTAGAGTTCTGGGTGTGTGCATGGCAGGGTGGACAGGGAGCTTCTCTGTGCTCCAGGGAGAGAGAGGGGTAGGGCGGCAGCACAGGGTGGGACCTTCCTCCACCCCCATGTCTGCATCCATGTGAGCATGTCTGTGAGGCAGGGGAGGCTCAGAGCTCCAGCGCCTGTCCTGTCCCGGCTGCCCCCACACTCTGACAGCGAGGACAAGGGGACGGTCCTGGAGGAGGCGCTGCCCACAGCACAGTGAGGCTGGGTGCTCCCTGCACAAGGCGGGTGCTGCCCTGCCCGGAGTCTCTCCTCTCACAGGGAGCTCATGGGGACAGAGCAGAGCTGGGACCTGCCTCATGGTGCCCTGACTGAGGTCTCAGGTGACTCCCCTGGGGGACACGTCCCTCAGAGCAGGGACACAGTGTGTCTGCTCACTGCCGCCCAGGCTGAGCTGAGTCCACTCCCTGTCCTGGCTTGTTCTCTGTCCTGCTGTTCATTTTTTGGGCTGTTTGAATGACTGACTCACAAAGATTGGAGACATTGTTAGTCCTGATAGGTTTCTTTTCAGACAGAATCAGAAAAAGGCAGAGAGAGAAAGTGAGAGAGAGAGAGCACACACAAAAGAGAGAGAAACCACAACACAGTGAAACTTCCTTCAGTGCATGAGGACCCAAATTAGAACCTATCTGAGTGAGCTATTATGATGACATATTTTTTCTCTTATTTCCTTTCTCTTTCTTTCTTTCTTTCTTTCTTTCTTTCTTTCTTTCTTTCTTTCTTTCTTTCTTTCTTTCTTTTGCCTCCAGGGTTATTGCTGGGTCTTGGTGCCTGCATTATAAATCCACTGCTCCTGGAGGCTATCTTTTTCCCTTCTGTTGCCCTTGTTTATTATTGTGGTTATCATTATTTTTGTTATTGCTGTTGTTGTTGGATAGGACAGACAGAAATTGAGAGAAGAGGTGAAGACAGAGATAGGGATAGATAGACACCTGCAGACCTGCTTCAGTGCTTGTGAAGTGACCCCCCCCCCCCACAAGTGGGGAGCTGGAGGCTTCAACCAGGAGCCTTACTCTGGTCCTTGCACTTCTTGCCATGTTTTTTTTTTTTTTTTTTGCCTCCAGGGTTATTGCTGGGGGGCTTGGTGCCTGCACCAGGAATCCATGCTCCTAGAGGTCATTTTTTCCCCCTTGTGTTACCCTAGCTGTTCTACCATTGTTATGGTTATTATTATCACTATTTTTGATGTCGTTGTTGTGGATAGGACAGAGAGAAATGGAGAGAGGAGGGGAAGACAGAGAGGGGCAGAGAAAGATAGACACCTGCAGACCTGCTTCACTGCCTGTGAAGCAACTCCCCTGCAGGTGGGGAGCCGGGGGCTCAAATCGGGATACTTAAGCCGATCCTTGGGCTTTGCGCCTTGTGCCCTTAACCCACTGCCGCCCGACTCCCTTGTCATGTGTGCTTAAACTGCTGCACTCCCGCACGACAATATTCTTTGGGGAAGCCAAACCATGAAAAAGAGGCTCATCTTTTCTGATACATCAACCCTGTTTTATCTCAGGAGATAAGAAGCAAATGACAATTAAAATGGGCTAGAGCAAGAGGCATGGGAAGCAGGAGACTTTGAGATCCCTCAAAGACTCTCAGAGCATCTTAAGAGTCCCCAACCCCCCATTCTTTGAACACTGTGTCTCTTCTCCAGGGCACACATGGACCCTGGATCAGAAGCACTAGTGACCATTGAAAGGATACCCCCCTCAGACCCAGCATGCAGAGAGAGATTGAGAGCAGAGAAAGAGCCATGGGTCTTAGGGCAGACCCTAATTCTCACCTGCGTCTCCTCCAGAGGCTGGGCCAACCTGAGCATGGGGGGCTGCTGCAGTGTCTCTGTGCTCATGGGGTCCTGGGATGTGTCGACAGTGTGGTCAGAGGGGACCCACCGGCTCCCTGTGTCAAAGTCTGAGCTGAGCCGAGCTGAGCTGAGCTGAGGGGCAGGCTCTGTGGCAAGTCCCAGGGACCCTCCTGCCCTTCTTCCTCCATCACGTGGGTCTGCTCAGAGACTCTCAGAGCCCCTGAGTGCTGGGATGGTTGTCTTCGATGATTTCTAGAACCTCCCAGTGGAGAGGACCCATCTTCTAACACTACTTTTAAGCAACTGCAGAGCAGAGAAAGTAGAGTTAGCAGCAATAAGTATTTCACATAATTGAGGAAACATTATGCTCATCTAAGAAGTATGTGTGTGAAAAACAAAATTGAAATTGGTGTGCAGGACTTCTCCAAAGACCACATCAGAAGAGGCACAAAGAGGACGAAGGATATACTCTCGCCCCCAGGGGTTGACAGAAGCAGGGGTGAGCTCCATCTCCAGTCAGTGTCTCCACTGGAAGGCGCCATTAGTCCCCTGGACGCAGCCTGTCTCCAGCCCATCCCAGGAAGAAGCACATCAGGGGTTAGTGAGGAGAGAAAATGGACTTGACTCTCAGCAGAGGGTGAGGGGCCCCTGTGCCCAGTGCCAGGGTTTGAGGACAGGGACAGAGAGAGAACCTGCCTGGGAAGACAGGGCTGCTGTCATGTACACTAGATGACACTACAGAGAGTTCACCTGCAGGAAAGGATGAGCCAGTTTTGTCAGGTAATGAGAGACACTTAATTTTATTTGATTGAGATATTACTGACATGTGTTGTGTAGTAAAGGTGCACACGGTGCTGGTCTGATACACTTTTGAGTTAGCAGAGCTTTACCATGTAGATGAGTAACACTCCACCCGATTATGATAATATTGTTTCCTCTCTGTGGGAGAATATTGAAGATCTTCTCTTCTGTTACCAGTTTTGAACCACAGAATAGCATGGTTTGTCTAACCACAGAGCTGTACAAAGGATACTGTATGGTGATACTGTGAATTAAAAAAATGTAATACTAAGATATGATTGCTAACTGTGAAACTGTTACAGTGTTACAAAGCTGAATGAGGCAGGAGACTGACACATTTAATGATGACTCTTTAGTCACTATCAGGCCACCCCATCAGCTGGGGCCCTAGTTGGGGAGTCCTGAGATTTCGAGACAGACACGATGGGCCTAGACCTTGAATAAATCCCTCTCTCCATTGTTACCAGTCATCTCTATCAGGAACAACACAATAGACCCCTTTGTGGGCCCCCATAGGACTTTGCCCTCAACTTGGATCAACAACGGCAGGAAATGTTCCATCCTCTGAAGGGAGGCTGGGTAACATATTCTATGTTCCACCTGAAGAAGATGGGTCCTGATATTGGGGCAGCTTGGAATGTTCCTACTCATGACCACAGAATGTGAGCTCAGATCTACAGGGATGCAGAGGTCACATAGGCTCCTAAGCTGAATATGGATTCCAGAACACGTCAAATCAATTGGGTTCACAGACAATAAAATTTATATACTGTTCCCATATTTGGGAGCTACTCTCTTTCCTGATCCAGCTTTCTGGTCCTTTTTCCAACCATGACATCATCAGACAATAACTTGGGCCCACCTGCATATCAGATGTCAGGCTCAGGAAAAAAAAAAACCTAGTATAGTCATGGGCTCTTTGGAATATAAGCAAAATAGGTCTACTAACTACCTACTAAATGGAGACCCCCCCCCCCCCAAATCTTAATCTGAACTATTCCGGCCTTTAGGTTCATGATTACTCAACAATTTGTTTGGCTTTAAATGTTAACTCCTTTTTTTCAGCCACCGGGATCCAGATGTTAAGATGATGTCAACCAGACTTCTCTGGGCCAACAACCCCACCAATGTGTCCTGGAGCCCCACTTCCTCAGATCTCTGCCCCACTAGGGAAAGAGAGAGACAGGCTGGGAGTATGAATCATGTTCAGCGGGGAAGCAATTACAAAGCCAGAACTTCCACCTTCTGCACCTCATAATGACCGTGGGTCCATACTACAAGAGGGATAAAGAATAGGAAAGCTGGGGCCAGGTGGTGGTGCACCTGGTTAAACGCACACATTACAGGGCACAAGGACCCAGGTTCTAGCCCCTGGTCCCCACCTGCAGGGAGAAACCTTCACAAGTGGTGAAGAAGTGCTGCAGGTGTCTCACTGTCTCTCTCCTTCTCTATCTCCCCCTTTCTCTCAGTTTCTCTCTCCCTACACCTAATAAATAAATAAATAAAAATATTTAAAAAAGAATAGGATAGCTATCATGGGAGAGGTTGGGATGCGTAGTTCTGTTGGTGGGAATTGTGTGGAGTTGTACCCCTCTAATCCTATGGTTTTTGTCAGTGTTTCCTTTTGATAAATAAAAATTAAAAATTGTAATAGTAAAATATGATTACTAAATGCTTTTCAAGCAACATCATTCATACAGACACATGCTTCCACAGCCTAAGCTTCCCCAGTGCACCACCTCCTGGGCCCCCAATTCATCTGGACTCAACTCTTCAGTTGGATTAAACAGTATTTCCTTCCATTCTTCTGCACCTCAGCCCTTCTTTCTTTTAATATGAGAGGTGGAGCTGCCCACCTCACTCAACTGTGATCCTGTCTGTTCCTTAGGACAATACTTTTCCTTCTTATTTTGTTTTTCAAGGAAATATCCTTATTGATCTTGACATCTCCAGTTATTATCAACAAGGACAATGTCTGTCTGTTTGAAAACAAAAGGTTAGACTTGTCCTTAAATTGTAATATCTACATGGAGGGGAAACAAATTACCTCAAACTCTACAAAAAGAAACCATTGGAAGCTACTTAGCAAAAGAGGTTACTATAGCAGGTTTTCACAATGCAACTCAAAACATCAGCCATAGATTGATGAGAAACTCTAACACATCGTACTGTTCAGCAGAGCAATCAGATAATAACACACAAGCACTGTCAGGTGACAGGCGGCCATGCTGAGATGCAGCGGCAGCTGTGACCCGGAGATGGTCCCTCACGGGGTGAGGAGCAGGTAAGATGGAGACACAGGCTGCCCAGGAGCAGCTCCTGTCCTGCCCTGCTCAACCCCGCATCAGGTGGGGGCTCCTAAGCCCTTGTGGGTGTGAGCAGCATGGGGCAGGGACAGCACATGGAGGCTGAGGTCAGGAGACGCACAGGTGTTTCAGTATAAGACTTTCTCAGATCCCTTTATGATCCCATGAATATGTAGACACAGTTTAATTAGATTGCATAGATATGACACCATGCTGAGAAGTATTTGACACATTATTACAGCCATACAGAGAGACAATGGTATTTATTCCTCATGGAGAACAAAGCTGCTATTTTTAGTGGCACAGCAATTCTTAAAAAATAAAAACAACAGCATAAACAGTGACCTTTTGTTCTGGTTGTCTACTGGCAATAGACAAAGTGCAAACAATTAGAATTTAAGGCAAGGAATCTCTGCATGAAGGCAATTGTACAGAATGGCAACTCTAGTCTTGAAGGAGCATCTGAGTTTTTCTTATAGTCTAATATCAGTAATCAGGAGGAGATATGTGGTCGTGGGGGATGCAGAATGTATCCGTGTTATAAAGACTATCACTGGGTCAACCAGCTGTGTGATGCACTGGAACGCAGACATAGAGTCATGCAGATAAGAATCAACCTCAAAAGCTGTCCCCTCTGTGGGGGAGCTCACACAAGACCAAATGGGGGTCATTATAGACTGTTACGAGACTGTCAGGAAGAAGTAACATCAGTTTCTCTAAGAGGAAGTATGGTCACAATGAGTGTGAAGCTGAAAAGTTAAAGTGTGGATGCCATTTTCCTCAGCCAGGAAAGTGAAGTTGAGAAGAATTTGTCCCTTAAACCAGCAGCAGGTGCAAAGGAAGACCTGGTGAGCAAGAAGGAGCAGAAGGGCAGTGAGGGGAGAGGGGCCAGGGGACCATGTCACAGTCTGGCTGCCAGATGGCCAAGGTCTGTGCACCACTCTGCCTGCTGGGGAGGGGCTGCCGCAGACACAGCTCCATCTACTGCGTAGACTCACTGAGGGAGACGACGTGTCTCCCTGCCCATTAGCAGGCAAGGCTGAGGGGGCCCTGACCAGGACCCTGCTGGGTGTCCCCTGCTGGAGCAGCACAGGGTCTCAGAGCAGAGGGAGGGAGCCAGGCATGCAGAGAGGACACCAGAGGGACACCAGGGGCTGGAGAGAGGGGGTGCTGTGGAGACACCTCCAGACTTAAGAATGCATGGACTGTGGTGAGGACAGGAGCAGGCTGAGATGAGCCCGAGGATGGGGAGGACCAGGGAGGGGACACCTGTGTGCATTCTCTCTGGCCCAGGCTGCCCTGTGAGACAGGCCTGGTGTTTGTCACACTCACATCTGACACTCAGGGGACTTGGTGACACTGCCTGCCCTGCAGGGGAGCCTCTGCTGGGTCCTAGGACATCCCCCCTCCCACACTAGGGGTGGGGCAGAGCAGGAAAACACTGACCTTGCAGGGTGGACATGTCCAGCAGGCCTGTGTGTGGACATGTGGACACACAGCAGTCAGCTGAGAGACAGGTGGGCATGTGGTTCTCGGCACCTGAGCCCCAGCCAGACACCTTAGAGGTCAGGGTTCACACAGGACAGGAGCCCACACTCTGCAGGTGGTGAAGGAGAGGGGTTTGCAGCACATGCCCTGGGGGGCTATTCAGGTCAGCATGGGAGGAGGTCAGAGGCCTGGCCTGTGGGGTCAGCCATGAGAACAGACCAGAGGGGACCCTACAGGTGGGACCTTGTGACTCTCTCTCCAGAGTAGAGGGCACAGAGATCCTGAATGAATCAGACTAGCACAGGAAACTTCTAGATGGGAGACAGAGAGAAGTGAGCTAGATGGACCCCGGGGCAGCCTGCTGTGTCTGCCGGGCCATCCAGGGCTGTGCACACTACCTGATCACTGGCCATTCTGACGCCCACAGCCAATGGGCAGCTGGGAGGACTTTGTCAGTGACCAGACCCTGGACCCACAGCCCTGTCAGCTGGGTAGGAACTGAGTCCCAGCACAGCTGCCCACTGCAGGCTCAGGGGCACAGGCTGTCCTGACTAGGCACAGGGACCCCTCTGTCCTGCTCAGCTTCCTCCTCCTCATCTGTCACTGCCCTCTGGAGCACTTCCCGGAGTGGCTTCCGGCCCCCTGGCTGCCTGAGTCTCCCCACAAAGAAGTAGATGACGGGGTTCACCGCGCTATTCAGGACCAGGAGGAGTCTGGCGATGGCAAATAGAATATCAATATATGTTCCATCTGGTGATAACCAGAGAACAAAGTACAACACATTATGAGGCAGCCTGAGCAGCAGGAAGGCCAGCACGCTGAGCAGGATGGTCAGGGAGAACCTGCTGGGCTGCCTCCTCCTGGAGCTGCACTGGACCCGGATGAACAGAGTCAGGCTCGACACACAGAGCACCAGAGAGGTGAGGAAGGGTGTGACACAATAGAACCAAAAAACTATGGGACATCCAACATCCACAATGAAGAAACACAAGCACACACTTATTACTGAACAGGAGCCCACACCCCAGATGAGGGCACACAGAGTGCAGGAGAGATGGGCTGGTCGGTGGCATCTGTACCAGAGGGGGCAGAGCACAGAGACACAGCACTCTGTGCTGACGGCCATCAGTAGGCTCAGACTAACCAGGGAGGAAGAGTCAATGGCTGAATATATGACACCTCCAAGGTCTTCTATGTAATTGGGTAAAAGATAACATACGGCCCATATACCATTGACTAAGAGGAAGGTGACATCGGCCACGGCCAAGTTGAGGATGTAGACAGAGAAGGGGTTCCTCTTTAAGCGGAAGCCCAGCAGCCAGATGACAGCCCCGTTCCCCACCAAGCCAAGGAGGCAGATGAGCACTGTCACCAGGTGAACTTTATCCCAGTCAATATATAAATCATAGTAACTTGAGCTTTCAATGTATGTGCTGTTCCCTAATCCATTTCCTGCTGTTGGAGACACAGCCCAGTGCCCGGCGTTCAGTGCAGAGAAACCTGTGGTGTTCATCCTGGGCTAGGAGGCTACTGCTGGCCCTGCTCAGTGTCCCCTGTGAAGGTGGAGACTGAGCTCAGGGGCACCGTCTCTGCACACACTCAGGCTCAGACCTCCCCAGCCTGGGACAAGGACACAGGCTGGGCCTCTGGGGAGCCCCTCCCAGGCAGGACCTGCTCTCACAGCCTCAAGGCTTCAGCAAGCAGATGAGCCCTGTCCTGACCCCAAAGTCCAGTCTCTCCTGACACCCTGCAGAATCCGGGATACACGTGTGCCCAGAGCCCAGGACAGAGACCCTGTGATGCTGATGTCTGAGCCTCCAGGGGTCCAGCTGGGTCCCTGCTGTCCTTTGGCCTCTAGATCTTCCTCAGTTGGACTCTCCTCTCAGCAGGGCTGACTGTTCTGGAGAACTCCGTAAATTACAGATGCTGTACAAGTGAGGAAATAGAATCATTACGTCAAAGTAATATTAAACCTTTAAGTCAAAGACATCACTAACGAATGTTACATGTTTTTGTTTTTTCAGCTGTTATTTATGTGAGTTACCAACATGAAGGAGAGAGAGATAGAAACAGAACATCACTTCAGCACCAGAAGAAGCCACCTCATTGGCAGATCTTGAACCTCAAGGCTTTTAAGTCCAACGCTCTAGCCACTGTGCCACCTTCTGGGCTGCATGTGTACAGACAGCTGTTATTATTATGCCCAGAGGAAACAGTGGTAGTGCTGGCTCACAGTGAGTAGTACTTTCCAACAATCACACAAATACACAAAGTCACACAAATACACACTCCCCCCTCCCCGACACACTCACAACAACAGCTGGAAAAAATGTTTCTAAGTCCATCCAGAGAAGACTGCACAATGTCAAGTTTGACTACAATTGGTATGAAGAATGGAACTTTTTTTTTTATTATCAACAATCAATAACAATTCAGCAACTAGCCAGCCTTTTAGTTTCATGACCACAGAATCAGGCCTTTAAGGCCACCCTGAGCTGAGAGGCTCTGTCCCGTGAGACACTGCTGTGTCTGAGCTCTGGGCGACTGCTGGTCTGTCCTCACACGTCCTGTCCCCACCCTGGCCCGACTTCAGGACTGTCAGGACTGTCCTGTCTGAGGCCAGCGTGTGTCCATGGGCATGAGCTCAGGGAAAGGATGAGACCACCTGTGACAGACAGCACACCTTGTCCCCAGGTTCCCTGTGCTCCTATTCTCACCATGTCATGCCGGGACACTGTCTCTCTGTCCTTTCCCTCTCGTTGTCAGCTCTGAGTGGACACTAACTAGCAAATCCACCACATGGTCATTGGTCCTTCTCACAGGACTTCCTGTGGGACAGAGCAGAGCTGAGGGCTGTCTCACTGCATCTGTGGCCCACTTCTCATGTGACTTTCCTGTGACATGTCCATCAGAGCAGGACACAGAGTGTGGTCACTGCCGCCCAGGCAGACCTGGACCCACTCCCAGTCCAGCTGGCTCTGTCAATTCTGTGTGTCTACACCTGCTCATTTAAACACGGGAAATGGCTGTGTTTTGGTTTTCTTTCTCCACCTTCCCCTAGGCCTGTAGCACTGTGTGTTAAATCCAGTTACCGTGGGCTCACAGAACTGTGGAGTTTCAGGAACGCACGGTGGGCCCTCAGCACAGACCACCCCCAACCATCTTGCCACATCCCTGCTTTCCAAGCCATCCCTTTCCCACACCTCCCTGTGCCCTTCCTGACCAAGAGAGCTGTGCTTCCAGTGTTTCCTCTGGGAAGCTGTCAGCAGATGCCAAACCCTGGCGCATCCCCTTGACTTGAAGTACAACTTCTACTGAACTCTTTTTTTTTCAAAAATTTCTTTATTGGGGAATTAATATTTTCCATTCGACAGTAAATACAAAGTTTGTACATGCATAACATTTCTCAGTTTTCCATATAATAGTACAACCCCCACTAGGTCCTCTGTCATCCTTCTTGGACCTGTATTCTGCTCCCCCCCCCCCCCCCGCCAGAGTCTTTTACTTTGGTGCAATACGCCAATTCCAGTTCAGGTTTTACTTGTGTTTTCTCTTCTGATCTTGTTTTTCAGCTTCTGCCTGAGAGTGAGATCATCCCATATTCATCCTTCTGTTTCTGACTTATTTCAGTTAACATGACTTTTTTCAAGGTCCATCCAAGATCGGCTGAAAATGGTGAAGTCACCATTTTTTATAGCTGAGTAGTATTCCATTGTGTCTATAGACCACAACTTGTTCAGCCACTCATCTGTTGTTAGACACCTAGGTTGCTTACAGGTTTTGGCTATTACAAATTGTGCTGCCAAGCACATATGTGTACACAGATCTTTTTGGATGGGCGTGTTGGGTTTCTTAGGATCTATCCCCAGGAGAGGAATTGCAGGATCATAGGGCAGGTCCATTTCTAGCCTTCTAAGAGTTCACCAGACTGTTTTCCACAGAGTTTGGACCAATTGACATTCCCACCAGCAGTGTAGGAGGGTTCCTTTGACCCCAGAACTTCTCCAGCATTTGCTGCTGTTACCTTTTCTGATGTAGGACATTCTCACAGGAGTGAAGTGGTATATCATTGTTGTCTTTATTTGCATTTCTCTGACAGTCAGAGACTTGGAGCATTTTTTCATGTGTTTCTAGGCTTTTTGGATCTCTCCTGTGGTGAATATTCTGTCCATGTCCTCTCCCCATTTTTTGGATGAGGTCATTTGTTTTCTTGTGGTTGAGTTTGGCAAGCTCTTTATATATTCTGGTTATATATTCTCTTGTCTGATGTATGGCATGTAAAGATCTTCTCCCATTCTGTGAGGGGTCTCTTGGTTTGGGTAGTGGTTTCTTTTGCTGTGCAGACGCTTTTTAATTTGATGTAGTCCCATAGGTTTATGCTTGCCATAGTCTTCTTTGTAATTGGGTTAGTTTCATTGAAGATGTCTTTAAAATTTATGCGGAAAGAGTTCTGCCAATGTTTTCCTCTAAGTATCTGATAGTTTCTGGCCTAACATCCAAGTCCGTGATCCACTTGGAATTTACTTTTGTATTTGGTGAAATATAGTGGTTCAGTTTCATTCTTCTGCATGTTTCAACCCATTGTTTCCAACACCATTTGTTGAAGAGACTCCCCTGTCCCCATTTAATAGTCTGAGCACCTTTGTCAAAGATTAGATGTCCATAGGTGTAGGGGCTCACTTCTGGGCTCTCAACTCTATTCCACTGGTCAGTGTGTCTATTCATGTTCCAGTACCAAACAGTTTTGATGACAATGGCCCTATAATACAATTTGAGATCTGGGAGTGTGAAGCCTCCACTTCTGTTCTTTCTTCTCAGGATTGTTTTGGCAATACTAGGTATTTTCTGGTTCCAGATAAACATTTGTAGCATTTATTCTATTCTCCTAAAATTTTTGGTTGGGATCTTGATGGGGATAGCACTAAATTTATATATGGCTCTGGGTAGTATATTCATTTTGATGTTGTTAATTCTTCAAACCCATGAACATGGAATATCTTTCCACTTCTTTGTGTCTTTTTCAATTTCCTTGAGGAGTGACTCATAATTTTCAGTATACAAGTCTTTCACTTCTTTGGTTAGGTTTATTCTTAGATATTTTATTGTTTTTGTTGCTATAGTAAAAGGAATTGATTTCTGGATTTCAACTTCTTCTAACTTAGCGTTTGCATAGAGGAATGACACTGACTTTTGAATGTTAATTTTGTAGCCTGACACCTTACTGTATTGCCTGATGATTTCCAAAAGCTTCTTGCTGGATTCCTTAGGTTTTTCTATGTATACTGCCATGTCATCTGCAAATAGGGAGACTTTGACTTCTTCTGTTCCAATCTGTATCCCTTTAATTCCTTGCTCCTGCCTGATAGCTATGGTCTACTGAACTCTTAATGTCTCTCTCTTTTTTTTTATTTTTTATTTTATTTATTTATTCCCTTTTGTTGCCCTTGTTGTTTTATTGTTGTAGTTATTATTGATGTTGTTGTTGTTGGATAGGACAGAGAGAAATGGAGAGAGGAGAAATGGAGAGAGGGGAAGACAGAGACGGCGAGAGAAAGACAGACACCTACAGACCTGCTTCACCGCCTGTGAAGGGACCTGCCTGCAGGTGGGGAGCCGGGGGCTCGAACCGGGATCCTGATGGGTCCTTGAGCTTAGCGCCACCTGTGCTTAACCCGCTGTGCTACAGCCCGACTCCCTTAATGTCTCTTTTATCTTAGGAGGTAATCAGAACAAAAAGAAAGTGTAGGAAAGTGCTTAGAAGGTGGTCAGTCAGGATCCCACCAGGATTCTCAGAGAGTCCCAGACTTCCCCTCTGTCCTCGGGACACTGTCTCACTTCTAGCAGACAATCGCACCAGCCAGCCAACCAGCCCCCTAGACTCAGGAGCAGACACAGAGTGACCATGGAAAGGATGCCCCCTCACACCCAGCCTGCAGAGGGAGGATAGAGAGGCTGAGAGCAGAGAAGGAGCCATGGTCCAGGACAGACAAGACACAACACAGACCTTTCTTCTCACCTCCAGAGGCTGGGCCTGAGCTTGGGGGGGCTGCTGCAGCATCTCTGTGCTCGTGGGGTCCTGGGATGTGTCCCCAGTGTGAGCAGAGGGGATCCACTAGCTCCCTGTGTCAGAGGCTGAGCTGAGCTGAGGGCAGGCTCTGTGCTGGGTCCCAGGGACCTTCCTGCCCTTCCCTCCTCCATCACGTGGGTCTGCTCAGAGACTCTCAGAGCCCCTGAGTGCTGGACTTCCCTCCTTGATGCTTTCTAGAAGGTCCCTGTGGAGAGGACCCATCTCCTGATAGGACCTCTAAGTAAGTACAAGCTGAGAAAATAATTAGCAGCAATATGTATTTCATATAATTGAAGAGACATTATGCTTCCTTAAGAAGCACGTACAAAACAAACAGAATGGAAATTGGAGCATATCATTTCCCTAAAGAGCACAGGAAAAGGTGCTCAAAGAGAATCAGTGATAAAATCTCACCCCCAGGAGGCTGACAGAAGCAGGTGTGAGCGCCATTTCCTCTCACTGTTGCCCCTGGAAGGCGCCATGAGCACCTGGAAAGACATCTCCTGCCCATCCGAGGAACAACAGGGCAGGTGTCCTGAGGGTCAGTGAGGAGAGGAGAGAAAATGGGCTTGACTCAGAGCAGAGAGGGAGGGTTCCCCTCCTCCTGTCCGCTTTCTCTTTTTCTCCTAGTGACCAGAGGTTGACTATACAGCTCGGCATTAGAACAGCAGAAGTGCATGCAGTAGCCTTACACATTCCAGATGTGATCACCAGCACCACCATTTGCCAAAGCTGAGTGATACTCTTGTATCTCTCTCCCTCATAAAAAATAGATAAGTACTTCATAAAATAAATAAGTTTTTCAATAATCTTAAAAACATTAATACTGTTCTGGGGAGACAGAGTAATGATTATGCAAGCAACTATTTGCCTGTGGCTCTGAAGACCCAGTTTCAATCCCCAGCAGCACCAGAACAATGCTCTGGAATCTCTCTCTGTATCTTTTTTTTCTTTCTATTTTCTTTAATAAGACAGAGAGAAATTCAGAAAGGAGAGGGAGCTAGAGAATGAGAGAGAAAGACAGACACCTGGAGACAGAGAGGAGAGAAAGTGGTCCTTCCCTTGTGGCCGGTGCTCAGTTCCCACTGCCCACCTTAAGACTTTGTCCTCAGCTGAGCAGGACATGACAAGATGGAGGGTATGAGCCTCAGAGGCATCCTGTCCCCTCCTTGAGCTTAGTGATTTCATCTGAAGCCACAACCTACCCTGTGGGAAACTGAGATTGGAGGTCCAGGATCATGGTGAACAGGTGAAACGACAGTTCATTTACACTGTTGTTAATCATTAAAATCAAGAGAGGATGGATCCTTAGTTTCCCCATCCTCTAGTGTCTTCCCCCTGGACATATGATTTAACTGGGACACAACTCCCAACCTGTATGTTGACTGAAGGAAGAGTCAGTCAAGACTGTGGCGAAACAGGGCCTCAGCTACACTGCTGGTGGGAATGCAACTGGTGCCACTCCGTTGGAAGATTGTTTGGAGAGTCCCTGAGCAAATAAAATGGAGTTACTCTATGACCCAGCGAAACCACTCTTCAGCATTTATCCGAAGAACACACAAACACTGATTGGAAGGGCCATATACAGCCCTGTGTTCACAGCTACATTATTCACAGCAGCCAAAGAATGGGAGCAACCTAAGTGGCCATCAACACACGACTGGCTAAAGAAATTACAGGATAGGGTGGGGGGTAGATAGCATAATGCTTATGCAAAGAGACTCTCCTTCAATCCCCTGCACCACCCTAAGACAGAGCTGAGAAGTGCTCTGGTAAGAAAGAAAGTAATAAAGAAAGGAAGCAAGGAAGGTAGGAAGGAAGGAAGGAAGGAAGGAAGAAAGGAAGAAATGACTCTGCAACCAAAGAAGATGGTCTTGTGTCCTTTGAGAAAGAATGGATGGGACTGGAGGTGATTATGCTTAACAAAATAAGAGATGAATGACAGCTATCAGACGGTCTCACTCACAGGTGGAATCCAGAGATCGGATACACATGAACTTAAGAAAGGAAGGAAGGGAGGGAGGAAAGAAGAAGGAAGAAGACAGAAGCAAGCAAACTGTTTCTAAGACTTTGTGAGGACTGTGGTGGTCATCTTTGGGAGGACAGCGGGTGAGGCTACAGAACGTTGATAGTGGGTGTGATATGGAACAAGACACCATAATCTTATAGTCTTGTAATCCACTAGTAATCACAAAAACCAACCAATCAAGTGAGCAAACAAACAACAACAACGAAACTCCACATGTTGAAGGCAGGGAAGTGACTCTGTGCTGGGGTGCCTGCCTTGCATGGGTGAGGCCCTGGGCAGTACCACAGTTGCGTATTTGTGGATGTACCCTGCTATCCCCCGCCTCCACCATCCCTGGGAAGACAGCCTCTAGCCCTGGTCGAGCCTGTAGATGGTGCCACACAGCCATGGTCATCCCTGTAGGCTCTGACAGCCCCAGGACCACTTGTCTGAGTCCTCAGTGTCAGAGAGACAATGCTACGGTCAGGGAGTCAGGTGGTGGCGCAGCGGGTTAAGCGCACGTGGCGCAAAGTGCAAGGACCATTGTGAAGATCCCCGTTCAAGCCCCCGGGCTCCCCACCTGCAGGGGAATCACTTCACAGGTGGTGAGGCAGGTCTTCAGGTGTCTGTCTTTTTCTCCCCCTCTCTGTCTTCCCCTCCTCTCTCCATATCTCTCTGTCCTATCCAACAATGACAACAACAACAATAATAACTACAACAATAAAACAAGGGCAACAAAAAGGAATAAATAAATATTTAAAAAAATACTACTGTCAGTATCTAATTTGGAGTGACCCATGCACCCTGAGTGCTGTTGGTGGGTGACCTCAACCTATGTGTGGGCTTCAGCCCAGCTTGGAGGGTTTGAAGAGCCCCTCAGTCTCCCCTTTGTTCTAATTAGTTAACTCTGTTCTAATTAGTTAGCTCTGTTCTGGCTCCTACGCTATTTAATATTTACATCAATGACCTCCCAGAAACCTCTTCAAGGAAGTTCATCTACGCCGATGACATCTGCTGTGCAACTCAGGCATCCAAGTTCGACATCCTCGAGGAAACTCTCACGAAAGACATGTCTCTGATATCTGATTACTGTAAAAAATGGCAACTAATCCCTAGCACTGCAAAAACGGTATCATCTGTTTTCCATCTACACCATACCTCGGCCTCGCGTGAGCTTAATGTGCAGCTTGGCGATACGAGAATCCGGCATGAAGCCCAGCCAGTCTATCTTGGCGTTACTCTCGATCGCACTCTGTCATTTCACGAACATCTCATAAAAACTGCAGCAAAGGTGGGCGTGAGGAATCACATCATTGCAAGACTGGCCAGCTCCTCATGGGGCGCGAGCGCTTCCACACTACGATCATCCTCTCTGGCATTATGCTATTCCACTGCAGAATACTGTGCCCCAGTATGGTTCCGTAGCCCCCATGTCCACTTGGTCGATTCCAAATTATATTCCTCCATGAGGATCATTTCTGGAACCATCCGTTCCACCCCGGTTCCATGGCTGCCAGTTCTTAGCCACATCGCCCCGCCAGATATTCGTCGGGATGCGGCATCATCTAAGTTCATTTCCCACGTCTCCGCTCGACCGGACCTGCCAATATACGTGGATATCTTCGCCCCACCCTGTCCAACGCTTGACGTCTCTTCACCCAATCTGGTCCCCTACGCCTACACTGAACTTCTCTGTTCCCGACTCTTGGAAAGTGAGTTGGCAGTCAGCTGAGGTCAAGAACAAACACCGCATCACAGACCCCTGCAAGCGTCAACCTGGCTTTGACCTAGCACGTTATGATTGGGCCCTCCTCAATCGCTATGGAACAGGCCATGGCCGGTGCGCCGCTATGTTCCATCGCTGGGGAGCCAGAGACGACCCGAACTGCCCCTGCGGCTCCAGACAGACTATGACCCACATAGTCAACGACTGCCACCTCTCCAGATTCAAAGGAGGTCTCGAAACTTGACATCAGGCTCAACCTGACGCTGTGGACTGGCTACGGAAGAAGGGCAAACGCTAGAAGAAGAATCATGTGCAAGGAGTCAGGTTCAAACTCCCAGCCCCCACTTGCAGGAAGGGAAGCTTTATGAGTGGTAAAGCGGTGCTGCAGGTGTCTTCTCTCTCTCCCCACCTCCCTTCTCAATTTCTCTCTGTCTATATCTAATACATAAATAAAATATCAAAGAAAGGAACAGTGTAAGAATCAGCAAGAATGGCAGAGGAGAGACACCACAGTGCTGCTCCACTGTGCCTGGTGTTCCCACGAGGCGGCCCTTTTGCATGGTAAAGTGTGAGCCCTCTCCCCAGCCCTGAGGACCTGGATTTTAACAGGATCAGCCAGGCCACAGCCCTGGGAACGGGTGGGGTGGACACAGAGGGGGAGGCAGCTGAGCCCGGGGTGCGGGTGGGATCTGGGTGCTTCCTCCTGTGGAGCCTGCAGCCTGGGAAAGGCCACACTGCTCAGCCGGGGGAGATGTCTCGTGCCCTGTTGCTCTGATCTCATGGTTTGTGGTCTCTGAATGTATCTGTAGACCACGGCCCTGGGGGCGGGCCAGGGCCTGGATGCCAGCGCCCAGTGCACTGAACTTAGTGAAGAGTTTGCGCTTTCCTCTGCATGGGGGGGGGGATTGAGGGGGGTCCTGCCAAGTTCCAGCACAGGAGGTGATAGGCGGGCAGAGCTCAGCTTGCAGAGGCAGGAAGGAGACCCTGGTTTGCACAGGGTGCCCCTGCCAGAGATCTGGTCACCACCCCAGGGCACACTGTGATAGCAGGGTGGTGGGGTGGGGGAGTGGTCTGAGCCGGCAGCCCCATATCCCATGGGGGACTTGCCCTAGTTCCAGGGGGAGGGTGCCTGGCTTCACGCAGGGCAGCTCCTGGTCTGGGAATTCCTGAGCAGCTGGTCTGTCTACACCACAGTGTCATGTAAACACAACATGGCTGGGTTACAGTACCTAGAACTTTGGGTGACAGTCAGTCCACAAGTCAGGGACCCCAGCCCAACCAGGCTTCAGATAGCCTGGGAGGGACTGCTTTGCCCCCAGCCGCTCAGCCAGTCCTGGCCAGAGGAAGAGGTGCCCTTTCCCCACCCCCACCCGAGGGGCCCTTGCTTCCTGCTCTGAGACTTTACGAGTGGGAGTGGCCTGGCACTAGCCTAGCTTGGCTTTGCCCGTGTGCTGAACTTTGCACATTCAGTACCACAGACCTGACAGAGTGCCACCTGGGTGTGGGGACACCCTGGCTGCAAGGCACCAGACACACACACACACCCCTGCCTCCGTCTCTGCAGGAAACCTGCCTCTCAGGAATGATGGACAGAACTACATGGGGCTAGGGACCAGGTGGTGGCAAACCTAGTAGGACGTATAGTCTCTCTCTCTCTGTATATATACTTTCTCTATATAGTGAACTTCATTTATATTTATTTTTCCTCCAGGGTTATCGCTGGGGTTCAGTGCCAGCACTATGAGTCCACTGCTCCTGGAGGCTATTTTTCCCATTTTGTGGTCGTTATAGCTGTCGTTGTTGGATAGGACAGAGAGAAATGGAGAGAGGAGGGGAAGACAGAGAGGGGGACAGAAAGCTAGACACCTGCAGACCTGCTTCACCGCCTGTGAAGCGACCTCCTTGCAGGTGGGGAGCCAGGGGCTCGAACTTGGATCCTTATGATGGTCCTTGTGCTTTGAGCCATGTGCGCTTAACCCGCCATGCTACCGCCCAGCCCCTTGAAATTCACTTATTTTGGATAGAGATAGAAATGGAGAAGGACCCTGGATCCATACTCCCAGAGAGATAGAGAACGGGAAGGCTATCAGGGGAGGGGTGGGATGTGGAGATCGGGTTAGGGGAATTGTGCGGAACTGTACCCCTCTCATTCTATGGTTTTGTTAATGTCTCCTTTCTTAAATAATAATAAAAAAAAAAGACAAAGAAATGGAGAAGGACGAGGAGACAGAGAAGGAGGGAAAGTGAGACACCTGCCTGCAGCACTGTTCCACTGCGTGTGAAACTTCTCCTTTGCAATTGGGGGCCAGGGGCTTGAACCCGTTTTTTTTTTTTTGCACAGTTGGCTTTAAGCATGCATAAGGACCCAGCTTCAAGCCCCCCTAGCCTCCACCTGTAGGGAGGGAAGCTTCATGAGCACGGAAGCAGGGCTGCAAGTCTCCCGCTACATTTTCCCTTTCCTCTCAGTGTCTGTCTCCACCCAAAATAAATATAAATATTTAAAAACCAGCAAACAAAAAGACACCACGAGGGGGGGGGGGGTTTGAGAACAGCAAGTTTACTACAAAGAGTCGGGGTCACAATGGGGCCATCACGCCAGAACTTTCTAGAAGCCCGGGGGTGGGGTGGGGGAGTAGGAGAGCACCAGGTGGGCCGGTTTCGGGATCTCGGAGGCACTTGGCTGGCTGACACTCAGCCGGCAGCAGGAGCCCTGAACCGGGGAGATGCGCCCTCACCGGCGAACAGGGGTGTAGTGGCCCGGACGGAGGGCAGGCAGTGGGAAGGGGCGGCAGGAGCACCCCATGGGGTCCCACTTGTCTAGGAGGAAGCGGATGCCGGGTGGGACACCTGGCTGTGTGGGCTGGAGGGCAGCATCTGCAGGAAGAAGCAGGCCCGTGGCTGCCCTGGGTGACGGGGCTCTTGCTCCATCTGACACCAGAGGGGGCGACCCTGCAGCTGGTGATGGGGGTCCGGGAGTCTGGGCAGTCCATGGGTCCCAGGATCCTCTCAGAAGAGGCTGGGCAGTAGGCAGGCAGGCATGGTGGCTGGGGGGGCCCTTGGGAGGTCTGGGGGAGTCCAGGGTACCTCAGAAGTGGCTAGGCAGCAGGCAGGCAGGCCCAGCTGTCAGGGGGGCCTGTGGAGGTTTTGGGGAGGGGGCTCAGGGTCCCCTTCAAAGAGGCTGGGCAACAGAATCAGCTGTCAGGGGACCTGGGGGGCGGTGTCCAGGGTTTTGGGGTCCCCTCAGAAAAGGCCAGGCAACAGGTGGGGCTGGGGAGTCTGGGGTCCCCTCAGAGGAGACCGGGCAGCAGGCTGGCAGGACTGGCTATTGGGGGGCCTGTGGGAGGGGTTGAGGGTCTTGGGGTCCCCTCAAAAAAAGCCAAGCAGCAGGCGTTCAGGGGGATGGGGGGCTGGGGAGTCTGGGGTCCCCTCAGAGGAGACTGGGCAGCAGGCCGGTAGGCCTGGTTGTCAAGGGGACCTGGGGGTGGTTTGACAGTCTTGGGGCCCCCTCAGAAGAGGCCAGGCAGCAGGTGGTCCAGGGTTCCAGGGCCCCGTCAGAAGAGGCCGGGCAGCAGGCGGGAGGGCACGGCGGCCGTGTAGCGCGCCCAGTCGCGGCCGTACTTGGCGGCACAGCGGTGCTCGTCGCGCAGGCAGCGGTGGGTGAGCAGCACGGTCATGTAGAGCACGTAGAAGTAAGGCAGCAGGTGGGCGCCGCCGCAGGCCAGGCAGTAGGCCAGGCTGCCCAGCAGGTCGCCCGTGTAGTTGAGGTGGCGCGCCAGGCCCCAGAAGCCCGACACCAGCAGCTTGCTGCGGTGGCGCTGCCCGTCGGCCGATGTGTAGGAGCACTCGATGGCCCGCGGCCGGCGGCCCCAGATGAGGCAGCGGCCGTCCGTGCGGCGGAACAGGTCCTTCTGGTGGTTGGCCACGCGGAACACGTAGTAGCCCAGCAGGCCCAGCAGCAGCACGGCCGCCGCGTGGAGTGGGGACAGCTGCACTGGGTGGTACACCAGGTACAGGCCCTGAGGGCAGAGGGGGCTCAGGGAGGGCAGGGGATGGGGGGCAGTGGGGGGCACCAGGTAGAGACCCTGTGGGCAGAGGGGGCTCAGGGAGGGCAGGGGAGGGGGGCAGTGGGGGGCACCAGGTAGAGACCCTGTGGGCAGGGTGAAGTGGGAGCGCTGGCAAACTCTAGAAGAAGAAGTGGGAGCGCTTAGGGCAAGGAGGCCACATCAGATAGAGGCCCTGCGGGCAGAGCACGGGGAATCACAGGGTGGGTAGAGGTCAGGGGCTCAGAGCAGGGCCAGGGACAGAGAGAAACTGTGAGAGGAGGGGAGATAGAGAGGGAGAAAGACACCTGCAGATCTGCTTCACCACTCCTGAAGTATCCTCCCTACAGGTGAGCAGTGAGGGTCTTGAACCCGGGTCCTTGAGCATGTGATGTAGGCGCTCAACTTAACCACTACAGCACCTCCCAGGTTGCAAAGGGTGAATTCTTGGCACACTCTGCCCATCACCTTGACTCTGAGTCAAGTGGCTGACTCCTGGTTCCTGCTTGCTGTGCACACACACACACGCACACACAATGTGTGACTGTGGTGAACACTATATGGGCCAGGAGGTGTACGGTGGGAGACAAAGAACTTGCAAGGCACTACCCAACTCGGGAAAGACAGAAACAGGCTGAGGCTATGGATTGACCTGCCAACACTCAATTTCAGTGGAGAAGCAATTACAGAAGCCAGAACTCCAACCTTCTGCACCCCCAAAACAACTTTGAGCTGTGCTCCCGGTGGGGGAGAAGTGATGGGGGGGAGGGTAAGAGGGCTTTGAACTCCAGCTCCACCAGGTTCCAGAGAGAGGGGACGAAACAGAGATATTTGGATGAAGTAGTCAGGTTATGTGTGGTTTGGAGGGGAAGAGAGGATTGGACCTGAGAGGAAAAGGGGGACAAATATGTACAAATGTGGACAGATAATTGGAGATGATGGTTAACCCACGTCTGAGACCTTGGGAGAACCCCGGTGGTTTGCGGTGGAGGAACTTGGGATTCAGAACTCTGGGGGTGGGAACAGTGTGGAATCATACTCCTGCTGACATGATGTAGTTTTTTGTAAATCAATTAGCAAATTGCTAACAAAAAAAGAAAAAAAAAAGAAAGGACTTGCAAGCAGGAGGTCTGGGGTTAGATCTCTCTCTCTCTCTTCCTCTATTCTTTAAAAGCTTTTTTCCTTTTTTAATTTTTTAAAATTATCTTTATTTATTGGATAGAGACAGCCAGGAATCGAGAGGGAAGGCAGAGATAGATAGAGAGACAGAGAGATACCTGCAGCACTGCTTCACCGCACAGGTGAAGGACCCCACAGGTGGGGACCGGGGGCTTGAACTTGGGTCCTTGTGTACTGTAACATATGCACTCAACCAGGTGCACCACCACCTGCTCCCCCTCCATCCCCCCATCTCATAAACATTTCAGTGCTGTGAGCACACACCTAACATCGAGGTCACAGACCAGGCGGTAGTGAGCTGTGCACAGAGGAAGAGCTTGCCCGGGTGCTATAGGGCTGCCCATACTGGGATGGGGCCTGGGGCGCCAACCCCGGCCAGCCTGCTCAGCTCTGTGGGCCCCGCAGACCCAGGGGAACCCCGGGCTCTCCTGCATCAGCTGTTCTGGGCTGTCCCAGCGTACAGCCCAGTGACTGGGGGCCCTGGGACCCCGGACTCAGATCTTTCTCGAACCTCCTTTCTCACCTGGGCACCCGGTGGAAGGATTAAAGCTGCCCCATCCGGAGTGCTTGCTGAGGAGGCCCACAGGAGGCTGACAGACAGAGCCTGGCCCTCTTCCTGGAGGTGGCAGTGCCCCCCCCGCCCCCTGCCGCAGCACCCTGTCCCCGGTGCCTGTCCTCACCTGCAGCGTGTAGAGGTAGGGCAGCCACACGCAGTCCCCCCAGCCCAGGTACCAGCCAAAGTGGTCGTGACAGATATCGATGGTTTTCAGGTACCAGGTCTCGTTCCAGAAGAAGTCTACCACGTAGATGGCCTGCAAAAGAGGGTGGTAAGCCAGCCACAGGACATGGGGGAGGGGTGCTGAGGTGGGCGTGCTCCTGGGGGCCACCAAGGTCCTCTGGGGCAGGAGGGACAGAAGGGTGAGTGGGGCAGTTCTGTGTCCTGGGGAGGGGAAACCTGTCCTCAGAGTTGGCGGTGGTGGCCAGCACTGCCCCAGGAGGTGACACCAAAGACCACAGAGCTCAGGTCGTGCAGGGACAGAGCCTGGGACTTGGCTCCATGTGACCCGGCCCGCTGGTGAGAACTCAGCAAGGCCAGGCGATCACTAGGTCCCTCTGGGTTGGGCTGAGGAGACCAAGTTCCCTTCATACATACGGGTCGAATGTGAAAGGAATCGCTGAGGGGCTGGGTGGTGACACACCTGGTTACAGTGCACAAGGACCGGGGTTCAAACCTCTGGTCCCCACCTGCAGGGGGGAAGCTTGACAAGCAGTGGAGCAATGTTGCAAGTGTCTCTCTATCTCTCGCCCTCTCTCAATTTTTCTGTTTTTATCCAACATAAATACATACATCTAAACAAAATCAAATCTGAGTTCCCCTTCCCCTTCTCCAGGGCCACCTGGAATCCACAGGGGGTGGGGAGGAGGTTATGTGGAAGAAAACACTGGGATCTACCAATCCTCTGCTCCTGGCAGCCATTCCCCCCCCACACACACACTTTATTAGACAGGACAGAGAGAAACTGAGAGAGGAGGGAAGACAGACAGACACCCGCAGACCTGCTTCACCGCCTGTGAAGCGACTCCCCTCAGGTGGGGATCCAGGGGCTTGATCTCGTATCCTTATACCAGTCCTTCGCAGTGCCTGCACTACAAATCCACTGCTCCTGGAGGCCGGTTTTCTCCATTTCTGTTGCCCTTGTTGTTAATTGTTGTTTAATTGCCATTGCTGTTATTGTTGTTGCATTGGACAGAGAGAAATGGAGAGAGGAGGGGAAGACAGAGAAGGGGAGAGAAAGACAGACACCTGCAGACCTGCTTCACCGCCTGTGAAGCGACCCCCCCTGCAGGTGGGGAGCCGGGGGCTCAAACCGGGATCCTTGCGCTTCGTACTATGTGCACTTAACCTGGAACTATGCCCCCCCCTTTTTAACTGCCACCAGGATGATTGCTGGGGCTCCGTGCCGGCACTACAAATGCCCAGCTTCTGGTAGCCATTTTTTCTTTTTCTTTCCCCCTTTCTCTTTCTATTTTATTTGACAGGAAAGAGAAATTGAGAGGGAAGAAGACAGAGAGACAGAGACCCCTGCAGACCTGTTTCACCGCTTATGAAGTGTCCCCTCCCCCCGCAGCAGGTGGGGAACAGGGACTCAAACCTGGTCCTTACACACAGTGATGGGTGGGTTCAACCAGGTACACCACTGCCCGTTCCCCAGGGCGGTTTTTATGTGTACGAAACCGCTACACCAAGGACGCCTGCATTAATCAAACACCGCGCCACGCGTCACACCTCTGCGTGTCCTGTCTCTAAGCCCAAGAAGCCCATGACACCTGTGCTTGAGTCCTAGAGGCCTGACAGGCCCCTCCTCCCACCCCGTCAGATGCCCCCAGGCCCCAGGGTGGGGGGGGGAATCCCAGCTCCTCTTTCAGAAGCTGTGGGGTTCCTGTAGCCTGTCTCCAACCACCTCCGGCCCCCGGCTGGTCCAGCTACCTGCAGCAAGTTGACGAGGATCATGGAGTTGGTGATGTGGCCGTACAGCTCCTGCTGCTTGGCCGCGAACGACAGGTTGATGAGTGTCCAGGCCACGATGCCGGGGCGGCCGTTGAAGAAGAGCTTGAAGTCAAACCACTTGCCGATGCGCGGGTTGAACTCCACGCCCATCATGTAGTTGTAGAAAAAGTTGCCCGTGAACTTGCTTCGTGGCGGACACAGAGACAGAGAGGGCGGGTGCTGTTAGAGAGGTTTTCTCTCAGGGGGTGGGGGCTGTGCTCCTGTGGATTCAGGGGCCCTGGGGGGGCTGTAAGACGAAGTGACCTGGGGGATGGCGGGACTCCCTCACTCCCCACCAGAGGCTCTGCCAGCTCCCCATGGCCTCGTTCACTCTCACCTATATTCATTCAGCCATAGCTCACCACTATATTCTCAACGCTTATTTCATTATATATATTTTGCCACCAGGGTTATTGCTGGGGGTCTGTGCCAGCACTATGACTCCACCATTCCCGGTGGCCATTTTTTCCCCCCTTGAAATTGAGAGGGGAGGGGGTAAAAGAGAGAGCTGCAGCACTGCTTCAACACTCATGAAGTGTCCTCCCTGCAGGCGGGCAGAGGGGGCTCGAACCTGGATTCTTGCACACGGTGACATGTGTGCTCCACTGGGCATACCACCGGCCCCTTATTCTCAACTTTTTAAAGTTTGATTTATTTTCACAAAAGCCAGAGCACCTCTGATTTCAGACACGTGGTGGTGCCAGGGGACCTCTGGCATGTGAAGCCCTGTGCTCCAGCAGATGGACCTCTTGCCCCTGGCCATTTTCTGTGCTTTAAAATATAATTCATCGGGAGTCGGGCGGTAGCGCAGTGGGTTAAGCGCACGTGGCGCAAAGGGCAAGGACCGGCGTAAGGATCCGGGTTCGAGCCCCTGGCTCCCCACCTGCAGGGGAGTCGCTTCACAGGTGGTGAAGCAGGTCTGCAGGTGTCTGTCTTTCTCTCCCCCTCTCTGTCTTCCCCTCCTCTCTCCATTTCTCTCTGTCCTATCCAACAACAATAATAACTACAACAACAATAAAAACAACAAGGGCAACAAAAAGAAAATAAATATTAAAAAATATATATTATTCATCCGGGACCTGGCCCCAGTGCACGTGGCAGAGTGCACGTTGCCTCTGTTGAGGGTCTAGGTTCAAGCCCCTGCTCTTCACTTGCAGGAGGGAAGCGTCACAGGCAGTGCGGCAGGTCTGCAGGTGTTTCTATTTCTCTATCTCCCCCCAATCCACGTCAGTTCCTCTCTGTCTCTATCCAATAAATAAATGATATTATTTATTTATTTTAATGGGAGGAGGGAGAGATCAGAACACAGCTCAGACAGGGCTTCTGGTGGTGCTGGGGATTGAACCTAGCACCCTAGGCAGGCAAGCCTGGGAAACTACCTCTGCACAATCTCTTAGATCCTCAGCACCAACTTTTCTGCAGAGAGCACCCCGCTCACCCCAGTCCTCAGGGAGGTGGGGCCTGCGCTCACCTTCCTGTGCAGGTGGTGGGTTTCTCTGCGCAAAACTCCCCGGAGTGAGGCCAAGAGCTTGGCCAGCCCCCATCTAGCCTGACCGGACACGTCCCCTAACCACTCGCCACCCTGGAGACCCAGCACCACAGCCCTCTGTGGCGTGGCCAGAGCCGGCTGTGGGGATAACGGGAGACGGTCACATAGAGCGGGCTGTGCATGGGGACTCCTGCGCTCAGTGGGCTCAAGTCTGTCTCCATGGGCAGGAAAGACAGACAAGAGGCCAAAGCGGTGAGGAGAGATTAGAGCAGCGAGTGACGGAAGACCAGCCCTGCTCTGGGACAGTCACACACACACTCCGAGTTTCAGCGTCTGAGGTCCTGTGCAAGGGACCGGGGGCAGCCATTAAAGGAGGGACACTCGACATAGTCTCTGGGTCTCAGGGGTACAACACAAACACTCCCCCAAGTAAGGGTCTCTGTCACATCTATAAAACCCTACTGTCTACTTGTGGACGGATGATGGACGGATGAAGGATGAGGGGTATGGGATGAATGATGAAGAGGTGGGCAGATGGGTAGGTGACGGAAGGAGGGGTAGGAAGGGATGAACAGCTTGGTGAGACATGTACCTGTGGGACAGAGTGAGGGAAGGAGGAATGGACGGAGGATAGATGGGTGGATGGAAATACAGGTGGGTGGATGGATAAATGGAGAGTACAGACAGGTGGTGGGCAGTTGGGATTGAGAAGTGGGCAGATAAAGAGATGCATAGACAGACGGACAGGTGGGGGGCTGGGGGCAGATAAAGAGATGCATAGACAGATGGACAGGTGGGGGGCCGGGGGCCGGGTGGTGACGCATCTGCTCGAGTGCACATGTTACAGTGTGCAAGGACCCGGGTTCAAGCCCCTGGTCCCCACCTACAGGAGGAAAGTTTCACGAGTGCTGAAGCAGGTCTGCAGGTGTCTTTCTGTCTCTCTTCCTCTCTTATCTTCCCCTTCCCTCTCTATATCTGGCTGTCCCTATCCAAACAAACAAACAGATAAATAAAATAAAATAATCACAAAAACAAAGGTCTAACCCAAAGTCCTCAGCAGAGCAGGCACAGCCATAGGACTCTCTTCTGGAAGCTGCTGGATTAAAGGCACGGAAGTGACACAGCCCTGTGACTAGATCATCTGGGCTGTGCTGGCATCAGAGGGAGGCGGTGGGCTCTGCTGGCTCCTGCCCAGAAGCTACTGTTCCCGCCCCAGAGGCAGCGGCCACAGTGAGGGAGCTGGTAGAGTCAGTAGGGACCCTCCCACCCTACTCTGCTAAGGATGCCCTCAAAGCCCCGGGGTGTCCCTGTCTCCCGTCGCAGGGTCCCAGGAGACAGAGAGGCCTACCAGTCTCTGGTGTTGGAGGGGAAGAGGTAGCCCTTGACCATGGCGAAGGTGGACACGGCGTAGCCCAGGATGTTGGCGCACCACAGCAGAGGGATCCAGTTGTCGAAGATGATGGTGGGGCGGAACCAGCCTAGCAGGTGGCAGTTGGCGAACCACAGCAGGTGCGTGATGAGCCAGGCCTGCAGCCCGTTGATCTCGTACTTGTTCACGACCCCTGCACAGAGACGCGGCATCGGAGGTGTTACGGCAATGCCCCCCACCCCCCACCCCACCCCGGACCGTTTGCCCCTCCCTACCCGCTGAGCCCTGCAAAGGGTGGGGGCTCGGTGAAATAGTTTTCCCTTGGCAGACAGGGCTTTGTGTCTGTACCTTCGACTACTCCCAGAGAACTCTTGAAAAAATTTTTAAAAAATATATTATTTTTTGCCTCCAGAGTTATTGCTGGGGCTCAGTTCCTGCACCATGAATTCACTGCTCCTGGAGGCCATTTTCCCCCCTTTATTGCCCTTGTTGTGGTTATTATTGCTGTTGTTGATGTTGTTCATTGTTGGATAGGACAGAGAGAAATGGAGAGAGGAGGGGAAGACAGAGAGGGGGAGAGAAGACAGACACTTGCAGACCTGCTTCACCGCCTGTGAATTGACTCCCCTGCAGATGGGGAGCTGGGGCCTCAAACCGGGATCCTTACGCTTTGGGCCATGTGCGTTTAACCTGCTGCGCTATCGCCCGAGCCCTATTTATCATTATTTTGTAATTGCCACCAGGCTTATCACTGGGTTTCAGTGCCAGCACACCAAATCCACTGCTGGCATTTCTGTTCTTTATTTTTAAAACTTATTATTTTTAAAAATTTATTTATTTATTCCCTTTTGTTGCCCTGCTGTTTTATTGTTATTGATGTTGTCATTGTTGGATAGGACAGAGAGACATGGAGAGAGGAGGGGAAGACAGAGGGGGAGAGAAAGACAGACACCTGCAGACCTGCTTCACCACTGCAGGTGGGGAGCCGGGGCTTGAACTGGGATCCTTACTCCGGTCCCTGAGCTTCGTACCATGTGCACTTAACCCACTGCGGCACCGCCCGACTCCCATTTCTTTTCTTTTTTTAACTTTCCATTTTATTAGATAGGACAGAGAGAAATTGAGGGGGGGGGAGAGGGGAAGGTAGGGAGGGAGAGAGGAGAAGGTGGGTGTTGCACCCGGTTAAGCAAACATATGACCATGTGAAAAGAAGTGGGTTGGAGCCCCCACTCCCCACCTGCAGGAGGGGAAGCTTCACAAGTGGTGAAGGAGGTCTGCGGGTCTCTCTCTCTTTATGTCTCCCTCTCCTCTCAATTTCTCTCTTTCCGATCAAAGAAAACAGGAAAAAACAAATAAAGGGAAAAATAACAGCTGCCGGCAGCAGTGGAGTCACAGGGCTGGCGAGAGACACCTACAGACCCACTTCACCACTTGTGAAGCATCCTCCCTGCAGGGGGCTCGAACCCAGGTCCTCGTGCACGGCAACGGCAAGTGTGAGCTCGACTGGGTGTACCGTCATCCACCCCACCCCCCGTTTAAAACTATTTATTATTTATTTATTGATTTATTACTTTTGGACAGAGACAGAGAGAAACTCAGAAGGAGGTGGTAGAGAGAAACACCTGAGGCCCGGCGCTGGTGCACCTGGCTGGGCGCACATGTTACAACGAGCCAGGACCTGGGCTCAAGCCCCCCGTCCCCACCTGCAGGGGGAAAGTTTTGTAAGTGGTGAAGCAGGGCTGTCGGTGCCTCTCTGTCTCTCCCTCTCTATCTCCCCCCTTCTTTCTCAATTTCTGGCTGTCTCTAGCCAATAAATGAAGACCTGCAGCACAGTTCATCACCCGTGAAGCACCCCCCTCACCCCATGACAGGTAAGATGTGTGCTCGACCAGGTGCACCACAGCCTCCAGCCTGGAATTGATGGTTCTCTCTCTCTCCCCTCCCCATTCTCCCTCTCCCTCTCTCTCGGCAACAGGCTCCATCCCTGGAAGGAATTTCCATGCTACAGTTTCCTCCAGTGATTGGACTTTGTCGAAGGAGGCAGCCAGGGGCAGGCCCCACGAGGGGTAGGGGAGCTGGGGGTTACCTGCAGGGGTCACAGCCCCCTCCTGCACACCCCCCACGTAGCTGGGCAGGAACTTGTGGCAGATGTCGGGGAGCGCTATATATAGCAGCACCTGTCACAGAAACGGGGGTGAGCTCCTCATCCTCGCACCCATAGGAGCCCCTGCCCCCTAATTCCAGACACCCCAAAAGGGGCCCCTGCAGGCTGGCCGGCCACCCCCACCGCCTGCTTCCTGTTCTGCAGTCACCCCAGGGAAGGGGGTGGGGCAGGGGGTGGGCGGGACCCCACTGGCAGGTCTCCTAGTCCCCTTCTCAAGTCTACACAGGCTTCCGTGGCCAAGGGGCAGTTCTGGGGCCAAGGGACAGCCTGGCGTGAGGGCAGCTGTCCCCCAAGGCAGGGACAAGCCTCACACTGAGAGGCTTTCCTCTCTCTGTTTAATGACAAGTCCGGCAGGGCAGGAGTCCACTGAGGCTGAGGTCCCTCAGGACACCGCCGCCTCCCGTGGCTGGTTGTCAACCCAACTGATGGGGTGGGGCTCCCTGGGGATGGTGGCGGGTCGGCAGTCAGCCAGGTGGCAAAAGGAGACGGGCCCCTGCCATAGTCCCCCCAAAGACACACCGGAATGAGGGGACATGGGGTTCCCAAAGATGAGACCTGGAACACCAGAAGTCTTGGGTCCAACAAGAAACACAGCTGGGGTATCCTCCCTGTTAGTGAACCCCTTCAGGCTTGGGAGCTCGGGGGCAGCGGGGGTCCCCCCTCTGGCTGTGGGATCCCCTGCAGACACAGAGGGCCGTGGGGGGCTGACCTGGAAGGAGACCCACAGGGCGTAGAGCCGGGCGGCCTCCCACGTGAGCCCCGGCGTCCGGGCCCAGATGTCGGCCAGGCGGGTGCGGCCGGAGGCCAGGTCCAGGGCGGGCGCCGAGAGGGAGCAGTCGAACTGGTCGCAGGCCATGATGAAGTAGTACACGATGAAGGGGGCGAAGAGCAGCAGCAGGACCACGCTGGCCAGCGAGAACCAGTCCACCTCCCTGCGGACACGGTCAGCCAGCGGCGGCCACACTGGCCTGTGGCCTTACCCCACACGGAGGCGTCCACATGCCTCCGCACACACGGCACGGTCTGCACCGCCCACCAGCCCTCACTCCACACACGGCATGGTCTACACCGCCTGCCAGCCCTCACTCCACACACGGCACGGTCTACACCGCCTGCCAGCCCTCACTCCACACACGGCACGGTCTACACTGCCTGCCAGCCTTCACTCCACACACGGCACGGTCTACACCGCCTGCCAGCCCTCACTCCACACACGGCACGGTCTACACTGCCTGCCAGCCCTCACTCCACACACGGCATGGTCTGCACCGCCCGCCAGCCCTCACTCCACACACGGCATGGTCTACACTGCCTGCCAGCCCTCACTCCACACACAGCATGGTCTGCACCGCCTGCCAGCCCTCACTCCACAGACGGCATGGTCTACACTGCCTGCTAGCCCTCACTCCACACACATGGCATGGTCTATACCACCTGCCAGCCCTCACTCCACACACGGCACGGTCTACACTGCCTGCCAGCCCTCAATCCACACACGGCATGGTCTGCACCGCCCGCCAGCCCTCACTCCACACACGGCATGGTCTACACCGCCTGCCAGCCCTCACTCCACACACAGCATGGTCTACACCACCTGCCAAACCTCACTCCACACACATGGCATGGTCTATACCATCTGCCAGCCCTCACTCCACACATGGCATGGTCTACACTGCCTGCCAGCTCTCACTCCACACACAGCTTGGTCTACACCGCCTGCCAGCCCTCACTCCACACACGGCATGGTCTACACTGACTGCCAAACCTCACTCCACACATGGCATGGTCTACACTGCCTGCCAAACCTCACTCCACACACGGCATGGTCTACACCGCCTGCCAGCCCTCACTCCACACACGGCATGGTCTATACCGCCTGCCAGCCCTCACTCCACACACGGCATGGTCTACACCACCTGCCAAACCTCACTCCACACACATGGCATGGTCTACACCGCCTGCCAACTCTCACTCCACACAAGGCATGGTCTGCACCACCTGCCAGGCCTCTCTCTGTGTCTTATGCTCGGGACAGTCCACACTGCCGGCAGCCCCAAGAGAAGCCCCCAAGATGTGTTCTACCATCAGCAGTCAGGGGGCTGTGGACTGTGGGTCTGGTTTGAGAGTGCAGGAATGCCCTCCCCACTCCCTACCCCCCCTATCCAGGGCCCCCTGCTCCCAGCTCCCCTGTCAAGGAGACAAGGCAGCAGTGGGCTCGGAGGCCAGGGTGCTGGCTGCCCCCAAATCAGCTTCGGGGATTTGCTCTCAGTCCTTACTTTAAAAAATGGAAAACTAGCTGGGAGATAGCTCATCTGGCAAGGCCTGTGATTTCTCATGCATGAGGTTCTGAGTTCCAGTCTCAGGACCGCATGAGAGCACCACAGCATGGGGGGAGCTGCCCCTCTCCCCTCCTCTCTGCCTCTCATATCAATGATAAAAAGAATGGAGTGGTCATGCATGCCCCAGGGCCAAGCTATTTAGAAGAAAAAGGAAGTGCTCACCTGCCCTTCCTCTCAGAGCATAACTGTGTCACTAGGTCTGGGAACTCACTGAGTCTGCATGTCTCTCCCCAAGACCCACACAGTCCACTAGCTGGGGGGTGGGGGGATCCTTACCAGGCGCGGCCCCACTGCCCTTCTGAGGAGGTCTTGCCGTTGGCGATGCCATCCAGGCTCTTGGCCTTGGGAGTGCTGGGCTGGGATCTGGAAGCCATCGTGGCCTGAAGAGGGGAGACGGGGCTCAGACATGGGCCAGTCTGCCTGGGAGGTGGGGACACTCAGCCACCAGGTGGATGGGACACTGCTGTGGGACAGGGACTGAGGCCACAGGCCTGGGTGCTGGGGGAGAGGGGGGCATCAGAGGTCCAAGTACTGGGGATCACAGGCCCAGGTGCTGGGGCTGGTCACAGACCCTGATGTTGGGGGTCACAGGGCCTGTTACATGGGGGTCACAGGCTTCAGTGCTGGGGAGGGGGTTCATAGGGTACCCAAAAGTCACAGGCCTGAGCATGAAGGGGTGGGGTCCACAGGAGGAATTCTCCAGTGTCCCCCAGCCTCAAGAACCCCGTCCCCAGGTTGGTGTCAGCAGCCTCTCCCCACTCTGAAGGAAGAGGGATAGGCCCAGAGGACAGCCGAGCTGAGACAGCCCTCCCCTGCTGACAGCACCAACACCACAGGGCTCAAGAGTCAGAGGTGACCCCGCAGAGGCCACAGCCATGCCACCTGGCAGCCCACCGTGTAACCAGACCTGGGGGAGGTGGGGTGGGGAGGCCCCACCAAAGCCCCGTCCTGCCCACTGCCCTCCAGGAGTGACCGGCTGGGGTGCAAGGTTCCCTCACTTTCCACACATCCCACAGGAGCCCTGCTGGCCTGCTCAGTCCTTTTGGACTGTGTTCTGTGTTTCTTTTACTCCTTCCTTCTTTTTAAAAAATATTTTATTTGGGAGTCGGGCTGTAGTGCAGCAGGCTAAGCGCAGGTGGCGCAAAGCATAAGGACCGGCATAAGGATCCCGGTTCGAACCCCGGCTCCCCACCTGCAGGGGAGTCGCTTCCCAGGCGGTGAAGCAGGTCTGCAGGTGTCTGTCTTTCTCTCCCCCTCTCTGTCTTCCCCTCCCTCTCTCCATTTCTCTCTGTCCTATCCAACAACGACGACAACAATAATAACTACAACAATAAAACAACAAGGGCAATAAAAGGGAATAAATAAAATAAATATAAAAAATATTTTATTTATTTATTTTCCTTTTTTTTATTGTTTTGTTTTATTTTATTTGTCCTTGCTGTTTTTATCATTGTTGTTGTTACTGATGTCATCATTGCCAGATAGGACAGAGAGAAATGGAGAGAGGAGGGGAAGACAGAGGGGGGGAGAAAGACAGACACCTGCAGACCTGCTTCACCGCCTGGGAAGCGACTCCCCTGCAGGTGGGGAGCCGGGGGCTCGAACCGGGATCCTTGCGCCGGTCTGCGCTCTGCGCCGCATGTGCTTAAGCCGCTGCGCCACCGCCCGACTCCCTCCCTCCTTCTTTCTTTCCTTCCTTGTCACCAGGGTTACTGCTGGCGCTTGGTACCAGCACCACGAAGCCACTGCTCCTGCTGGCCTTTCCCTCCCACCTTTATTTTTTTTCGTTCTATTTTATTTGACAGGACAGAGAGGTATTGAGAGGGGTGGGGGAGGTAGAGAGATACCTGCAGACTTGCTTCACCACTTGTGAAGTGTCCTCTTTGCAGACATGGAGTAGGGGACCTTCCTTCTTTATTCCCATCTCTCTCTCTTTCGGATAGGACAGGGAGAAACTGAGAGGAAAGAGGGATAGAGAGGAACACACACACACACACACACACACACACACCTCTCAGGGGTCTGCGGGGCTGCCCTGGCATCACCCAGAAACCTCCTGCCTCTTCTGTGGAAACCTCCCCCTTGGGGGCCGGCTGGGAATGTGGAAGGAAGGTGTTCTGGACAACTGTCCCTTTTCTCCTGAGACCCCACAGGCAGACGGGGCTGGTGCTGGGGATCAGTGGTCCTGCATCTCACACACACTCACCTCTGACTCCTGGCAGGGGTGCTCAAGGCAGAAGGGAGTCCTGTCTTAGACCTGTTCCTCCTAATCTCCAAGTGCCGATGCGATGGCCTGACAGGCCTGCTGGAGCCGACTCAACCCCCGGAGGAGGTCCTGCAGGTGACAGGAAGAGGACAGACAGTTGGGAGATGCCTTTTCAAGGGAATTCACTCTCGGTGGCTTGGGAGGTGGTGTGGTGGATAAAGCACAGGACTCTTAAGCGTGAGGTCTCCAGAGAGCATGGTTTCAGGAATTTTAAATTTTAGTCGAGAAAACTGAGAGCATTCACGTTAGGACGAGAGAGAGAGAGAGAGAGAGAGAAAGAGGAAGACTCCCAGGCTAGTGGTCAGGGGAGACCAGAGCAAGAACACTGGGGGTGGGAAAGATGGTTTGGGTGTTTTCCTGGGAGTCTGCACTTGTCTCTCTGACTTAGTGCCCAGAGCTGAGGGAGGGGTTGGGGGCCTGCCCTTAGAAGCACCTGGAACCGAGCACCCTGGTCTGAGGGTGGGTGTTCTCTTCTCCCGTAGGAAAGGAAGAAGGGGCCACATCTCAGCCAGACAGTGGGGCAGGGACTTTTCTGCTCCTGGTAGGAAGAGAAAATGTCCTGCTCTCTGAGTGCAATTTGACCAATCCCTTTCCAGTAGAAATTTGACCATTCCTATTGACTCTCTCCAGACATGCATAGGAGGCAGGGATGGATGTGAGAAGGAGCTGAGAAACTTGGGGGTCACAAAGCCAGGCTGATTCCTTGAGGCAACGCTGGGGCAGGGGCAGGCCTGAGGTCTGGGCCACCCGCCTGCAGGACACTGTCCCCAGACACCAGCAGATTTCCCAAGACAAAAACTCAGCAAAGACCAAGAAGAGAGAATTAAAGAGAGAGAGAGAGAAATTATTAATTTGAATATGAGAAAGTTGAGGAGGAAAAGAAAAAAGAATCAGAACATCACTTAGGAACATGTGGTACCTCTCCTCTCCTCTCTCTCTCTCTCTCTCTCTCTCTCTCTCTGGGAGCTGCAGCCGCTGGCAGGGAGTCCTACCAGCCTGGGATGCTGACTCCTGGGGGTGGGGGAGGCAGCCTCATGAACCCTGCGCACCTGACCTGAAGCCCCTCATCACGTATCAGGGAGACTTTCTCTCTCCACCTGCCCATACACCTCTTCTCCCCGCCTGCCAGCACACCCACTCCCCCAGGCCGGTACACCCCGCACCCACCGGCAAGCACGCTCCCATCTTTGCGCAGAGGCCCCTCCTCAGCTGCACTCGCGGCCCCGGCCCATCTGAGACTCTTTCCCTCCCACCTGTCCGCACAGTCCCCAACAACAGCGCATCCCCCCACCCCCAAGCTCACCTGAGCGTCTTCCCTGCCCTCCTCGCTCACTTGCGAGCGCCCACGGCCCCTCTCGGGCTCACCTGCACGCCTGCCCGGCCGCCCAGGCTCACCCGCACGCTACCTGCGCGCACTCGCGGGCTCCCACGCTCACCGGAGCGCGCAGCTCGAATCCGCAGCCCCGCGCCGTCCAAGGACCCCGGCTTCTCGGTTACGTAAGGCGGCGGATGACCAATAGGAAGTGAGCCCCGTTCTGATGCGTTCTGCTATTGGCTGAGGAGTCTAGCTCCGCCCCCTAAGCAGACGCCGGGCCATCACATCCCCCAGTCAGCGGTCGCAGCGTGTGAGATTGACAGTTCAGGGCCCTCCCCTGGGGGGTGCGGGGCAGAGTCCCTGAGATGCCCGGCTGGGCAGTGGTGGCCGCTCCATGCAAGCCCACCTCCATCAGTCCTGGACCAGGGGTGGGACGCTGGGGCGGGGCCACTGTCCACCCGTGGAGGGAGCGGCGGGCAGCTGAAGGTGTCCAACACCCCAACACCCGAAACAAAGGCCTTGCTCGTCCAGGGCTCTGGAGCATTTGTGTCCCTTTACAGAAACTTAAGTTTTCTCTTCTTTTTTCCATTCCTTTTCTTCTTTGCTATTTATTTATTTATATCACGCTTTTGAAAAATTTTGTAAAAGTGTTCAGCATACAGGCCAGTTTATATAAAGTGAACATTTAAATTCAGTAACTGTCAGTAACTTACTACAGCCAACTTCTCTCTGTACTTTTCTCTTTCCCTTTCCTCTTCGTGATTTATGATTAGCGGAGGGTGACACCTTCCTCTCCAGGACTCCAATACCCATCTCCTAAAAAATAACTCTCCAGTTACCAAAATAAAATGACCACACATTTAACATTCATTCGGTGCTTTGAGTGAATGTATTAGCCTTGCTCTGTTCCCCTAGTTGTCCTTTGTGGCCCTTTAAGAAACCCGGATCTGATTAGGATCAGGACCAGGTTTGCATTTTGATGACACAGCTGGATTCCGACCTTCACTGTGAACACCACCCAGCGCTCCTATCTAGCTCACCTATCTTGTCTGGTTTTTCATGACATGACAGCTTTAAAGAGTAAAGCTTAGCCTTCACAGCAGGTCTGTTTACCTTTCTCTGTTTTCCTTAGATTGCACATTCTGGGGGCAGGGTAATATACTACCTAGGTGACTTCTGTCTCCATGTCAAAGGTTGTGCAAGGTCCCTTTGAACACCCTGACAAGCTTGACAGTGTGGTTTCTGCCAGTGGTTTCCTTTCCTCTCCCTTGATTAGTCAGTCCCTAGGTTCGAACCCGGACGGGGCGTGGGCGGGGCTCTGGGCAGCTAAGCCTTGGGGTCCTCCCCCGTCTCTCTTGAGCGCAGGCGCGGGCCAGACCCCCAAGAGTGGGGCTTGGCCCCGGGCACAGAGCGCAACTGGGCCGGTTTCCTTACTGTGCAGGCGCCACCCAGCCCTCTGTGGGCGGGGAGAACGGGGCGTGGCCCCAGGGATAGGCGTGGTCTGTAGTTTAGAGCCGTGGTCCAATCCGCGCTCAGAGCCGGCCCTGGGGGCGGGGCCAGGGCCTCCAGCTGCTCTAGTTCCCAGGTGCCGGCTGTCTTGTGGCCTCCTCCTGCAACAGGGGCCAGGATGGTCTGGAATGTGACGGTGGCCACCTACGCGCTTAATCAGTGGGCCCTGGATTTCCAGGGCAATCTTGAAAGCACTGTTTACAGATCTCACTGAAGAGTGAGTCTGGAGTCCCCGGGGTGGGGATCGGGCGAGGGCCCATAATCTGCTGGGGACACTCACAACCCTGGGCTGGGGACAGTGAGATCACGGAAGTGACCATGCCCAGGGATCCCCGTGCACAGGGAGGCGGGGACAGTGTCTGAACACAGGTGTGCACCGGGTGAAGGAAGGCTGGATGAGGCGGTCATGGGAGGACGGGGGCGGGGACTTGCCACCCAAAGTTGGGGGACCGCAGGTGGTCTTTATGGAGGGAGCTGCCGATCCTCTGTGGTGTTTAAGGGGAGGGTGGCCGGCGACTGGCAGGTGGCTGTGCAGTGACCTACACAGTGGTCTTTGGTGCCTGGACCCCTGGTGCTGGGTAGACACTGGAGGAAGGGGGGGGGGCTTGCCACATAGGCTGTTCTGGGGCTGTGGTCTGCTGGTGGGTCCCCGGTTGTCTGGGAGTCAGTAGAGTCACTCCCACTGGGGAGTATCACAACCTGCAGATGGGAGCAGGCCCTGGGGAGGGAGGGGAGTCTACTGAGTGCTTTTTAAAAAAATTTTATTTTAATTACACCTCCTCCTCCTTCCCATATTACAGACTATGAAACCGCCCCCCCCCCACAGTAGATATTAAATTGCCAAACAGAAAGCAAGATACAAGCTTGGGCAAGAGCCGGAAATATGGTGAGAACAGAGGTAAGGGTGGGGCATCAGGTGAGGAAGGAGGGGCTTGAAGACATGCCCAGCTAGGGGACCACCAGGACCCCAGGGGCTGCTCTCTTTAGTGCCTCTGACTCCGACCCACGTGACACTCACATGTTTAAAACTTAAAAGCATGCATATGCTTAGATCAGTTTTTTTTTTTCTTTTTGAAGGGACCCTGGATCATCAGGCAGCTTTGTCATTTTGTGTTATGCGGGGGATCAAAACAGGGGCCGGTGCCCCTCCCCAGTCACATTTCATGCCATCAGTGAGCATGGGCTGCTGTTACAAAGTGCCACAAGCTGGGTGACTTGAAACAGCAGGCATGGCTTCTCTGGCCTCAGAAAACTAGAGGTTTCAGATTGGGCCCCTGCTTCCTCTGAAGCCTTCAGGGGGGAGGGTCCTCCTGGCCTCTTCCCACGCCACTTCCTCATCTTGTGGCCATGTCTCTCTCATGCCTGGTCCTATCGTCAGGAGCAGGGTCCCCTCTTCTGTTTCATTACAGGACTCTGGCCTTTATCTTGAGCTCAGCCAGGTGACTCCAGGCTACCTCACACGGAGTGCTTTTACTTGAGTTATGCCTGTGAGGACCCCAGCCCCACACAAGGTCCCCTACCAGGTTCTGAGAATGAAGTTGTGGATAGGTCTTTCTTGGGACTCTGCCCAGCCCACGCCGGCATGGCTTGGCCTAGAGCATTGCCAGGCAGCTAGTGTTCTTCCTTACCTGAAGGATCTCATTCTCTAGCCTTAGCTGTAATTCTTCCTTAAAGATGCACGCATTATCAGTAAGAGTGAGGAGAGAGGAGAGAGAGAACCAGAGAGTCACACAGCGCCAGGGATCAAACTGGGGGGACTTCATTCTTGAGAGCTCAATGCTTTCTCCTCAGCTGTATTTCATTTGTATCTTTTTCTTGTGCCTCGTGGTTTTGGCCAAATTAAAGTTTAAAAAACAGGCTAGGGAAAAGCTCCCCAAGTGGTGAAGTAGAGCAGCAGGCGGCTCTCTGCCTGCTCCCCCCAATTTCTCTCTGTCTCTATCCAATAATAATAATAATAATAATAATAAATATATTTTAAAAGAGGGGGGAAAACAATCTATGCAACAACACTTGATAGGAAAAAGTATTTTTATTTATTTATATTTTTTACCCCAACACTGCTCAGCTCTGGCTTATGGTGGTGCTGAGGACTGGACCTGGCTTCTGGTGCCTCAGGCATGAAAGTATCTTTGCTTGACCATCATGCTATCTCCCTCACCCAAGAACACTTCTTTTGGTCAGACCTTCTACCTTCTGCACCTATAAAGAATTTTGGTCCATATTTCCAGAGGGATAAATGTTAGGGGAAGATGACCAGAGGGATCTGAACTCCAATTCCCAATTCCATTAGGACCTGGGGAGAGAAAAGAAAAAAAAGAAAAAGAGAAAAAAAAAAAAACACTCAGAAGTGGTAGGTGTGTGACTTAGAAAGGAAAAGAAGGCAGGACCATAGAAAATAAAGGTCAAAATAGGTAGATAGATGGAGAGATAGACAGATTGTCATAGAAATAATAGTCAACTCCTATCTATGACCTTGGGAGAACTACTGCAGTTTCCAGTGGAGGAAATACGGACACAGAACTCTGGTGGTGGGAACGGTGTGGAATTATACCTCTGTTGTAAATCAGTATTAAATCACTACTACTACTGCTAATAGTAATAATAATAATAAAGAACACGTCTTTTGATAGGAAGTATGAGGCAAGGGAGATAGGGCATTGCTAGAGCACTCACTTGCAAGATCAGTCTGTAGCAACACCTTATGCCAGAGCTGAGCAGTGCTATGGCCTCTGTCTCTTTGTCTCTCTCTGTCTCTCTCTGTCTCTCTTTCTCTCCCTCTTTCCTCTTGCCTCCTAGGTTATCACTGGGGCTCAGCACCAGCACTACAAATCCATGGCTCCTGGAGGCCATTTTTTTCCCCTTTCTACTTTATTTTTTTATTTTTTGACAGCACAGAGGGAAATTGAGAAGGGGTACTATAGAGGGAGAGAGAAAGAGAGACACCCACAGACCTGCTTCACCTGAAGCTCATGAAGCATCCTCCCTGCGGATGGGGAGTGGGTGCTCGAACCTGGATCCTTGCGTATGGTGATATGTATGCTTAACCGGGTGCACAACCGCCTGCCTCTCCACCCCTCCAATCTCATTCTCTCCCTTTCTTGTAACAGTGCTTTGTTGGAAAAATCTTGACACATTTTTGCATAGAAAACCATAGAAATGTACATCACAGGACTTCTCCGGCAATCCAGTGTATAAATGAGTAAATCTTAATAAAAAATAATGAAACTACAAAACTTAAAACAGAAAAGATCAAGAATTCAGTGATTCTTATTAATTTCAGTGCACTGTATCACTTTTACTTTATTTTTAAATTTTATTTCTTTTGATTGCCAATAGATTATTTATTTATTTTCACCACTCCCATTTTTTTTTTTTTAATCGCCATCAGGGTTATCACTGGCGCTCAATGCCTACACTCTGAATCTACTGCTCCCAGGGGCCATTTTTATCTTTCTTTTTTCCTCCCCCTTTCTGTTTGTTATTTACTAGGACAGAGAGAAATTGAGAGAGCAGTGGGAGATAGGGGAGAAAGATAAGACACTTGCAGGCCTGCTTTAGTATTTTTGAAGCTTCCTCATTGCAGGTGGGGAACTGGGGCTTGGACCCAGGTCCTTGGGGCTTTGTAACGTGTGTGTTCAACCAAGTGTACCACTGCCTGGCCTCCTGCATCACCTTTTGTAGTGGCGATCCCACCTATGACTGTGGAGCCCAGTCACTCCAGGTTGCACAAGCTGGCCCTGGCTGGGTTGCACATTCTGATTCTCTTTGGCCAGAGGGCTCTTTGAGGATGGCAGTGTCAGCCCTCATCTGTGTCCTGCCTTCTTCACTGCTGTCCATGGTGCTCTCCTACTGTGCCAGGGCTCAAACTCAGGGCCCCTCACACATGGCAAGGCACAGAAAGTGCTCACTCCTCAGTCATAGCCTCAGGCCATTTTTTTTGACAGGGATTCACATTTTTATTAAACTTCTTTCACTTCAGCTCAATTTATTTTACTTTTATTAATGATTCACAAAATTACAAAATAATAGGGGTATAATTCCACACCATCCTCACTACCAAAACTGCTGTGATTCTCCCAAGGTCACAGATATGGGCTGACTACTATTTCTATATCTATCTATCTATCTATCTATCTATCTATCTATCTATCTATCTATCTATCTATCTATCTATCTACCTATCTACCCATCTATCTACCTATCTATCTATCTACCTACCTACCTACCTACCTATCTACCTACCTATCTATCTATCTACCTACCTACCAACCTATCTATCTATCTATCTATCTATCTATCTATCTATCTACCTACCTACCTATCTATCTACCTACCTATCTACCTACCTACCTATCTATCTATCTATCTATCTATCTACCACCTACCTACCTACCTATCTATCTATCTATCTATCTATATCTACCTCCCCCCCCATTTTGTTCTATGTCCCTGCCTTCTCTTCCATTTTAAGTCACAGCTATACCTATTATTACTTCTGAATGTCCTTCCTTTTTCCCTCTTCTCTCTCTGTGTTCTGATGGAATTGTGTTTCAGAGTCCCCTAGTCTTCTTCCCCTAACATTAAAACTCCCTCTGGGAGTATGGACCAAAATTCTTTTTGGGGGCAGAAGGTAGCAGTTCTGGCTTCTGTAATTGTTTCTCTGTTGGACATGGGCGTTGGAAGGTTGATCCATACCCCCAGCTTGTTTCTGTCTTTCCCTAGTGAGGTAGGGCTCTGGAGAGGTGAGGTTCTGGGCCACGTTGGTGAGGTCGTCTGCCCATGGAGTTCAGGATGGCATTATAGTAACATCTGCAATTTAGTGTCTGAAAGACTGTAAGTTATGACACAGGGCAAAAATATTTCATATAGGAGCCAGAAAGTAGGAATAGACAGGTGAGAATAGGGATTTTAGGGTGGTAAGAAGCTAGGAAGTTTATTTTAGGTATGTCCAAATTATTTTTTAAAAATTTGTTTTTTATTTTATTGGATAGAGTCAAAGAGACATTGAGAGGGAAAGGGATGATAGGGCTAGAAAGAGAGACAGCTGCAGCACTGCCTCACCACTGTGAAGCTCTCCTCTTGCAGGTGGGGACCAGGGGCTTGAACCTGGGTCCTTGTGCATGGTAACGTGTATGTTTAACCAGCCACCCACCCAAGGTACGGCTCACCCTCCCTTCCCCTAAGTTCATTTTAAAATGAAACACCACTTTGACCTTGAAGGCTTTGGTACCTTGGCTATTTCCTCCTTCTTTGAGATGGTTGGGTTCTCTTGGGGAATAGCTGTGTAGGGGCATCCCAGGCCTCCCTCTGAGGGATAGCCTACCTGCATGTTAGCTGTCGGGCCCAGGCAAAAATCAGTAGTCACGGGCCCCTTGGAATATACCTAAAATAGACTTTTTAGCTTCTTCCAACCAACACGAAGACCCCAAATCTCATCTGCTATACTCTCACCTTTAGGTTCCTGATTATTCAACAATTTGCTCTGCTTTATATCTTAATGCTTTTCAGCTACCAAGTTGCAGATGCTACCAAGACGCCAACCTGACCTCCCTAGTCAGATGACCTCGCCAATGTCTTGGAACCCCACCTCTCCAGAGCCCTGCCCCACTAAAGAAAGATAGAAACAGGCTGGGAGTATGGGCTGAACTGCCAATACCATGTCCAGCAGAAAACCAATTATAGAAGCCAGACCATCCACCTTCAGCACCCCAAAAAGATCTTTGGTTCATGCTCCCAGAGGGATAGTGAACAGGAAATCTTTGGGAGTTGGACGGTAGTGCAATGGTTTAAGTGTAGTTGGCGCAAAGTGCAAGGACCAGCGTAAGGATCCTGGTTCGAGCCCCCAGCTCCCCATTTGCAGGGGAATCGCTTCACATGCAGTGAAGCAGGTCTGCAGGTGTCTGTCTTTCTCTTCCCTTTTCTGTCTTCCCCTCCTCCATTTCTCTCTGTCCTATCCAACAATGACGACAACAATAATAACTACAACAATAAGACAACAAGGGCAACAAAAGGAAATAAATAAATACATATTAAAAAAAATAAGGAATCTTCCAATGGAGGGGAGGGGATATGGAACTCTGGTGGTGGGAATTGTGTGGAATTGTACCCCTTCTATCCCACAATCTTGTCTATCATTATTAAATCACTAATAAAATAAAATTTAAAAAATATGAGGGAGAGAGAGACAGAGACAGAGACCATAGCTCTGCTCAGCTCTGGCCTGTGCAGTGTAGAGGGTCAAACCTGGAGTCTAGTGCCTGTAAATCTAGTGCTTTATCCAGTGCTTTACTCAGCTAGCTCCCCCACCCTGAATGAGCCTCTTGGTGACAATGAATGCCTTCAGACATTGCCAAATGTCCTGGGGGAAACTCACTCCCTTGAGTAGCCCAGTCCTGGGGTTTTGTTTTTCCTGTTTGTGTATTGCCAACAGAGAAGCGGAGTGATTTCACAATGTATTTCCAAATGGCTGGTGTTTTTAGTTTGGAAAGGCTTGCGTTTGTAGCTGTTGCTTTTCTAATCTACTATCTTACTATATTTGCACATATTGTGCCTGGCAGATTCTGTTCTGTTAATTTTCTGAGTTTTTTTTTAAACTTATTAAAAACAAAACCTCTTTTTATTTATTTATTATTGGATAGAGACAGAGAGAAACTGAGAGGAGAGGGGGTGATAGAGACAGGGAAGGAGACAGAGAGCCACCTGCAGCTCTGGTGCAACACTTGTGAAGCTTTTCTCCCTGCATGTAGGGACCGGGGGCTTGAACCTGGGTCCTTGTGCCTTGTACTGTGTCTGCTTAACCAGGTGTGCCAAATCCTGGCTCCAGTTTTCTGAGTTATAAGAAAAAAAAAAAATCCTCAAGGAGAAAACAGATAACATACAGCTAAGTCTGCTTCTTCTCACACCAGCACTTCTCCCTTCCAGGCCCTAATAGCTTTTGTTGACAGCACTGCTCTACAGAAGCAAATTCTAGGTCTTTTCCAGAGCAAATGATTCTGACAATGGGCATTGTTGTCTTTATCCTGACTTGGCAATCTCCTCAAGGGCTGCATTTGGTTTCCAGTTTGTATCCCTCCTTTGCCATTTTTTTTTTTTCTCTTTGGAGCTTTCACATTCACTGACAACAGGTGTTAAATTGAGCAGATGTCTTCTTAGCAGCTGGAGATGCATCTGGAATAAATCCTTACTTGTCTAGAATACACCGCACAGGGACTTGGTGTCTTACATGTTGTTTCTAAGTACCACTGTAATCTAGTTTTAAGAGAAACTGATGACTTCTTTTAGTCCAGTGGTATTCCCTTGTAAGCGTGAAAGACTATTATGTTTACACTTTGTTGTGTAAAGCATTTGTAAAAAGCTTTGCCATTCTTATTTTAATGTGTGCTTGTTGCTGTTAACTTTTTTTTTTTTTTTTTTTTTGCCTCCACAGTTATCGCTGGGGCTTCCTGCACTACGAATCCACTACTACTCTTGGTGTGCTGGGAAATTGTGCAGACGCAGTCACATCTGCCATGTTGTCCCCTCAGGCTATTGCTAGTTCCCACGCGAGAGTTGGGACATTCTCGAGCGCCTGTTCCGCCATGTTGTGCCCTCAGGGCATTGTCAATAGTTGGAGTGCTATGGTTACTCCTCCCCCTTCTCATTCTCACGAGAGAGCTATTCCCATAAAAGCCCTTCTTCTTCCGCCCCTTGTTCTCTTGCCCGCTTTTCACCTTGGTGACGGAAGGGTGCAGCACATAGCAGGAGGCTGCCATTTTGGCTAGCTCCACATGGCCCCAACTGCTGGGTTCCCACCCCGATCCTGAGGTCCCTGTGAATAAAGGATTGTGTTCCCTTTCTGCTCCAAACCTCCTTTTTCTGCGTCCCGCCTCCGCCACCGCAGCAAGCGACACTGGTGGCCATTTTTTTTTTCATTTTTCATTTTTTATTTGATAGGACAGAGAGAAATTGAGAAGGGAGAGGGGGGAGACAGAGAAAAATAGACACCTGCAGACCTGCTTCACCACTGGTGAAGTGTCCCCACTGCAGGGGGGGAGCGGGGGCTTGAACCTGGATCCTTGCTCGGGGCATTTTGCATGGTATTGATGAATAAAAACCCATTTTCTTCCCCCTCCACACACACATCCTGGACCCCCTACCCCTACACTAAATAAATAAATACATACATAAATAAAATTTTGTTTCAATATCCTTTTCCTAATGACTGACTACTTAGGGTCTTTCTTCTTTGAGATGTTAGTATTATGCCAAGCTCTCTTTCCATCAATCTCTATCTATTCCTCTGTGTTTTCTCTGGAGCATTGTATGTGGGCACTTTCTCTGCTCTTGGGCTGACTCCAACCAGCTGGTTTGAACCTGAGCCCCGTGGACATGCCCTATCCTGTGAACCATCTCCCAGCTCTTAGTAAATAAAAACATTTATGGGCTGGCTGGTTGAGTACACATGTTAAAATGAGCAAAGACCCAAGTTCAAGCCCCTAACTCTTCTTCTTCTTCTTCTTCTTCTTCTTCTTCTTCTTCTTCTTCTTCTTCTCCTTCTCCTTCTCCTTCTCCTTCTCCTTCTCCTTCTCCTTCTCCTTCTCCTTCTTCTTCTTCTTCTTCTTCTTAAAGTACAGTCACCTCCCCAGTGTTTAATTTTATTTATTTATTCCCTTTTGTTGCCCTTGTTGTTTTATTGTTGTAGTTATCATTGCTGTTGTTGTTGTTGGATAGGACAGAGAGAAATGGAGAGAGGAGGGGAAGACAGAGAGGGGGAGAGAAAGGTAGACAACTGCAGACCTGCTCAACCGCCTGTGAAGCGACTCCCCTGCAGGTGGGGAGTCGGGGCTCCAACCGGGATCCTTATGCCGGTGCTTGTGCTTTGCGCCACCTGCGCTTAACCCGCTGCGCTACAGCCCGACTCCCATTCTTTCTCTTCTTAGACACAAAGCTCCTGAAACTCTTGGAGTCTGGGAGGTAGCTCAGTAGATAAAGCACTGGATTCTGAAGTAGAATTAAGACCAGAGCTCCATCCTTTCTCTGCACCGTGATGCTCTGCTTCTCTGACTCTCCTCTCTCCCCTCAGTAAATAAACTCTGGTATCATTAATAAAACCAGCCAACCAAACAAACAACACTGGAATCTCCTGTGTCATGAGAGAGGGCTTGCCAAGCAAAAGCCTTTTATCACCGCTGTGGCAGAGAACTTAGTAGCAGCTCAGCCCAGAGGTGCGCAAGGCCTTGTGGGGCTGGGGGCAATGCCCTGCTCTTCCTGGAAGGCCTGCACATGTCCGAAGCTCGTCTGCCATCCAAGCTGGCCTGGAGGTTCTGTGCCGCTGTGATGGGAATCTGAGCAGCAGCTGCAGTGGCATCTCAGTAAGCTGACTCAAATGTCCCTCTGGAAGGACCTAAGGCTGACGGTGGGGCCGGAGCTCCTGGAGGCCAGCAGCCCCCACGCCCTCGGTCTCCAGGCCCTGGCGGTTGTGTTTCTGCTGGGGTGGTACTGGCTCAGAGACAGGAACCGGAGCCAGAAGGCTCCTCTGTGGGTGTTGAGATGTGATTTATGGCCAAGAGGCGTTGGCAGGTGATCCCAGAAAGGAAGAGGTTGGAACTTATAGCTGATATCAGTTGCATAACATCACTGGCCCGGGAGAACAGGTCTGTAAGGATCTAAGTACAAAAATTTAGCAAGATGGTATCAGACAAAATCTTGCAGTCTTGGGGTGAGGGAGGGGATACCAGTCAGGATGCATAAAGGATACTCCTCGAAGGCTGACAGCTGCACCCTTGGGAGAGAGCCTGTGAGCCCATGGGAGTGTCTGACTTACTCCCCCCATGTTACCTGCAGGCAGGACCCTGGGGCCAGGTTGCCTGGCTCTGTGGCTTGGCCACCCACCCCTCTGTTTCTGAGGGCATACACCCAGACTGTTTTGATTGCTCTTTTATATTTGGATGATGATCTTTCAGGGTAAAGTTATGTGTGGCAACTGCTGTCTTTTGAAACCTTGAATATGCTACTCTGATCTCTCCTGGCCTCCATGGTTCCTGGAGAGAACTCTGATGCTTTAACTCTGATGATTGAACTACCTGGCCTTTAGAAACAAAAATGTCATAGGATGCCATCTGTGTGTGAATTCTGTAAATGGACTTAAAGAGTGTTGTTGTATGCTTTACATTGGGTTCTAGTTCTCCCCCGCCAAGAGAATTGGATCAGTCCAGTTAGTTTCACGGGGCCCGCTTGGCCCCGCCCCAGGAACCCTGCCAGAGTTCCAGAGTTCCGGAGTTGGATAGAGTTCCTGAGTTGCAGAGTAAGAGAGAGTGCTTGCGCCGCCGCAAAGAGACAGCAGAGTTCTGTTTGGTGATTAGTTTGTCTTAGTTTATGAATCGTTGTTCGTGAATAAAGAAATACAGCTTCCGGGAGTCAGGCTGTAGCGCAGTGGTTAAACACAGGTGGTGTAAAGCGCAAGGACCCGAGTAAGGATCCCGGTTTGAGCCCTGGCTCCCCACCTGCAAGGGGAGTCGCTTCACAGGTGGTGAAGCAGGTCTGCAGGTGTCTATCTTTCTCTACCCCTCTCTGTCTTCCCCTCCTTTCTCCAATTCTCTCTGTCCTATCCAACAACGACAATAATAAAAACCACAACAATAAAACAATAAGGGCAACAAAAGGGAATAAATAAATAAATAATTAAAAAAAAAAAAAGAAATACAGCTTCCCTGCCCAGCCGTTGTCTCCGCCTCTCTGTTACCCACCCGTGAAACTAGCCCGCCCAGCTAGAGCCTATGAAATTTTAACAACAGAGTGTAGCACTTTAATAGGCAGGCAGCTCGCTTGTTAGGGGGCCTGCTTAACCAGCCTGTACTGTGCTGAGGGCAGGGAGCTTCGGCATGGTGGCATCTTTCTTACTCTCCTTTTGCTACTCCAGCTCTGTCTCTCTCATCTGAAAATTTTTACCCAAAGTGGTAAAGTCTTGTTGATGACATGAGAAAGACAGACAGAGAGAGGGAGAGAGGGAAAGGGAGAGGGGGAGGGGGAGGGGGAGGGAGAGAGAGAGAGAGAGAGAGAGAGAGAGAGAGAATGGAGTTCTGGTTTCCAAAAACTGAGGATTAGGGAAAATGGGGACTTGTCAGTCAGGATACAAGCTTGTTGTTAAAGAACACATAACCTCAGAAGCTCTGACACACAGCAGAGATGACACTCACTGATGCTAACTTGCTAAGAGATGAGACCAAGAAGTGCTTCTTGTGGGAGAGATGGTCTTGGGGTTGGCACCAGATGAATGGGCTGGAGGTGAACGGGCAAGTAATTGAACGAGTCCTTCTCATCAGCTTATGTAAATGAGCTTTTATTAGACCCAGAGTTCAATTAAGTAAGGAATGTCTTATGCAAGCAGGTGGGTAGCAGGTAGATAGCTCATTAGCAAGTAAACAGTACATGTCGAGAGAGCCTGAAGCAGGTCATCCAGGGCTGGGGTAGCTCAGCGTGACCCATGGCCCTGGGCTGGACTTTACAGCCTCTTTTATATGTTTCATTTTGGTCACTTTCCTTCTTTGTTGTGAGGCCCTTCAGCTCCTCTCACCTCTTCTTCCCAGGGCCCAAGAGTCATCAAGCTATTGGAATGTACCAACTATACAGAAAAGTGAAGTCCTTGTTGTGAGAATATCCTTTTCCTTTCTTCTTTTCCCTCCTCCTCCTCCTCTTCTTCTACCAGTTATAACTGGGGCTTAGTGCTGGCACTATGAATTCTCTGATCCCAGTGACCATTTTTTCCTTTTCTTTCCTCTTCTCTCCTTTCCTCTCTCCTCTCCTCTCCTCTCCTCTCCTCTCCTCTCCTCTCCTCTCCTCTCCTCTCCTCTCCTCTCCTCTCCCCTCCCCTCCCCTCCCCTCCCCTCCCCTCCCCTCCCCTCCTCTCCTTTCCTTTCTTTTCCTCCCCCTGCCCTACCGCTATATTATTGGATAGGACAGAGAGAAATTGGGAGGGGAGGGAGAAAGATAGACTCATGCAGATCTGTTCACCACTCATGAAGCTTCCCCGATCTGCAGATAGGGAGCAGAGCCCCGAAACCCATGTCTTTGTGTACCACTCAACCTTAAGAATAGTCCCATTTTGAAGGTGGCCTTATTCTGTTCATAGGCAAGGGGTTAAAATTGCTCAGAATGGTGTCTGAGTACTTGTGGTTCAACGACCCAGCGGGTTAAGCGCATATGGTACAAAGCGCAAGGATAAAGATCCCGGTTCAAGCCCCCGGCTCCCTTCTTGCGGGGGGGTGGGGGGGGGTTGCTTCACAAGTGGTGAAGCAGGTCTGCAGGTGTCTATCTTTCTCTTTCCTCTCTGTCTTCCCCTCCTCTCTCCATTTCTCTCTGTCCTGTCCAACAGTGATGACGTCAATAACAACAACAATAACTACAACAATAAAACAACAAGGGCAACAAAAGGGAATAAATAAATAAATATTAAAAAAATAAAAAAAGAAAAGTGAAAATGTGACACTTTTTTAAAAAAAAGGAAATATACAGTAGTTCATCATTAAAACTCACAAGTCACAAAACAACAGGTTGGAAATTCAAATAAACAGGAATGTCTTCACAGGAATAATAAAAATACAACAGGTGACAGGCGGCCATGTTGAGATGCAGCGGCAGCTGTGACCCAGAGATGGTCCCTCACGGGGTGAGGAGCAGGTGAGATGGAGACACAGGCTGCCCAGGAGCAGCTCCCGTCCTGCCCCGCTCAGCCCTATGTCAGGTGGGGGCTCCTCAGCCCTCGTGGGTGTGAGCATAAAAAAATAGTAGTGGGGGTCGGGCAGTAGCACAGCGGGTGAAGCGCATGTGGTGCAAAGCGCAAGGACCAGCATAAGGATCACAGTTTGAGACCCCGGCTCCCCACCTGCAGGGGAGTTGCTTCACAGGCAGTGAAGCAGGTCTGCAGGTGTCTGTCTTTCTCTCCCCCTCTCTGTCTTCCCCTCCTCTCTCCATTTCTCTCTGTCCTATCCAACAACAATGACATCAATAACAACAAAAATAACTACAACAACAAAACAACAAGGGCAACAAAAGGGAAAATAAATAATAAGAAATATTAAAAAAAAATAGTAGTAAGATTGTGGAAGTGGTTCTGCACCTCCAAAAAAACCTGTGTCCATACTTCCAGAAGGATAAAGGGTAGGGGGAGAAGACCAAAGAACTCTCTACCCCCATCCCTCCAGGACTCGAAGTGTTTACCACAAGGAATCTTGTTTTTGTACCATCACGGAAAGGGAAGCAAATTTGGAAAACACCAGAGGAATCCAGGCATGGTTTCACCTGAGAGAAAAGAGAAAAAAAGGAAGGACATTCAAAAGTAGTAGGTATAGGTGTGACTTAGAAATGAAGCAGGGAGTTGGTTGGTAGTGCAGCGGATTAAGCACAGGTGGCACAATGCACAAGGACCGGCATAAGGATCCTGGTTCGAGCCCCTGGCTCCTTGCCTGCAGGGGTGTCGCTTCACAGGCGGTGAAGCAGGTCTTCAGGTGTCCATCTTTCTCTCCCCCTCTCTGTCTTCACGTCCTCTCTCCATTACTCTTTGTCCTATCCAACAATGATGACAGTAGTAACTACAATACAAAGAAACAACAAGGGCAACACAATCTAATAAATAGATATTAAAAAAAGAATTAAGAAAAAGAAATGAAATATAAAGGAAGAACCATAGAAAAAATGGGGTAAAATTATAGATAGATATAGATACATTTATATAGTCAACCCATATCTGTGACCTTGGGAGAACTACTGTAGTTTCCAGTGGAGGGGCACAGAACTCTGGTGGTGGGAACATTATGAAATTACACCCCTACTATCTTATAATTTTGTCAATATTAAATCAATATTAAATTCAATATTAAAATCAATATTAAATCAATATTAAATCACTAATACAAATAAATAATAATAATTATTATTATTTACTACTTATTATATAGGATTAAGGGGATGGACATATAGTTTAATATAAAGATTTATCTACCTGTTTGACTTGAAAAACAAGTCCACATAATTGAATAAGTATGCCTAGGAATCTTAATGGTAAAAACCTGTTTAGTTGCTACATTTTCCTTACCAAGAAATTACATGTTATTCGATGATCATGGAGGACATATCTACTGTGTCTTCAGCCTCACAGGATACCTCAAAGAAATGAAAGCAAAGGCAAAGTGTCTGTGATGGGTAACTTAGGCTTTCAAGGTTGGGCTATGGTTCTCTCTGATCCAGGCTGCCCTCCTGACATGGAAGTGGTGTTTGTCACATCTGACATGCAGGTGACCCAGGAAATGATGTCCACCAATGAGGAAGACTCTGCTGGGAACCCAGCATGTTCCCCATCCTGTACCACAGTCTGAGCTCATCAGAAAAGCACAGGCTTTGCAGAGTGGACACATCCAGCAGGTCAGTGTGTGGACATGTGGACACACAGGCAGTCATCTCAGAGACAGGTGGGGACATGGGTCTCAGCACCTGAGTTCCAGACACCTTAGAGATGAGGGTTCACCCAAGACAGAAGCCTACACTCAGCTGGTGGGTGAAGGAGAGGGGTTTGTAGCATATGCCCTGAAGGGCTGCCAGGTCAGTGCAGTGGGGTCAGAGACCAGGTCTGTGGGGCCAACCAGGGGAACAGGCCAGAGAAAGAGATAGGTCCCTGTAGGTGGGGGACACCTGTGCATGTGGGCCTGGTGCTCCCCTTTCCAGAGGAGAGGTGTGCAGAAATTCTATATGGGCAAGACTAGGAGAAGAAGTTTCTAGGTGGGAGATACAGAGAGTAAGATGAATGGATCACACAGTAGCCTGCTTTACATGCGACAGATAAAGTTGTAAAGTCTTCTCCTGCAGTATATTTTCTCATATTAAATTCAGGCAGTAGGCAGGGTAGCTAACATGTCTTTATAACTGTAGCATCTGTGCTGTGGGCCTGTCTGAAGGACCAGGGGACATAGACCTAGCTCAGGGGGAGATCCTCTTCACTCAGGAGTCAGGGTTCCCTCTCCTGTGTTCTTCCTCTTCCTCCTCATCCATCAACGCACTCTGGAGCACTTCCCGGAGTGGCTTCCTGCCCCGTGGCTGCCTGTGTCTCCCCACAAAGAAGTAGATGATGGGGTTCAGCACATTACTCACAGTAGAGAGGAAGTTGAAAACATGCAGTAGGGAATGATCATATTGTAATGATGGAGAGCTCTATTGGTCAATAAACTGGCATCAAGAGGCAGATCAAGGAACAGAAAGGCCAGCACGCTGAGCAGGATGGTCAGGTAGAGCCTGCTGGGCTGCCTCCTCCTGGAGCTGCACTGGACCTGGATGAGCAGAGTCAGGCTGGACACACAGAGCACCAGGAAGGTGAAGAAGGCCATGCAGTGAAAGGCCAGGTGCAAGTTTTTACAGGAGACACCTATCAAGCAGTCACACAAGAGACCCAGTGTCCCCAGAGAACATGCCAGCCCCCAGATGAGGGCACACAGGATGGAGGAGAGATGGGCAGGGCGGTGGCATCTATACCAGAGTGGGCAGAGCACAGCGACGCAGCGCTCGGTGCTGACGGCCATCAGCAGAAAAAGGCCCACCAGGTAAGAAGGGAGGGAAATTGCTCTTATGAACTCCTTGAGGGGTCTCATACGATGATATGTAAGATAAAGTGTGAGCCAGACACCATTGGCTAAGATGTGGGTGAAGTCGGCACAGGCCAAGTTGAGGATGTAGACGGTGAAGGGGTTCCTCTTGATGCAGAAACCCAGCAGCCAGATGACAGCCCCGTTCCCCCCCAAACCAAGGAGACTGGTGACTAAGGTCAGCACATCAATGACAGACTGGAAACGAGCAGATAGCAGTTCAGTGTTATTACTGAACATGGTGTTCAAATCTGTGTTTCCCCCTGCTTTTGAGGAACAATTTAAAAGTAAGTGTGACCGGGAGAGAAACGTAAGATAGCTGGAGCCTGAAGGCCTCTGCTGGCTTGCTCCCATGTCCCCTGTGAAGGTGGAGATGGGAAGGGACCAGGATCTCTGGGCTCAGGGGCACCGTCTCTGCACACACTCAGGCTCAGACCTCCCCAGCCTGGGACAAGGACACAGCCTGGGACTCTGGGGGAGCCCTTCTCAGGCAGGACCTGCTCTCACAGCCTCGAGGCTCCAGCAAGCAGATGAACCCCGTCCTGACCCCAAAGTCCAGTCTCTCCTGACACCCTGCAGAATCCTGGACATGTGTGTCCCAAGAGCCTGGGACAGAGACGCCTGTGATGCTGATGTCTGAGCTTCCAGGGGTCCAGCTGGGTCCCTGCTGTCCTCTGGCCTCTAGATCTTCACCTGGACTCCAGGGATGGCTCTTGTTCAGTATCTTGTGGATTTCTGATTTAATAGGAAATAAAGTAAGAAAATCGGATATTAAGTAAATACAAATACTAGTCATCTTTCAAAACTGAACTTATCAATGTCTGAATGTTTGTTTCCAGTTATTAACATTCACGAAAATACACAGCGGTGGCCTCGGCTCTTATCCAGTGAAACTTTTCACTATAGTCCATTCACCACACACACGTATGGATGAAACTTCTGATTACATGAAAACATGCTACGTACATGTGTGACATAGCAAAGACCATGAAAATCTTAGCTTGACTCAGAACCTTAAATTGATATAATTTTGCTCCATTGCAAGCCCTCCAGAGATTTACCCACTGCCCTACCTCCTGGGCCCACTTTTAAAAAAAAAATATTTTTTTACTAGGGATTTAATAACGATTGACAAAACTTTGGGATAAGAGGGGTACAATTCCATACGATTCCCACCACTAGAGTTCTAGACCCTATCCCCCCCATTGGAAGCTTTTTTATTTTCTATCTCTCTGGGAGTCTGGACCAATGATCTTTATGGGGCACAGAAGGTGGAAGGTCTGGCTTCTGTAATTGCTTCGCTGCTGAACATGAATGTTGGCAGGTGGATCTATACCCCTAGCCTGTTTCTATCTTCCCCTGGTGGGGTTGGGTTCTGGAGAGGTGAGATTTTGGGACATACTGGTGAGGTCATCTGCTCAGGGCCCAATTTTTCCTCATTGAGCTCATGTGTGTGACAATGTAAAGTTTCTAATAACTAGCATATGACCTGGTTTCATGATTCTAAAATCAAACTTCATGCAGACAACTGCATGTTTTTTTTTTTAAATTTTGTTTTACTTATTTATTATTGGATAGAGACAGAGAGAAATGGAAAGAGGAGGAAAAAAAATGCCGCTGGGAGCCATCTTCTTCAGGTGGTAGATAATGTTATCTAACCCCTCCCTCGTTGGAGGATGGAACATTCTTTGCCATTGTTGATCCACATTGAGAAAGAATAGGAAAGCTATCAGGGGTGGGGATGGGATACAGAGTTCTGGTGGTGGGAATTGTACCCCTCTTATCCTGTGGTCTTGTCAGTGTTTCCAGTTTATAAATATAAACAAAAAAATAACTATCTTTAAAAAAAAAGGAGAGACAGCACAGTGCCACAACCTCCTCTGGTACTGTGACAATCTCACGTGACACTCACCTAGGCTGCCTGCTTGACACAATGTTTTCTAAAACTCTCTCTCCAGCCCCAAGAACCAAAGTCTTTTATGTGTTTGCTTCTGGGTCACTCTCCTGCCTTCTAAGCCCTAGATCACCAGCAGAGGAGCAGCTGGAGACAGATATTCAGGGACAGTGCAGGACAGAGAGGCTGACAACACTCTAAGTACACAAAATGGTGGGATGGCCACAAGGGGGCTTTTCCTACATCCCCCAAAAGAAGAAGATAAGCCTGTCGCACTACAGTGCTCAAGGACCCCGGTCCCCACCTGCAGGGGGAAAGCTTTATGAGTGGTGAAACAGGTCTGCAGGTGACTCTCTGTCTCTCTCCCTCTCTATCTCCCCTCTCCTTTCAATTTCTTGCTATCTCTAATAATAAATAAATTAAAAAATAAACATGTGCTGTAGAGGCCCACAAGAGCGTTTATTATGTTGTTCCTGATGGAGATGACCAGTGATGGTGGAGAGAGAGATCTGTTAGAGGCCTAGGTCCATCATAACTGTGTGGGAATCCAAGGATTTCCTGACTGGAGCCCCAGATAGTGGGGTAGCCTGGTAGTCCAGCCATCTACACATTAGCTGTTTGGCCCAGGAAAAAATTAGTAAAGTCATGGTCCCCTTGGAATATACCTAAAATAGACTTCCTAGCTTCTTCCAACACGAAGACCCCAAATCTCATCTGCTATACTCTTACATTTAGGTTCCTGATTAGTCCACAGTTTGTTCTGCTTTATATCTTAATGCTTTTCAGCCACCAAATTGCAGATGCTACCATGACACCAACCTGACTTCCCTGGGCAGATGTCCTCACTAATGTGTCCTGAAACCCCATCTCCCCAGATCCCTACCCCACTAGGGAAAGATGGAAATAGGCTGGGGTTATAGATTGATCTGTAAATTCCTATGTCCAGCGGAGAAGCAGTTACAGAAGCCAGACCTCCCACCGTCTGCACCCCATAATGATCCTGGGCCCATGCTCCCACAGGGATAAAGAATAGGAAAGCTTCTAATGGAAGGGATGGGATACGGAACTCTGGTGGTAGAAATTGTACCTCTCTTATCACATAATCTTGTCGATCATTATTAAATCACTAATGAAAAAACATATTGTGTGGGGGCCAGCTTTCTCTCTCTCTCTCTTTTCCTTTCTGGTGGCTGAATTAAAATCCCTTCATGAACAAGCCACTTTCAAATGGTGAAAGATGCTTCTCTGTTCCACTTACTGTGTGATTTCTGTGTGACAGACACATAAAAATCAATGACCGGCTCTGTTATCTGACAGAATTGGACGCTAGGGTGAAACAGCCAGAACAACCACTGTGACAGTCTCATGTCAGCACTTCTCTTATGGGAGGACAGGGAGGTCTTGGTCTTCCTGGTTTCTGGCAGAAGATTTGCATGAAACCACATTCCTGGCTCCAGGTGAACACTACTGTTCACATTCTCTGAGGTCCTGGGTCTGGGCTGTCACTGGTCACATCTTATCGTTGTCTTCTGATGGTTATTTCTCAAGGGTGTGTCTGCTAAATTCTCACTGATCACAAAGATTTGAATAAGACGGTAGCTCCCAAAGCACGTATTTTTTAAAGGTGCTTCAAGATTTCCTCCTTAAGTTACGGGAGAAAAGAAAGAGAGAAAGATAGAAGGGGTGGAGAGAGAGAGAGAGAGAGAGAAAGAGTGTGAGAGAGAGGTAGAGAGGTAGAGGTGTACCAGGACACAGAAGCTAAACAAAAAAGAGATTTGAGATAATAAGCTTTGTACATTAGTCCTCTGTGTTGTTCCTGGTATATGGAATTTTCTGGAAGCAAACTGAAAACAGCCTACTGAGCTTAATGGAGCTGTACACCAAGGAAATGATAAGTCAGACTAACAAATTATTCACTATACATGCTCCTTGGCATGTGAATTTGTATAGACACAATGGAAAAACCACACAGTAGTTCCTCAAAGAGTCACAGAGCCACATGGTGCAAAGCGCAAGGACTAGCATAAGGATCCCGGTTCAAGTCCCTAGTTCCCCCCATGGGGGGGTGGGTGGTGGGAGGGTGGGTGGTGGTGGTGAGGGGTCGCTTCGTAAGTGGTGAAGCAGATCTGCAGGTGCCTATATTTCTCTCCTCCTCTCTGTCTTCCCTTCCTTTCTTGATTTCTCTCTGTCCTATCCAACAACAATGACAGCAATCACAACAACCACAATAATAACAACAAAGATAAACAACAAGGGCAACAAAAGGGGAAAAAAATAGCCTCCAAGAGCAGTGGATTCATAGTGCAGTCACCAAGCCCCAGCGATAACCCTGGAGGCAAAAAAAAAAAAAAAGGGTCACAGAACTACCGAATACTCTAAGAGTTGTAGCACTTCGTACACACTTAGAGTTAAGTGAAGGTTCTCCCCTCCCCTTTCAATTTCTTCCCTTGTCCCTCAAAGGGACAATCACACACCCACATTTTAAAAAAATTTTTATTTATTTATTCCTTTTGTTGCCCTTGTTGTTTTTTTATTGTTGTAGTTATTATTGATGTCATTGTTGTTGGATAGGACAGAGAGAAATGGAGAGAGGAGGGGAAGACAGAGAGAAGGAGAGAAGGACAGACACCTGCAGACCTGCTTCACTGCCTGTGAAGTGACTCCCCTGCAGGTGGGGAGCCGGAGGCTCGAACCGGGATCCTTCCGCTGGTCCTTGTGCTTAGCGCCACCTGCGCTTAACTCGCTGCGCTACCGCCCGACTCCCTCACACCCACATTTAATGCTGCTATTTACACAGAAAGCAAGATGTGAGGCCACCTTAATGTCCGCCACCGACTGAACACCGAAATTTGGAAGTTCAGATATTTATAGTCATAGGTACATGCATATTACTCAGTGAAAGACCAGAACAAAGAAACCCGTGTCAAGAGTGCCGGGGATGTTCTTTGACCTAATTCTCAGGTGACTCCCCTCGGTGACATGTCCCTCAGAACAGGACACAGTGAGTCTGACCACCGCTGTCTAGGTAGACCTGAGCCCACTCCCTGTCCCAACTCCCTCTATCCTTCTGTTTAACTTCAGAAGAGTGTTTAAACACCTAACTTTCAGATATTGCTGTCTTTTCCTTCAGTCTTGCCTCCAAGGTTATCACTGGGGCTTGGTGCAGGCACTACAAATCCACTGCTCCTGGCAGCCATTTTTTTTTTTTTTTTTTTCATTTTATTGGGTAGGACAGAGAGAAATTGAAAGAAGAGGGGGAGAGAAAGATGGACGCCTGCAGAACTGCTTAGCCACTTGAGAAGTCTAACCCCCTGCAGATGGGGAGCTGGGGGCTTGAACCTGGGTCTTTGCTCAAGTCCTTGCATTTAGTACTATGTGAGCTTAACTGGATGTGCCACCAGCCATCCCCCCAACCCTCTGAGGATTATAAATTTAAATATTTATTTATTCCCTTTTGTTGCCCTTGTTTTTCTTTATTGTTGTAGTTATTATTGTTGTCGTCATTGTTGGATAGGACAGAGAGAAATGGAGAGAGGAGGGGAAGACAGAGAGGGGGAGAAAAAGACAGACACCTGCAGACCTGCTTCACCGCCTGTGAAGTGACTCCCCTGCAGGTGAGGAGCCAGGGGATAGAACTGTGATCCTTACGCTGGTCTTTGTGTTTGCACCAAGTGTGCTTAACCCACAGTGCTACCGCCTGACTCCCAGATTATCATATTTTAAGTTAAGGAACTTAATTTAGAGAGAGAGAGAGAGAAAGAGAAAGAGAGAGAGAGAAAGAGGAAGAGAGAGAGAGAGAGAGAGAGCGAGAGACAGGGAGAGGGACAGGGAGAGAGATGGAGAGACAGGGATAGAGGAAGAGGGAGAGGGAGAGGGAGAGGGAGAGGGAGAGAAACCCACAGCACTAAGCTCCCTTTAGTGTGATGGGCAGAGCTCTGATCTGAGTTGGGCACATAGCAAAGCAGCACACTACCCAAGTGAGCTATTTCACCACTCCAGGATTATGACTTATATTTTTCTTTATTGGGGATTAATGGTTTACAGTCGACAGTAAAACACGATAGTTTGTATATGCATAACATTTCCCAGTTTTCCACATAACAATTCAACCCCCCACTTAGGTCCTCCTCTGCCATCATGTTCCAGGACCTAAAACCCCCCACCCTACCCCACCCCAGAGTCTTTTACTTTAGTGAAATGCAGGATTATGATTTTGAATTGTCTAATGGGGAAATCACCCCAGGGAAGACACCCCTTAGACAACCTTCCTACAGTGAATTGATATTTCAGTCTATCTTCTCTCAGAAATTTAAAGAAGCAAATGAAGAAAGACATAGTTGAAGCAAAGCACTTAGAAGGCTGGGCTCTGGGGTACCAACAAGAGCCTTAAAGCATCTTGGGGTTCCTCTTCTGTCCTCTGAATACTATGTGAACCCAGCCCAGCCAGCCTCCTGGACCCAGGAATAGACACAGAGTGACCATGGAAAGGATGCCCTCTCAGACCCAGCCTGCAGAGGGAGGACAGAGAGGCTGAGAGCAGATAAGGAGCCATGGTCCAGGGCAGACAAGACACAACACAGACCCTTCTTCTCACCTGCATCTCCTCCAGAGGCTGGGCCAGCCTGAGCTTGGGGGTCTGCTACAGCGTCTCTGTGCTCGTGGGGTCCCGTGATGTGTCCCCAGTGTGGGCAGAGGGGAACCACCAGCTCCCTGTGTCAGAGGCTGAGCTGAGCTGAGCTGAGAGGCAGGGACCTTCCTGCCCTTCCCTCATCCATCACATGGGTCTGTTCAGAGACTCTCAGAGCCCCTGAGTGCTGGACTTCCCTCCTTGATGCTTTCTAGAAGCTTCTGTAGAGAGTGCCTTCCCATGGTCATATTTGTGAGAAAAAAATAACAGAGTAGAGCAAGTAGTTAGCAGGCACAATACATTTTGTATAATCAAAATTACATTTATACCTAAAGTAGTAGGTACCTGAGAAACAAATACTGAAATTGAGCCACAGTCTTCACTAATTAACACACATTAGCAGATGCACAAAGTGACTGAAAAAAAAAACAAACACAAAACCCTAACATCCTCAGGGAACTCACAAAAGCATGTGTAAGTAACAATCTCAGCCAATCTCTCCATCGGAAGTTGCCATCAGCCCCTGGAAGGATCCCGTCTCCTGCCCATCTGAGGAACAGAGCAGGTGTCCTGATGGTCAGTGGGCAGAAGAGAGGAAATGGACTTGACTCTGAGCACAGAGGGAGGGGCTCCTGTGTCCAGTGCTTCCTGGCCCCCATCCCTCCTGACAAGGTATGATAGAGAGGAAAGCACTCCTGTTCTTGCTCAGTGCTCGGTGTGCACTGCCCACCTCAGGACTCTGCCAGCAGGATGCTGACAGGATGGAGGGTGTGAGGCTCAGAGGGGTCTTGTCCCCTCCCTGAGCCCAGTGGGTCCACTTGAAGCCACAATCTGTTTTTTTTTTGAGAACCTGGAGATTTGAGATCCAGGGAAGAGTTAGATGTTTAAGCTCTGTGGAGAGCAGTCTGGAGAACTTTCAGAAGGCTAGAAAGGGAACTACCCTATGACCCTGCAATTCCCAGAACCAGACACACCCATCCAAAAAGACCTGTGTATATCTATGTTCTTAGCACAATTTGTAATACATAAGACCTGGAAGCAGCTGATAAAGTCATAGTCTATATACACAATGGAATACCACTCAGCTACTTGGATGAAGCTTGAAGGAATCCTGTGAAGTGAGATAAGCTAGACAGAGAAGGGTGAATACAGGATGATCTCACTCATGGGCAGAAGCTGAGAAATAAGAACAGAAGGGGAAACACAAAGCAGAACTTGGACCTGGTTTGGTGTATTGCACCAAAGTGAAGGACTTTTCGGGGGGCTTTCAGGTCCTGGTGAATGGAAGTAAAGGAATACCTATGCTGGGGTTGAGAGTGTTTTGCAGAAAACTGAGAAGCATTACACTGTGTATATGTATTACAACGTCTTTTTAATTAATTAATTAGTTAGTTAATTAAATGTGAGCGAGATAAAGAGAGAAGAAGAGACCAGAACACTTCTCAGCTTTGGCTTGTGGTTGCAGTGGGGATTGAACCAGGGACCTCAAGAGCCTCAGGTGTGAAAGTCCTTTGCATAACCATTATGATGACATCTCCCCAACCCTGTACTACAGTTTTTTTTTTTTTTTTAAATCAAGCTACCCACTGATCATTATTTAAGCTGATTCCATGTTTGGGTCATTAAGAATAATTAGACTAGCCACAGGCCCTCTGTAATATAACTAAAATATGCCTACTAACTATCTACAAAACAGAGGACCTCCCCGCCCCCCCCCCCCCAAATCTTCATCTGCACTATTCCAGCCTTTAGGTTCATGATTAGTCAACAAATTGTTTGGCTTTATATGTTAACTCTCTTTTCAGCCACCAGGTTCCAGATGATGACCCCACCAATGTGTCCTGGAGCCCTGCTTCCCCAGAGCCCCACCCCACTAGGGAAAGAGAGAGGCAGGCTGGGATTATGGATCAACCTATCAACACTCATGTTCAGTGGAGAAGCAGTTACAGAAGCCAGACCTTCCACCTTCTGCATCCCACAATGACCCTGGGTCCATACTCCCAGGGGGATGAAGAATAGGAAGCTATCATGGGAGGGGGATGGGATAAGCAGTTCTGGTGGTGGGAATTGTGTGGAGTTGTACCCTTCTTATTCTATGGTTTTGTCAGAGTTTCCTTTTTATAAATAAAAAAATGATTATAGTATGAACAAATTGGTGTATATTTTCTTCTGTAGTAGTGTCTTCCTATCACCTCATCTTAAATCTATCCCATCTCATGGAATAAATAAATGCCTAGGAATCATACTGGTCAATCATATGATATTTTCATCTCTTTAAAAAGAATCTCTATTATGTAGATATTTTAAATATTGCCTTTTCTATTTTTCTCTCATATACATTGTGCAAATCCCTCTATGTATTAATATCTCTCTTATCAAGTCCTATATGAATAACTAGAGGTTGTATTCTTTTTAGAAATTTATTTTTAAAATTTAAAATTATTTTTATTTATTTTATTGGATAAAGATGAAAGTAGAGACTAAAGGGGAGGCAGAGAGGGAGAGAGACAGAAAGACATCTATAGCCCTGCTTCACCACTTGCAAAGCTTTCCTTCTGCAGGTGGAGACCAGAGACTTGAACCTGGGTCCTTGCACATTGTAACATGTGTTTAGCCAGGGGCACCCCCACCCAACCCCCATAGAGTGTATTTTTGTGGAAGGATCGATGAAGAAAAACAATGAGACCATGATAAAGCAATGCTAGTTGAGCCCTCAGTGTCTTCTCTTTGCCCTGGAACCTTTTTTGACTGTGCAGTATCTAACAGAGCAGAGAAAAATTGCTGTCTTTTCTGTTGTTCATATTGTAGCAGGTATATTTTATAGAGAACAATTTTGGGGAAGGAAGGAATCAATAAACTAGAGAATGACTTCATGAAGGTGAAGACACTTGATGATGACAAGACAGTATTGAGCTTCCCACATGATCAACTAGGAGAAAAACTAGCAAGAAAAAAAAAAGGCCAGGCTGGTGTTCTTCTAAGATTTGGGGGACACCTGGGAAGTCATTGAGGTTGGAGTCCATGGAACATAGGAGTGGGAGTGAAAATAAGTGGAGGTGGAGTGGGGACTGGGTGCATATTTTAGACAGGAAACAAATAGTTCCTAGAAGTCAACACTACCTCAATAAAGTAATACTAAAGTTATCATGAGAAGAGGAAGGAGAACAGTAAATGAAAAATAGGCTGGGGAGATAGCATAATGGTTATGCAAAGAGACTTTCGTGCCTGAGGTTCCAAGGTCTCAGATTCAATCCCCAGTACCACCATAAGCCAGACTAAGCAGTGCTCTGGGGTCTCTCTCCCTCTCTCTCTCATACACACACACACACACACACACACACACACACACACACACACACACACACACACATATTAAAAAGAGTATTAAAAAAGAAAATGAAAAAAGGAAACAAAAATTATTTATTACTATGGGGAAATAATATTTCCTAAAACCTCATTTCTTTTCTGATAATATCCCACAGTCAGTGCTGGAAGAGTTAAAGACCCTCTGTGCCCCAAGACCATCACCTCCTCTCTCCTCTCCTTCCAGGGACTCCACAGAAGAGATTCATAATAAGAGACTGTCTCCTGAGAAAGGAGGAAAGCATTCTTCCCCAGCCATTAGAGGAACTAATGTCTCTTCCCTGCCCAGATCTGGAGTGGAGAGAGGTGAAGTCGAAGATAAGCCAGAAACAAGATATTCATCATATAGTGATCAAGCAATCAAGAGAACTTGATTAACACTCATTAACATGTGCATTGAGCAAAGAAGCATCGAGATATAGAAAAGAGTTGGTGTGGGGTCGGGCGGTGGCGCAGTGGGTTAAGCGCATGTGGCGCAAAGCGCGGGGACCGGCGTAAGGATCCCGGTTCGAGCCCCCGGCTCCCCACCTGCAGGGGAGTCGCTTCACAGGCGGTGAAGCAGGTCTGCAGGTGTCTGTCTTTCTCTCCCCTTCTCTGTCTTCCCCTCCTCTCTCCATTTCTCTCTGTCCTATCCAACAACGAATTGTGTCAACAAGGGCAACAATAATAACCACAACGAAGCTACAACAAGGGCAACAAAAGGGGGAAAAAAAAAAGAAAATGGCCTCCAGGAGCAGTGGATTCATGGTGCAGGCACCGAGCCCAGCAATAACCCTGGAAGAGGAAAAAAAAAAAAAAAGAAAAGAGTTGGGGTATTGCACCAAAGTAAAGGACTCTGGGGTAGGGGGGAGGGTCAGGTCCTGGAACAGGATGGCAGAGGAGGACCTAGTGGGGGTTGTATTGTTATGTGGAAAACTGGGAAATGTTACGCATGTACAAACTACTGTATTTTACTGTCAACTGTAAACCATTAATCCCCCAATAAAGAAATTAAAAAAACAATAATTAATAAAACAATATATTAACCTATCTAAAGAAAGGCATTGACAGCAATGTAGTAACAGTGGGGGACACCACTATTCCCTCGGACCAACAGAGAGAAATCTTAAAGCATACCACATTCCATGATCAAATAAAGAAGAAATAAAAATCTGAACTTAACAGTTCCTGGTCACAAAGAAATTGAAACAGTATTCAAAACCCTCCCCCTAAACACAAGTTAAGTAACTTTCACAAAAACTTTTATAGAAGAATTAATAGTTCACAAATTCTTCCAAAGAGTTTAAGAAAAACATCTAAACATATTTTATAAGTCCCATGTTACCCTGATTCTAAAACAAGAGAAAGAAACGTGGTGGCTGCGTGCGTGCGATACACGTAGTTATATACCTATGTCTCTGATGTACATGCAGAAATCCTTAACAAAACGGTAGGAAACTGAACATTAATGTACACTTAAGAATTAAATGGACCATGTCCAGTGGAGAAGCAATTACAAAAGCCAGGTCTTCCACTTTCTGCTCCCCATAAATAATTTTGGGGAGTCGGGTTGTAGTGCAGCAGGTTAAGCGCACGTGGCACAAAGCACAAGGACGGGCTTAAGGATCCTGGTTTAAGCCCCCCGGCTCCCCACCTGCAGGGGAGTTGCTTCACAGGCAGTGAAGCAGGGCTGCAGGTGTCTGTCTTTCTCTCCCCATCTCTGTCTTCCCCTCCTCTCTCCATTTCTCTCTGTCCTGTCCAACAACAATGACATCAATAACAACAATAAAAATAACTACAACAATAAAACAACAAAGGTAACAAAAGGGAATAAATAAATTAAAAATAAAGAATTTTGGTCCATACTCTCATAGGGATAAAGAATAGGAAAGCTTCCAATGGACAGGATGGGATACGGAACTCCGTTGGTGAGAACTGTATAGAATTGTACCCCTATTATCTTGCAATCTTGTTAATCATGATTAAACCACTAATAAAAAAATTAAAAAAAAAGAGAATTGAATGGACCAAAAACCCCAGAGGGGGATAAATATTAGGGGAAGATGACCAGAGGGCTCTGAACTCCAATTCTATCAGGACCCGGAGAGAGAAGAGAAAAAAATGAAGGACATTCAGAAGTAGCAACAGGTGTAGGTGTGACTTAGGAAGAAAGAGAAGGCAAAACCGCAGAAAAAATGGGGAACATATATAAATATAGATAGTTATAGACAAAACAGCCCATAGTTGTGACCTTGGGAGAACTATTGCAGGTTCCCATGGAGGGGACAGGGTCACAGAACTCAGGTGGTAGGAATGGTGTGGAATTGTACCCTTGTTATCTCATAATTTTGTTAGTCAGTATTAAGTCACTAGTAAAAAAGGAAAAGATCAATAAACAAACGAGAAAAAACAGTTAAATATGTCCTTCAGGATAAAATGTATGGATCTTAGTTACTAGTGAAGTAAGGAAGGAGGTTAAAGAGTATGTGTGTGTGGCGGTTAAGTAGCATAATGGATCAAGGGGATGAGACCCTTGGCACACAGAAGAAAGCACACGGAGTGAGGGAGAGAGAGCCACAGGTAGCAGGGCGGCCGGGCCCCTTATTGTCCTCAGCTGGGCCTTTTAGACCATCAGCCGACACAGCTTAGACACGAGCAACCGTTGTTACACCAGGTTCGCCAGCTCAGCACTTACATGAGGCAGGGGTGCCCGGTGCAGAAGGTGCCAGGTGCAAAACACGGGCCTTGAGCCGCAGCTGACACCTGGAACTTGAACCAGCCATAGCTATCCCGACACTCACAGGCACAGTGCTGACCTTGTGAGTGGCCAAGGACTCTCTGCTAGCCACGTCCTGACTCACCTGGAGGGCTTTATCCTTGAAGGCCTGGGCTAACTTGTTCAGACAGAAAGAGAGGCAGAGAGAGGGCTGGGTGGTGGGGCACCTGGTCGAGCACACGTTACAATACACAAAGGACTTGGGTTTGAGCCCCTGGTCCTCACCTGCAGGGGGAAAGCTTTGTGAGTCGTGAAGCAGTATTGTAGGTGTCTTTCTCTCTCTCTCTTCCTCTTTCTCTCTGTCACCCCCTTCCTTCTCCATTTCTGGATGTCTCTATCCAATAAATAAATAAAGACAATAATAATAATAATAATAAAAAAGATAGAGGCAGAGGGAGGGAGGGAAAGAGTCTACAACATCAAATTGTACTCCCGTGTGGTGTGCTGAGGGCTCGAACCTGGGTTGGTGCGAGTGGCGAAGTGGACCCCCCCAGATGAGTTATTTTGCTAATCCCCATTTCACTCCCCCCCGAATAAAGAAATATATTAATTAAAACATAAAACAGACAAGTAACAGTGACAACAAAATAGAGCCTGATTTGGGGGGTGAGAGGAGAGAGAAGGATCCCAGATCTTCTCTTCCCAGACTGTTTCCTGAAAATGGGATCTCTGATGTGAGGTTAAAGTCCTCCCAACGGCAGGGCAGTCAAAGTCTGATCACCAGAATCTTTATGGCAATGGAACACCTTACAGTTTCCTTGATACCAAATGGTTCCTTGGGTTTTGCTAGGAGCCTATGGCTTCTATGAGTGTAAACAGCAGTCTCAGCGCTCAGCGTTCTTTTCTTTTTTCTTTCTTCCTCTCCTCTCCTCTCCTCTCCTCTCCTCTCCTCTCCTCTCCTCTCCTCTCCTCTCCTCTCCTCTCCTCTCCTCTCCTCTCCTCTCCTCTCCTCTCCTCTCCTCTCCTCTCTCCTCTCTTTTTCCTTTCCCTTTTCTTTTTTTCCCTCGAGGGTTATCAGTGTGGCTCGGTGCCTGCACCATGAATCCACTGTTCCTGCGTCCATTTTTTTCAATTTTGTTTTTTTTTGATAGGACAGAGAAATTGAGATGGGAAGGGAAGATTCAGAGGGAGTGAAAGATCAACACCTGATGTCTTGCTTCGTTACTAGTGAAGCATCCCACCCCTGCAGGTGGGGAGGCAGGCGCTGGAGCCAGGATCCTTGAGCTTTGTACTATGTGCGCTTAACCGGGTGCACCACTGCCCAGCCCCTCAAGCTTACTTTTCTCTTTTCTCCTTCTTCTTCTCCTCCTCCTCCCCCTCCTCCCATCCCCTTCTCCTACCCTCCCCCACCCCTCCCCTCCTTCATCTTCTCCTCCCCCCTTCCCCTCCCCCTATTCTCTTTCTTCTTCTTCTTCTTCTTCTTTTTATTTGATGGGGGAATTAATGGATTACAGTTGACAGTAAAATACAATGTTTGTACATGAATAACATTTCGACATAATAATACAACCCCCACTAGGTTCTCCTCTGCCATCATGTGCCAGGACCTGAACCCTCCCCAGAGTCTTTTACTTTGGTGCAAGACACCAACTCCAGTCCAAGTTGTGCTTAGTGTTTTCCCTTCTGATCTTGTTTTCCAACTTCTGTCTGTGAGTGATTCAAGTCTCCTTGAAAACTGAAATTAGACACATGACCCTTTACACCTTATGGCTTTAATCCCATACTCCTGCCTATTTACACTAAAGAGACAAAAACAAACAAACAAGGCAACTACAAAATAAAGAATAACAATTCTGGGAGTCGGGCTGTAGCGCAGCGGGTTAAGCGCAGGTGGCTCAAAACACAAGGACCGGCATAAGGATCCCTGTTCGAACTCCGGCTCCCCACCTGCAGGGGAGTCGCTTCACAGGTGGTGAAGCAGGTCTGCAGGTGTCTATCTTTCTCTCCTCCTCTCTGTCTTCCCGTCCTCTCTCCATTTCTCTCTGTCCTATCCAACAATGACAACAACAGTAATAACTACAACAATAAAACAAGGGCAACAAAAGGGAATAAATAAATAAAATAAATATTAAAAAAAAAAGAATAACAATTCTGTGACACCCCCCCCCCCCCAAACAGCCTATACTATTTCCCAGGAGTTTCCCTTCCATTTCTTGGCCCAGGACAAGAGTTTCTCAGTGTCAGCACCGGACATTGTGGGTCACAGACAGTTCAAAGAGGGATGTCTGAGCAGACTGAGCGGACGCCATCTTGTGTCCAGACTCCATCTTTCTGAAGAGAACGACTGAGTTTCTTTAGGCCTAGTCCTCTCTGAGAACTGTGTGAAGACATGTTCACCTTTCCTCATGGGAACCAGAGCTATTCTGACTACAAAACCTGTGAACTATCAGACACGCGATTTCTAATCATCCCTAGTTTTTGCGGTGTCATCCTGCCCCATCATTCTTTGTCCCCAAGCCCTCTTACACTAAGACCCCAGAGGGACAGAATCTGAGAGGCTGCTGTGTGGATCTGTGCTTCCTGTTTTGCCAGTCTAAGGCCCTGAATAAAGGTCCATCTTTGGTTTTAGCTTAGTCATTGTTTTCTCAGTCAACAAGCAGCGGAGCTAATTCTTCATTGTTGCCCTTGCCCTGTCCTTGCAAAGCCTCTGCTAGCAGCTGTGACCTCTGCCCACCGGATGTCTGGGTGCTTCCTCCTCCCCAGGTGTAGACTCTGAATGTCTGGAGATGTTGTTGAGTTCTCCCCCAGGGCAAAATCATCCCCAATGAGAAGGCTAACCTAGGATAATGATCAGGACACACGTGTGGCCAAAGTGAGACAGCTTTACGCAATTATAGAAGCCAGACCTTCCCCCTTCTGCACTCCATAATGATCCTGGGTCCATGCTCCCAGAGGGATAAAGAATAGGGAAGCTTTCAAGGGAGGGCATGGGATATGGAACTCTGGTGGTGGGGATTATGTGGAATTATACTCCTCTTATTTCCATTTTATAAATAAATAAAAAATATAAAATTAAAAAAAATGTGTGAACAACTTGAAATCCATTTCTGAAAAAGGGCTGAAAGTATAGAAATGTGTGGAAGTGAAATAAATGTGTCACAATTAAACTTAAAAAAAAAGAGAGAAGAACAGGAAAGTTATCAAGGGAGGGAACGGGATATGGAGTTCTGCTGGCAGGAATTGTGTGGAATTGTACCCCTCTTATCCTATGGTTTTGTCAATATTGCCATTTTATAAATAAATTTAAAAAAATAGAGAGAAAGAGAGAGGAAGAAGAGTATTGTTCTATGATATGTAGCCTATTTCCTTGAGTTTTTGATTTTAATGCTTATTTAGTAATGATTTGGGAGAGAGAGAGAAGAGAGGAGAGGAGAGGAGAGGAGAGGAGAGAGAGAGAGAGAGAGAGAGAGAGAGAGAGAAGGGCATTACCCTGGGATATGTAGACTCTAAACTGTGGAGCTACAACTTTTCAAATTTGATGATGGTCATCTCATAGACTTTCTTTTCTTGAGCATTGATGATTTTTGACCACAGAGATTCCCACAGGAAGATGACGTAGTGTCTGGGGCTTTGTAAAGGATTTCAATCTATACTGTAATCTTGCCATTTTGTAACAAACTATTAATAACAAATAAAAAAATTACAAAAAGAATTGATGTTAAAAATAAATCAGAGAGAAATATGCTAGAATGATGACTTAAGAGAAAATGTTGCTGGGGCCAGGTGGTGGCACACCTGGTTGAGTGCCCATGTTACAATGATAAGGACCCAGGTTCAAGACCCTGGTCCCCACCTGCAGGGGGAAGCTTTACAGGTAGTGAAGCAGGGCTGCAGGTGTTTCTCCCCCTCTCTCTCCCTTCCCTCTTGATTTCTGTCTGTATATAATAAAAATTAAACAAATGAATAAAATATTATTAAAAAGAGAGTGAAAAAAAAAACAGCTTCACACCTGTCCCCTTCTCAGGGACAGGGGGACTCAGGTGACATTGGAAAATGCTCTCAGTGTTTTTTTCATAAGCACCATCAGAGAAGAAATTCTTATTTTTCTTTTAACCCATGAGGATATTTTTGTGTTTCTTTTTGTGTTTTAGAAATCTAGTTTGGGGCTGGGGAATAGCATAAGAGTTCTGTGAAAAGACTCTCATGGCCAAGGCACCAAAGATTCCAGGTTTAATTGCCTGCACTACCAGAAACCAGAGCTGAGCAGTGCACTGGTAAAAAAAAAAAAAAGATTTACTGGGGGCAGATGATGGTTTGCCCAGTAGAGCACACACATTGCCATGTACTAGGACTCAGGTTCAAGCTCCCAGTCCCCATCTTCAGGGGGGAAGCTTCATAAGCAGTGTAGCAGTGCTGCAGCTATCTCTGCTTCTCTGCCCCACTTCCCATTTCGTTCCTGCTCTTTATCTCTTTCTGTCTCTTCCTCTGTATAAAAAATGACTGTTGGAAACAGTGGAGTCATGCAGGGACCGAGCCCCAGGTGGAAAAAAAAATAGAATCTAGTTTGTTGCTGAGATATATTTTTAAATTAATTAATTCATTAATTATTTACCAGAGCGTTGCTGAGCTCTGGCTTATGGTGGTATAGGGGATTGAACCTGGGACTTTGGAGTCTCAGGCATGAGAATCTCTTTGCATCACCATGATGCTGTCTCCCTGGCTCACATACAAGCTTCTTAAAAGGAAGATCTCCTGAGAGATAGTTCACCTGGCAGAGTGCACACTTTGTCATGCAGGTTGGAGCCCCTGGCACCATGGGGAAGCTCTAGGAGTGGTAGAGTGGCCTGCCCATCTCTCTCTCTCTCTCTTGATCTCTCTCTCCTTTTCTCTCCCTCTCTCTCTCCCCCTCTCTGTCTTTCTAACTGAAGTTTAAAGGAAACAAAGTCTGCTGGGAGTCATGGCGTCATGCAGGCACAGAGCCTTGGTGGCCTAAATGTTTCTGAAATGTGCTGGAATATAGCTCACCTGGTAAGGTGCATGCCTTGCCCTGTGCCTGGCCTGGGTTCAAGCCCTGGTGCCATATGAGAGGGACACGGCCCTGGGGGAAACTCTGGTGCTGCACTAACTCTCTGTTAGTCTCTGTCTCTCTAAATTGTCGGCTCAGGGGTGGTGAAATAGTGCATGCATGCGCTCCTAACTAAGGAAGGAAGGAAGGAAGGAGGGAAGAAGGTGGGGATGGGTGGTCACACATGGGTTAAGCACACATAGTACGGAGTGCAAGGACCTGAGCAAGGATCTGGGTTCAAGTTCCCAGCTCCCTGCCTGCAGGGGGAAAGCTTCACAAGCGGTGAAGCAGAGCTGCAGGTGTCTCTCTGTCTCTTTCTCTCTCTATCTCCCCATATCTCTCAATTTCTTTCTGTTTTATCCAATAAAATGGAAAAGATGGCCACTAGGAGCAGTGGATTTGTAGTGCAGGCACTGAACCCCAGAGATAACCCTGGAGACAAAGAAAAAAAAAGAAATAAAGAAATGAAGGAAGGTAGAGAAAGCAACTTTGAATATCAGTGGGGGTAGGGGCCTGGGGATATAGCATAATGGATCTGCAAACGATTTTCATGCCTGAGGCTCCAAGTCCCCAGCACCACCATATACCACAGTTGAGCAGGGCTCTGCTAAAACAATTGATAGTAAATTAAAAATAAATATTGAACACCAGTGGGATTGGTGAGTGCACTTTTAGGCACTTCAGATGAATCAGATTGGAGATCAGAGGGCAGAGGGCAGAGGGCAAGAGCACCATCTCAAAGCAAAGTGCAGGATTCTGTCTGAGCCCTGAGTGTCCTCTCAAAGCAATGGCTCCTGACTGGACAGAGTCAGAACCTCAGGATGGTTGTCAGTGGCTTCGGTTACACCTCTGCCCACATAGTTTTCTGTGCAATCCATCAGCAACATGTTCTCACGGTTGTTAGCAAGGCAGCTTCACTGCTGGTCTTCTTCCAACTGCCTGGAGTCACTTGCCTGAACTATGGGATGGCTTCGACACCACCATCTTGTCAGAACAACATTGCCTCACCACCAAACTGATTTCTTCCACCTCCTTTTCCATTAATTTTCTTCTTCTTTCTATATCATTTGACAGGACAGAGCAACAATGCAAGGGGAATGAGAGAGAGAGAGAGAGAGAGAGAGAGAGAGAGATCTACAGCATTGCTTTACTTCTCTACCTGTTACTGTTCCTCACTTTATATGAACTGCTGTAAATAATGTTATCATCTGCATGAAAACTCAACCCACAGGTTTCTATTTGTGTCTTGTCTCTCCCTGAACACAATTAGAGGCACTCTGTCAGGAGAGACAGGTAGACCAGCAGTCCCTGCTTTCTGAAACTCTCTCTGGACTTCAAGACATACTTTGGGAACTTGGTTCCCTAGTAGAGGTGAGTGTTCAGTAAGACATCCCTGAGGGGCTGGCCAGTGGCTCTCCTGGTTGGGCACATGGGCTCATGACCCTGGTCTCCATCTAGAAGGAAACTTCCCAAGTGGTGAAGTAGTGCTGCAGGTCTTTCTCTTCTCCTGTTCTATCTGCCCGTACATCTCAATTGCTTTCTGCCTCTATTTAATAAATAAATGGAGTACTGAAAAGAAGATACACTTAAATCTCATGGGAAAAAGGACAGAAAGACAAACGTTTCACTTATGATTTAGTGACTCATATCAATGAAATAGTTGTTAGGGGAAAAAAAATGGAGTCATGGTTTTGTTGTTAAAATTTTCGGAGGCTCTAGCCGGCCGGGCTAGCTTCACGGGCGGGTAACAGAGACGCGGAGACAACGGCTGGGCAGGGAAGCTGTATTTCTTTATTCAGGAACAACGATTCATAAACTAAACCGAACTAATCACCAAACAGAACTCTGCTGTCTCTTTGCGGCGGCGGCGGCGGCGGCGCAAGCACTCTCTCCAACTCTGCCACTCTCGAACTCAGGAACCCTGGAACTCTCGCGGGGGTTCCTTGGGGCGGGGCCAAGCAGGCCCGCGAAATTAACAGGAATGATCCAATTCTCTTGGCGGGGGAGAATTAGAACCCAATGTAAAGCATACAACATGGTTTGGTGTTCCTCTCCCTTCTGAGTCACATATTTTTTTGTTCTCACAGGACAAGTTGTGGCCCCAGATGGACACACAGGACTCAGAGAGGGACAGAACCTGTCTGAGCCTCACACCTTCCATCCTGCCAGTGTCCTGCTCAGTCCTGAGGTGGGCAGTGGGCACTGAACACTGACCACAAGGACAGAAGCACTTCCCTCTCTGTCGTAGCTGGTCAGGAGGGGGTCAGGGAGCACTGGGTACAGGAGCCCCTCCAACTCTGCTCAGAGTCAAGCCCATTTCCTCTCTTCTCTTCACTGTCCCTCAGGACACCTGCCCTGTTGTTCCTCAGATGGGCAGGAGATGGGCTCCTTCCAGGGACTGATGGCGCCTTCCAGGGGCGACAGTGAGAGGAAATGGCGCTCACACCTGCTTCTGTCAGCCTCCTGGGGGTGAGATTTTATCACTGATTCTCTTTGAGCGCCTTCTCCTGTGCTCTTTAGGGAAATGATATGCTCCAATTTCCATTCTGTTTGTTTTGTGCATGCTTCTTAAGGAAGCATAATGTCTCTTCAATTATATGAAATACATATTGCTGCTAATTATTTTCTCAGCTTGTACTTACTTAGAGGTCCTATCAGGAGATGGGTCCTCTCCACAGGGACCTTCTAGAAAGCATCAAGGAGGGAAGTCCAGCACTCAGGGGCTCTGAGAGTCTCTGAGCAGGCCCACGTGATGGAGGAGGGAAGGGCAGGAGGGTCCCTGGGACCCAGCACAGAGCCTGCCCTCAGCTCAGCTCAGCCTCTGACACAGGGAGCTGGTTGATCCCCTCTGCTCACACTGGGGACACATCCCAGGACCCCAAGAGCACAGAGACGCTGCAGCACCCCCCAAGCTCAGGCTGGCCCAGCCTCTGGAGGAGATGCAGGTGAGAAGGGTCTGTGTTTTATTACCTCTGCTCTGGACCATGGCTCCTTCTCTGCTCTCAGCTTCTCTGTCCTCCCTCTGCAGGCTGAGTCTGAGGGGGCGTCCTTTCCACGGTCACTGTGTCTGCTCCTGGGTCCAAGGGGCTGGTTGACTGGCTGGTGTGATTGTCTGTTAGAAATAAGACAGTGTCCCGAGGACAGAAGGGAAGTCCGGACTTTTCAGAGAATCCTGGTGGGATCCTGACTGACCCCCTTCTGAGCACGTTCCTACACTTTCTTTTTGTTCTCATTGCCTCCTAAGATACAAGAGACGTTAAGAGTTCAGTAGAAGTTGTACTTCAAGTCAAGGGGATGCTCCAGGGTTTGGCATCTGCTGACAGCTTCCCAGAGGAAACACTGGAAGCACAGCTCTCTTGGTCAGGAAGGGCACAGGGAGGTGTGGGGAAGGGATGGCTTGGAAAGCAGGAATGTGGCAAGATGGTTGGGGGTGGTCTGTGCTGAGGGCCCACCGTGCGTTCCTGAAACTCCACAGTTCTGTGAGCCCACGGTAACTGGATTTAACACACAGTGCTACAGGCCTAGGGGAAGGTGGAGAAAGAAAACCAAAACACAGCCATTTCCTGTGTTAAAATGAGCAGGTGTAGACACACAGAATTGACAGAGCCAGCTGGACTGGGAGTGGGTCCAGGTCTGCCTGGGCGGCAGTGACCACACTCTGTGTCCTGCTCTGATGGACATGTCACCAGAAGAGTCACATGAGAAGTGGGTCACAGGTGCAGTGAGACAGCCCTCAGCTCTGCTCTGTCCCACAGGAAGTCCTGTGAGAAGGACCAATGACCATGTGGTGGATTTGCTAGTTAGTGTCTACTCAGAGCTGACAGCAAGAGGGAAAGAAGGACAGAGAGACAGTGTCCTGGCATGACATGGTGAGAATAGGAGCACAGGGAACCTGGGGACAAGGTGTGCTGTCTGTCACAGGTGGTCTCATCCTTTCCCTGAGCTCATGCCCATGGACACATGCTGGCCTCAGACAGGACAATCCTGACAGTCCTGAAGTCGGGCCAGGGTGGGGACAGGACGTGTGAGGACAGACCAGCAGTCGCCCAGAGCTCAGACACAGCAGTGTCTCACGGGACAGAGCCTCTCAGCTCAGGGTGGCCTTAAAGGCCTGATTCTGTGGTCATGAAACTAAAAGGCTGGCTAGTTGCTGAATTGTTATTGATTGTGGATAATGAAAAAATTCCATTCTTCATACCAATTGTAGTCAAACTTGACATTGTGCAGTCTTCTCTGGATGGACTTAGAAACATTTTTTCAAGCTGTTGTTGTGAGTGTGTTGGGGAGGGGGGTGTGTATTTGTGTGACTTTGTGTATTTGTGTGATTGTTGGAAACTACTGTGAGCCAGCACTACCACTGTTTCCTCTGGGCATAATAATAACAGCTGTCTGTACACATGTGGCCCAGAAGGTGGCGCAGTGGCTAGAGCGTTGGACTTAAAAGCCTTGAGGTTCAAGATCTGCCAATGAGGTGGCTTCTTCCGGTGCTAAAGTGATGTTCTGTTTCTATCTCTCCTTCATGTTGGTAACTCACATAAATAACAGCTGAAAAAACAAAAACATGTAACATTCGTTAGTGATGTCTTTGGCTTAAAGGTTTAATATTACTTTGACGTAATGATTCTGTTTCCTCACTTGTACAGCGTGTGTAATTTACAGAGTTCTCCAGAACAGTCAGCTTTGCTGAGAGGAGAGTCCAACTGAGGAAGATCTAGAGGCCAGAGGACAGCAGGGTCCCAGCTGGACCCCTGGAGGCTCAGACATCAGCATCACAGGGTCTGTGTCCCAGGCTCTAGGCACACGTGTGTTCAGGATTCCAGGATTCTGCAGGGTGTCAGGAGAGACTGGACTTTGGGGTCAGGACGGGGCTCATCTGCTTGCTGGAGCCTTGAGGCTGTGAGAGCAGGTCCTGCCTGGAAGGGGTTCCCCCAGAATCTCAGGCTGTGTCCTTGTCCCAGGCTGGGGAGGTCTGAGCCTCCGTGTGTGCAGAGACAGGACCCCTGAGCTCAGAGACCCTGATCTGTCCCCATCCCACCTTCACAGGAGACACTGAACAGGGCCAGCAGGCGGTTTCTAGCCCATGATGAACACCACAGGCTTCTCTGCACTGGACACTGAGGACTATGCTCTGTCTTTAGATGCAGGGGAAGTACCATACAGTGAGAACCTTTATCTGGACATTCTTGATGTCAGCAATGAGTCAGAATCTTCAGGAGGAAGCAGCTCTTTGGGCATGAAGGACACTTCTGAGTTTTATAATAAGACTGTATTTTCAGCAGTGGGAGAAAGAGTGAATAATTTTATACCTATAACACAAATGCTTCTTCACTATGATCTACAGACACCCCTGCATGTAAAGTTGTTGCATGAAAACATCACAAAGAACACCACATTTTTGAAAGATATTAAAGTGAACGACTCTGATTTCCCAGTTCACCTGGTGACAGTGCTCATCTGCCTCCTTGGCTTGGTGGGGAACGGGGCTGTCATCTGGCTGCTGGGCTTCCGCGTGAAGAGGAACCCCTTCTCTGTCTACATCCTCAACTTGGCCGTGGCCGACTTCACCTTCCTCTTGGCCAACAGTGTCTGGCTCACAATTGCTCTTCTAAATCTAGGACTGGCTGTGCTTTATAAGCTCACAGAAGCAGTGGAAATCTCTTCCTTCCTGGTGGGTCTGAGCCTGCTGATGGCCGTCAGCACCGAGCGCTGCGTCTCTGTGCTCTGGCCCCTCTGGTACAGATGCCACCGCCCGGCCCATCTCTCCTCCATCCTGTGTGCCCTCATCTGGGGGCTGGGCTCTTGCTCAGTCATAGCCTGGTGCTTGTGTTTCTTCTTTGTGGACACTGAATGTCCTGTAGTATTTTTGCTCTGTTGTGTGACATCGTTCCTCACCTTCCTGGTGCTCTGTGTGTCCAGCCTGACTCTGCTCATCCGGGTCCAGTGCAGCTCCAGGAGGAGGCAGCCCAGCAGGCTCTACCTGACCATCCTGCTCAGCGTGCTGGCCTTCCTGCTGCTCACGCTGCCCTATGGGGTGGCCACCATGGTCCACAGACTCTCGCCGTCCCCGCCCCCATATTACGGCATTCTAAGGAATATCTTCTACCCCCTCCTGGTCCTCAACAGTGTGGTGAACCCCATCATCTACTTCTTTGTGGGGAGACACAGGCAGCTGCAGGGCCGGAAGCCACTTGGGGAAGTGCTCCAGAGTGCGCTGACAGATGAGGAGGAGATGAAGGAGCAGTGTAGTGAGGCCACTGTCCCCAGAGGGGCTGTGTGTCTCCCAGGGGCTGGAGTAGCAGTTCTCCCAGGATCTTGTTCTGACCTGCACACAGGGCTGCCTGTGCAGCTCTAGGTGAGAAAGTCCTTGGTCACAACCCCATTCTCTGGGGGAGTTTATGTGACTGACAAGTGTGTTGAGCTGGCAGGCTACTGCTGGCACTAGATTGACAGCAGGAGGCTGTGACATGCATCCCCATTCCCTGCTGGCCTCTTTCATCAGGGAGTTTCCCTCTCACATTTGTTCATTCAGGCTTTCTCATCTTTCTCTTGTCTAGAGAGTGGCGACCAGGCCTGGGTACAGGGTATCCCCCAACTGCAGGGACCTCTGTGGCTTGTCCTCATGGCTGATCCCACAGTCACGGTCTCTGACTCCCATTGTGCTGACATGCACAGCCCCCCAGGCCATGTGCTGCAAACCCCCTCTCCTTCACCACTTGCAGAGTGTGAGCGCCTGTCTTGGGTGAACTCTCATCTCTAAGGTGTTTGGGGTCAGGTGCTGATACTCACATCCCCACCTGTCGCTGAGCTGACTTCCGGTGTATCCACATTCCACACACAAACCCTCTGGGCATGTCTACTCTGCAAGGCAAGTGCTGTCCTGCTCTGCTCAGACTCCACTTTGGGAGGGGGGACATCCTGGGACATCCTCACCAGCTGGACAGGCAATGTCCACTTGTGTTCCCTGAGTGTCAGATGTGAGCGTGACAGACACCAGGCCTCTCTCATAGGGCAGCCTGGGCCAGAGAGAGAGAATGGACACAGTTGTCCCCTCGCTGGTCCTCCCCATCTGTGTGTTCATCTCACCCTGGTCCTGTCTTCACCACAGTCCATCCATTCTCTAAGTCTGAAGGTATCTCCACAGGGTCCCCACTCTATACCCCCCACTGTCCTCTGGTGTCCTCTCTGCATGCCTGGCTCCCTCCCTCTGCTCTGAGACCCTGTGCTGCTCCAGCAGGGGACACCCAGCAGGGTCCCTGTGTCAGGGGTCAGGGCCCCCTCAGCCTTGCCTGCTAATGGGCAGGGAGACATGGTGTCTCCCTCAGTGAGTCTGCGCAGTAGATGTATCTGCAGCAGGCCCCCCCCCCAGCAGGGGGAGTGGTGCCCAGACCTTGGCCATCTGGCAGCCAGACTGTGACATGGTGCCCTGGCCCATCTCCCCTCAGTGTCCTTCTGCTTCCTCTTGTTCACTGGGTTTTCCTATACACCTACAGTTGGTTAAGGGACAGATTCCTCTCAACTTAGTTTTCCTGGTTAGGAAAATGGCATCCACACTTTAACTTTTCAGCTTCACACTCATTGTGACCACACTTCCTCTTAGAGAAACTGATGTTACTTCTTCCTGACAATCTCCTCACAGTCTGTAATGACCCCGTTTGGTCTTGTGTGAGCTCCCCCACAGAGGGGATAGATTTTGAGGTTGAGTCTTTTCTGCATGACTCTGTGTCTGTGTTCCAGTGCAGCACACAGCTGGTTGACCCAGTGATACTCTTTATAACACGGATACATTCTACATCCCCATGACCACATATCTCCTCCTGATTACTGATAATAGACTACAAGAAAAACTCAGATGCTCCTTCAAGACTAGAGTTGCCATTCTGCACAATTGCCTTCTATTAAAGATTGCTTGCCTTAAATTCTAATTGTTTGCACTTTGTTGATTACCAGTAGACAACGAGAAAAAATAAGTTTATGCTGTTGCTTTTATTTTTGAGAAATGCTGTGCCACTAAAAATAGCAGCTTTGTTCTCCATGAGGAATAAATACCATTGTCTCTTTGTATGGCTGTAATAATGTGTCAAATACTTCTCAGCATGGTGTCATATCTATGCAATCTTATTAAACTGTGTGTACATATTCATGGGAGCATAAAGGGATTTGCTCACACCCACGAGTGCTGAGGAGCCCCCACCTGACGCGGGGCTTAGCAGGGCAGGACGGGAGCTGCTCCTGGGCAGCCTGTGTCTCCATCTCACCTGCTCCTCACCCCGTGAGGGACCATCTCCGGGTCACAGCAGCCGCTGCATCTCAGCATGGCCGCCTGTCACCTGACAGTGCTTGTGTGTTATTATCTTACTACTTTGCTAAGTAGTGTGGTATACTAGAGTGTCTCAATTTCAATCTATGGCTGATGTTTTGAGTTGCATCTTGAAAACCTGCTACAGTAACATCTTTTAGTGAGTAGTTTCTGAGTGTTTCTTTTTGTAAAATTTGAGGTAATTTGTTTTCCCTCCACATAGATATTGCAATTTATGGACGAGTCTAACTTTTTGTTTTCAAATATACAGACATTGTCCTTGTTGATAATAACTGGAGATGTCAAGATCAATAATGTTATTTTCTAGACACTTGAAAAACAAAATAAGAAGGAAAGGTGTTGGCCTGAGGAACAGATAGGAGCACAGCTGAGTGAGGTGGGCAGCTCCACCTACCATATTAAAAGAAAGATGGGCTGAGGTGCAGAAGAATGGAAGGAAACACTGTCTTAGCCAATTGAAGAGGTGAGTCCAGATGAATTGGGGGCCCAGGAGGTGGTGCACTGGGGAAGCTTAGGCTGTGGAAGCATGTGTCTGTCTATATGAATGATGTTGCTTGAAAGACATTTAGTAATCATATCTTAGTATGATATCTTTAAATTTCGCAGTAACACTGAATCTGTTGCTGAGTTCCCTTGCAAAGCTCTGTGGTTAGACAATCAGTGTTGTTTTGTGGTTCAAACCTGGTAACAGACAAGAAGATCTTCAATATTCTCCCACAGAGAGGAAACAAAGTTTCATGATTGGATGAAGAGTTGCTCATCTTCACGGTAAAGCTCTGCTAACTCAGCAGCGTATCAGATCAGCACCGTGTGCACCGTTACTGCTCAGTGCAGGTCAGTAATATCTCAATCAAATATAATTAAATGTCTCTCATTACCTGACAAAACTGGCTCATCCTTCCCTGCAGGTGAACTCTCTGTAGTGTCATCTATTGTATATTGCAGCAGACCTGTCTTCACAGGCAGGTCCCCTCTCTGTCCCTGTCCTGAAATCCTAGCACTGGACAGCCCCTTGCTCTCTGCTGAGAGTCAAGTCCATTTTCTCTCCTCACTGCTGTGCCTCCTCCTGGGATGGGCTGGAGACAGGCTGCATCCAGGGATCTAATGGCACCTTCCAGTGGAGACACTGACTGGAAATGGAGCTCACCCCTGCTTCTGTCAGCCCCTGGGGGTGAGAGTGTATCCTTCCTCCTCTTTGTGCCTCTTCTGATGTGGTCTTTGGAGGAGTCCTGCACACCAATTTCAGTTTTGTTTTTCACACACATACTTCCTGGGTAAGCATAATGTTTCTTCATTATGTGCAATACTTATTGCTGCTTACTCTACTTTCTCTGTTCTGAAGTTGCTTAAAAGTAGTGTTAGAAGATGGGTTGTCTCCATTAGGTGGTTCTAGTAGTCATCAAAGATGACCATCCCAGCACTCAGGGGTTCTGAGAGTCTCTGAGCAGGCCCACGTGATGGAGGACGGGAGGGCAGGAGGCTCCCTGGGACTCACCACAGAGCCTGCCCCTTAGCTCAGCTCAGCTCAGCGTCTGACACAGGGAGCTGGTGGGTCCCCTCTGACCACACTGGGGATACATCCCAGGACCCCAGGAGCACAGAGACGGTGCAGCAGCCCCCCATGCTCAGGCTGGCCCAGCCTCTGGAGGAGACGCAGGTGAGAAGAAGGGTCTGTGTTGTGTCTTGTCTGCCCTAAGACCCATGGCTCCTTCTCTGCTCTCAGCCTCTCTCTGCATGCTGGGTATGAGGGGGCATCCTTTCAATGGTCACTAGTTTTGGTCCATGCATTAGGCTGAGTTTGGTGAAAGTGTGCCCTGGAGAAGAGATAGAATGTTCAGGGGACAGAGGGAGAGGGCGACTCTAAGATGCTCTGAGAGTCTTTGAGCAATTTCCAAGTGCCTGTTGCTCCAGCTCATTTTGATTGTCATTTGCTTCTTACCTCCTGAGATAAAACAGGGTTGATGTATCAGAGAGGATGAGCCTCTTTTTCATGGTTTGGATTCCCCAATGGATATTATCATAAAGGGTCTGGTGGCAGCACAGCAGGTGAAATGCACAGGGCATGAAGAGCAAGGACAAGAGTAAGGCTCCCGGTTCAAACCCCCACCTCCCCACCTGCAGGGTGGTCACTTCACATGTAGTAAAACAGGTCTGCACGCGTCTATCTTTCTTTCCCCTCTTGGTCTTCATTTATTCTCTTGATTTCTTTCTGTTGTATCCAACAACAATGACAGCAATAACAACAATAGTGATAACCACAACAATGAAAAACAAGGGCAACAAAAGGGGAAAAATAGCCTCCAGGAGTAGTGTATTCATAATGCAGACACCAAGACCCAGCAAGAACCCTGGAGGGAAAATAAATCAATCAATAAAGGTAATTAAAGAAAGATAAAAGATATCATAATGACCCACTCAGGTTCTAATCTGGGTCCTCATGCACTGAAGGAAGTGTCAGTGTGCTGAGGTTTCTCTCTCTTTTCTCTCTCTATGACATTTTATGATTCTGTCTGAAAAGAAACCTATCAGGATGAATAATGTCTCCAATCTTTGTTAGCCAGTCATTGAAAACAGCCCAGCAAATGAACAGCAGGACAGAGAAGAAGCCGGGACAGGGAGTGGACTCAGCTCAGCCCTGGGTGACAGTGAGCAGACACACTGTGTCCCTGCTCTGAGGGACGTGTCCCCAAGGAGAGTCACCTGAGACCTCAGTCAGGGCACCATGAGGCAGGTCCTAGCTCTGCTCTGTCCCCATGAGCTCCCTGTGAGAGGAGAGACTCCGGGCAGGGCAGCACCCACCTTGTGCAGGGAGCACCCAGCCTCACTGTGCTGTGGGCAGCGCCTTCTCCAGGACCATCCCCTTGTCCTCGCTGTCAGAGTGTGGGGGCAGCCGGGACAGGACAGGAGCTGGAGCTCTGAGCTTCTCCTGCCTCACAGACATGCTCACACGGATGCAGACATGTGGGTGGGGAAAGGTCCCTCCCTGTGCTGCCCCCCTAACCCTCTCTCTCCCTGGAGCACAGAGAAGCTCCCTGTCCACCCTGCTATGCGCACACCCAGAACTCTAGCTGCTAGTGCTCTGCACGCTGTCTCTGTGGGCACACTACACAGGAGCCTCATCTTCTGTTTCTCTCTCTCTCTCTTTTTTTTGTCCTGTTTATGTCTAGAGCTCAGTGCTGGCACCATGAATCCACTGTTCTCAGCAACCACTTGGCTTCCCCTGTTGTATTATTTGATGGGACAGAGAGAAACTGAGAGAGGAGAAGGAGTTGGGGCTAGAGAGAGGAAGAGAGACATCTGCAGACCTGCTTCTCAACTAGGGAGGGTTCCCCCTGCAAGTGGGGAGCTGGGCCTCAAATCAGTGTCCTTGTGTGCTGCTTCTTGTGTGTTCAGTGGAGTTTGCCACTGCCCAGGCCCTCCCTTCGTTGTTTATCTCAGAGTCTGCTTAGCCCCAGGGTGGGGCTCTCTCCCCACCCCAGAACCACAGCCTCCTGAGCTGAGAGCTGTGGAGCCCCCTCTGCCTGGGACCTGCACTCAGCACTCTCACAGGGTGGGCTTGTGCCTGCCTGTCCCTCCCTCTCCCTTGGGTGGGCCTGTGCCTTCCTGTCCCTTCCTCTCCCTTGTCACCTGAGAGCCAGGAACTCTGTAATCTGTAGATCTGGAGAAATCTGACTTCACTCTTTGTAGTGGATTCATTCCCCGTGTTCCCAGGCTATGGGAAGGCTAGGTTTGTAGCTACTGCTTTTGTCACTGAACTTGGTATGTGACCAAATATTCTGCCAGATATTTACATGCAGGATTTTTAAACATTTATTTTTTGCTCCTCACTTTATGGAAGAATGTTTGACACTTAAAATGTGTGTCTGTTGGGTTCATTTGTTTTGTCTTTATTCTCCTAGGGCACTGCTCTGCCCTGGTTTCTTGCGGTGCAGGTAACTGAACCTGAGACCCGGGAGCCTGAGGCCTGAGAGTCTTTCTGCCAAACCTTGATGCCATCGCCCTCAGCCCACTCGGTGTTCATGCCGGGTCCCTGTGCAGGCGCTCTGTGAGCTGAGGACAGTGATCCAGTTCAGGGCACCAGCACCTCACAGCGCTGCTGTGTCCCACTGTTCTTAAGAATTTCTGCAAGTGTAAAATCTACCATTCAGCAAATTAGGAGGATAGAATGAAGTGGAGTGGGGGCTGGGCCACAGTGCACCCAGTTAAGTGCGCATATAACCAAGCATAAGGACCTGGGTTCGAATCCCCACTCTCCTCCAGTGGGCGGGGTCTACTTCGCAAGCTGTGAAGCAGTGCTGCAGGTGTCTTGTCTTTTTCTTCCTGTCTTCGTCTCCCTTTCCTCCCTTATTTTCTCTCTGTCCTATCTAATAAAAATTAGAAAGAGGGGTCCAGATGGAAGTGTAGTGGGTAGAGTGCTCATGGTGCAAAATGCAAGGACAGTATAAAGGGCCCCGTTTCAAACCCCTGGCTCCCCACCTGCAGGGGAGTCGCTTCACAGGCGGTGAAGCAGGTCTGCAGGTGTCTGTCTTTCTCTCCCCCTCTCTGTCTTCCCCTCCTCTCTCCATTTCTCTCTGTCCTATCCAACACTGTTGTTAAAATTTTGGAAGGCTCTTGCCGGCAGGTTGGCTTCACGGGCGGGTAACAGAGACACGGAGACAACGGCTGGGCAGGGCAGCTGTATTTCTTTATTCAGGAACCACGATTCATAAACTAAGACAAACTAATCACCAAACAGAACTCTGCTGTCTCTTTGCAACGGCGCAAACTCTCGAACTCAGGAACTCAGGAACCCTCGCACTCTGGCACTCTGGAACTCTCGTATTGGGGAACCCTCTGAAACTCTCCCACTCTTGAACTCTCTAGGGGCGGGGCCAAGCGGCCCGCAAAATTAACTGGACTGATCTAATTCTCTTGGCGGGGGAGGGCTAGAACAAACCAATGTAAAGCATACGACAATTCCCCCTTTTCTTTTTAACTAAATGACTATAGTATCAAGAACCAGTGTGCTACTAAGGGAAGGCCTGAGGGAGCCATATCTGCCTCTGTGGGCTAAACTTTATCAGCTTAAAAAAACATTTCTTGCCTCTGGGGGGCGTACCTGTCTCGACAGACATTTGTATGGGGGCGGGGAACGGCCTAGAGTCCCAAAGGCAGCTGGCTGCAACTTACTTACTATGAAACAAAACTTGTTATTAGCATATTTCTAAAAGAGAAGGAACTTGAGACTTTTACATATCAACAACGTCTTTTTAACCTTTTGTTACACCCATTCAAGATGGAGACACACCCTAGGTGTGGGCTGAAGAGGAAACCTCAGGCATGAGAATAATTAGCATAGCCATTGTGCGATCTACCATTTCTAATAGAGAAGGTAATGGAGAGTTTTACATATCAACAAGTCTATTTAACCTTTTGTTTAGACCAACTTAGTTAAAATATATTGATTGTTAACTAATTTTTACCTCAGACTTTAAATGTAAGTTAATTTTATCTTTATGAGAATTACGTTGAAAACCTTTTTCATTTAACTTTGTCTAGTAAGAATTTAGCCTTAAAGTTACTGTTTACCAAACTTTAAACACACACATAAACATGGTCATTAATACACGAGGAGAGAAACCTTTGTTACGAAGATATGTCATTTTAAACACGAATTTAAATCTGTACTGTCTTAGTTGTTGGGGGGGGCGGTTTTCACCATCCAGAGGTGGCTTCCCGCACAGCTTCACTTTTAGGAATTGCAGGTTGCGATCTCTGCACAAATCTCTGAGTACTCCAGCTTGTCTGCCTTCAGACCGGACCGGCGGCTGGAGATCTCGTGTGCCCAGTTTCGGCAGGGAGCCCGGGGGTCCGGGAGGCCCGGGATGGTTCCAGAATTTATAGAAAGAGGGCAGGCAGGCCAGTTTTGTAGAAGGCGTGGGCCTAGGTGCCCAGGGGTGGCGGCCATGATAGGCCGCCGTGGCCCTGCCCCATGGCCCTGCCATGTCTGCTGCCCTGCTCGCAGTGGCCGAGCAGTGTGGAGGGATCACACGTCCAGTGCCCTGCGCCACGCGGTGGGGAGCCGGCTCCTGTGGGCTGGCCTCGGGTTCTTGCATGTTGGCGTTGGGCTCCTGCGGGCTGCAGGGCTGCGGGGTTGTCTGGGTGCAGCCGGCTGGCTGGCTGTTTAACCAGGTGGAAACGGCAGCTCCGCGCCTCACCTCCCGCCCGCTGGCTCTTCCTGCTGGCTGTTCTGAGTTCACCCGAGTGAGTGGAAACCACAGAGTGGTCCAGAGATAAATGTTCCAGAAACAGCGAAACAGTCTCGTGAAGAAAGAGCAGAGGCTTTTGGAGATCTCTTCACAAGCAGAAGAGAAGGCCATAGTGCATAGGTAGCCAAATTGTCTTTACTTATCTGAGAGATGCGCAGGTCAGGTCCACGTGGGCGCCATTTGTTGTTAAAATTTCAGAAGGCTCTTGCCAGCAGGTTGGCTTCACGGGCGGGTAACAGAGACACGGAGACAACGGCTGGGCAGGGCAGCTGTATTTCTTTATTCAGGAACCACGATTCATAAACTAAGACAAACTAATCACCAAACAGAACTCTGCTGTCTCTTTGCGGCGGCGCAAGCACTCTCTCTCTTACTCTTGAACTCAGGAACTCAGGAACCCTCGCACTCTGGCACCCTGGAACTCAGGAACCCTCTCTTACTCTGGCACTCTGGAACTCTCGTATTGGGGAACCCTCTGAAACTCTCCCACTCTCGAACTCTGGCAGGGTCCCTAGGGGCGGGGCCAAGCGGGCCGCGAAATTAACTGGACTGATCTAATTCTCTTGGCGGGGGAGGGCTAGAACAAACCAATGTAAAGCATACGAGAGTAATAACAAAAAGATAAACAACAAGGGCAAGAAAAGGGAGAAGAAAACCCTCCCAGAATAGTTGATTTGTAGTACAGGCACTGAAACCCAGGGGTAACACTGGAGGAAAAAAATAATTAGGAAGAAAGTAAAGGGGGAAATGGCCAACAGGCTCAGTGGATTTATAATGCTGGAACCAAGCACCCCAATAGACTTGCTGGCAATAAAATAAAATAAAACAAAATAAAATAATATTAGAGCATTCAATGTGGCCACTGCAGTCACACTTTGGTCCTCAGACCTCAGACCTTTGCCATCTCTTCCCTGTGAAACTGACCGTTATCTCCTTACACCCTCATGCTCTGACCATTATCTCCCTACCCCATTCTGCCCCAGGGGTGACTGAGTTTGTCTCTTTATTCCACACAGTCACATTGTCCAGGAATTGTTGTCCAGTGTCTGATCTGTTTCACTCAGTTTCATGCCCACCAGGCCATCCTTGCTGTTGCAAATGGTGATGTTTCCTTTGGGCTGAACAGTGTGTGTGCCTGTGTGTGTGTGTGCGTGTGCGTGTGCATGTGCGTGTGCATGTGTGAGTGTGCGTGTGCTGACTTTCTCAGTCCTTGCATGAGGTGATGCACATTAGTCTGTTCTGTGTCTTCCCACTGTGCCCATGCTCTACTCTAGAACCCCTAAGAAGGCAGGATGGAGGTCTCCACGTCTTGGCTGCCCTGAGCATGGCTGTGTGACGTCCATTGCTTACGAAGGTCTAACTTGCTTCTGACCTGTGTGTGGGGTGATGCTGATGCTGATAGACAACATGGTGACATTTGGGAAGTTGTTTGAGGAGGCTCCCCACTACTGTCCTTAGGGAAACAGCTATTCAACAGGCACAAAGTTCTCTCTTCTATGATGAGTTTTAGGCGGCAGACAGACACACAGACAGACGCCATCAGTGCACTCTGGGGAAAGCAGTTCACCGGCTGTCAGCAGACTCCCGAGTGAGTGAAGAGCTTAAGGATACCCAGGAAACACGGGGTTGTCTCCCTCCGTCCTTCACACTCGGCTACATCAGCTGTTCCTGGGCCCAGTGCTGCTGCCCTCCCTGCAGGTTGGACTGAACAGCAGCAGTGTGAGGCCCGCCCTCACTAGCAACCTCTCTCAAAGCAGAGACAGATGGGCAGATCCATGGTGGAGAAAGATGGCGGAGACAGTGAGCAGGCGCCTGACAGGTAGATGGTTAGTAATGTCAGATGATACAGAGATAGAGGTGGAGATCATAGACATGTACAGGCCCACCTTCCCTGTCTGGGGGACCTGTGAGTGTGTCAGCTTCCTGGATGCTGGCCGTGCTGTGCCATTTCTGTCTTCTCCTCATGCGACAGCTCCGCACAGGACAGACACAAGAGCTGACAGAAGATTCCTGGACTGGCTCCACAGTAAGGGGAAGGTTCTGGTCCCTCCCTCAAGGGAGCTCTTAGGCACAGTTCCCTTCACTGACTCTTCCTTCAGGGGAATCTCCTTCCATTCCTGATATTCTCAGACCTTTGTCACAGTAGATGCTGATAATCTGGGAAACTCTAATTGTAATCTGCATTGCTTCATCTGATTTTTATGCTCACTTCTTTCTTAATTTTTTCTTTCTGTGTTTCAACTATCTAGATTCCACACATGAGTGAAACCATCTGTTGTGTTTCCCTGTCACTTCCTTACTTCAGTTCACTGATCACAATCACCTCCAATTCCACCCAAATTGTCACAAAGGACACATTATCATCTGTTTGTCTTCCATGGAACACATATCTCATAGCTGCTATAATTTAATTGGTACAAGGGCATCACTGGGATTTGGAGCTACCACTCCTGGTAGACACTTTTTTTTTTATAGAGAATGATAGAAATTGAGAGGGAAAGGGGAGATAGAGAGGGTGAGAGATAAGAGACAACTGCAACACAGTTTCACTGCTTGAAAAGCTTCCCTTCCACAGGTGGGGAGTGGAGTCTTGAACCTGAGTCCTTGACATGACATTATGCACACTTCACCGGATGCACCATGGTCCAGCTCCCACACAGTGCCCTTTATCCTGCCATCTGA